>NC_043002.1:45345527-45643027 GCF_006345805.1 Octopus sinensis | reverse complement strand
TTGCCATTTACACTCCTCGTAAATTAACATTGTTCCAACATAACATTCAACTCAATCTTTTGTAACTGTGGTAGGTTGTATCTGCAGAATGCATATTCTACAACAGTTAAGTTATTCAGAACTTAACGCTGACTAATATTTCTTTAGGTCAAGCAGCTTCAGATATATTTCATTCCTATATTCATATCAGTAAAGCATAGATTTCACCTTACTTGGGTAAGTAGTGATGAAGGTATCACTATGTCTTTCTTCCTACAACATCAGATTGACTTTCCCGACATGCAACAAATCAAGGAACTATATACTGTGCACTTGTACAAAAGTGGTTTCCTGTTGCTTTCCTTTTTTTTCTTTTTTAGACACCATCTTGTCAGCTAGATATAAAGAAGTTTGCTTATACTTGTATGTGCACTCAGAACAGAACCAAATGAAAACAATTACCACAAGGCATTTTGGTCGACACTATCAATTCTGTCAATCTGCTGCTCAGGACCAAAACTTTTAATTTATCTATCTCAAAAAGATGAGAAGCAAAATTGACCTCAGCAGGATTCAAGCTCAAAATGCAAAGAGCTAGAATGAAATACTACAAAGCTTCTTGCCTGATGCTCAAACAAATCTGCTAAATTTCTGCTTGTAGTACAAAGTAAACATACAATAATGTAGGCTAGTTGAAATAGAAAAAATTGGAATGATTTACTGCAAAGAATTCCTCAGATGCCATTGACAGTGTAGTTATTGCTACTATATTTTGAGATAGGGTTATTAAAAAGCTAAGAAATAATTAGGTAATGAGAAAAGGTAACAATAGTTATTAATTAATGCTATTTTAATCACATGTTTTATATAATATAATCCTCACTTCATACATGATCCCCAAGAAGTATTAGTTGAAAACGGGTTCGCCATATAGTAGCTATTAATTACTGGGAATGGTCATTTTGAGAACAATTTCTAAACATGGATTTTGTAACCTACTACTGGCATTAAATTTTCTGCGAACAAGCTAAATAGTTGTTAACTCAAGTTTTTTTTAACTGATTATGGAAGCAGCATGGGCTACTGGTTAAAAAGTTTGCTTCATAATCATGAAGTCACAGGTTTGAGAGAGTTCTGTACCATGGCCTCAGGTCAATGTAGACCTTGATTAAAATTCAGTAAAATCTGCCAGATAAATGGCACCTGTAATTTGAAGGTGAGCCTTGTTGCAGTGAACCCACCTGAGAATTATGTTCAAAGTGAACATGTCAGTAGAATGTTCAACCACTTATAAGCTAATTACCCAACTCCTCTACAACACACACACACACTAACCCAGGAGTGATAATGAAATGCTTCAGTTAACTCATGGATCTAAACCAAATATGTCCAACTTATAATCAATAAATACAATTTCTGTTGTAACAAATCAACTACCTTCATAAATAAGAATTTTTTTTTTCTGCAGTGGCATAATAATATTTCTATTTGTAAAATTTTATTTACAAGAATGTAGAATTTTTATCAAATCCATATTGAAAGTAGGTAAAAACAATTTGTGGATGAATTTAAAAAATGGAATCTAATGAACTATCTAGTTTAACAAGCAACAACAGTTTCTGACAAATCCCAACTCTATTCAATAATGGAATAATAATTCTTTACCTTTAAAAAGTGTAAATGTTGAGTAACAACAACTGGTAAATTGCTAAAATCTTTTAGAAAAGAACTTAATATCCAAGTCTGAGAATAACTTACATTTAACTTAAAATGCTAGAATCTTCAGAACAAGATCATGACTTTTCTACATCTCAGTACAGGTAGCTTTAAATATATATTTGAGTAGTTAACAATAGAAAGGATCACCAGAAGTTGTGTAGTTTTCTGAGTGAACTAATCTAGAATATACTATAATCTCCAGTAGAACTATTCATTTCACTTTACTAATTCTTTGAACCAGTGAAAATAAGAGTTGAAAGACCAATGAGTGATAAGCTTCATCAAGCTCAATTGCCACTGAACACTGCATGAAGATAAAAACTTAAGTAGATATCTAGTGGGATCCAACAATAATTACAAAACTTTCTAATTTCACACTTGCAAACTCCTAATCCAATTTGAGTTTTTAATCATAAAAAATATGTAAAAAAAAACAACTTTTAATTAAAAAATATGTAAAAAAAACTTCTTTAATTAAAAAAAATACAAGGGGGAAAAATGATAGTTTCTAATACATAATAACTTAACACAGGGAGTCTCAACCAAAAATTAAATATTTGCTATATTACCTAAAACTTTTATTGGAATTTTATAAAGTGTTAGATTATGAAGTCATATCAGATTAATTTAGAATTGACACAAAAAACAATTACTTTTCTTTTCAAAAAAATTAGTAAATTTTTAAATGCTTTGTAGCAATATATTTCTGGATGATTTTTCATTTAATATAGAAGTATCTACAAAAATATTTTTTAAAAAGTATTTATTTTAGAAAGTTTTGGTTTATAAATAATTTAGGATATGTGCTAAGATTTCAGAATCTATATTACAAAAGATAAAAAACTTCCTCGGGAAAGAACGAGTCTGATCTTCTAACATTGTAATAAGTTAGACTTTTATGTTTTTAAAAAAAATTACAGCTGCATTTCCCCCTATCTTTACAATAATATAAAATAAAACATATTTTTCCAATAAGAAGTACTACCAGTGATAAGTAACAATTCCATTTATCTAGACTTTACTGAGATTTGTTTTTTAACAGACATTAATAGCACAATTATTATGATCATTAGTTTAACATCTACTTTGCAATGGAAACAAAACGAACATATTTACATCTGAAATTACTTATGTATTTTCAAGGTTTGAGTAATCAATTTTATCCCAAATCAGTTTTTGCTTGCCTATGTTTTTATTACAGGCATACCTCAACTTATGTTGGTAATTGGTGCCAAGACATGTGACTTAACTTGAAAAACAACGTAACATACAAAAACCTTTTTAAAAAATTTATTAGCCTACATCTGTTTTAATAAATGATTTATACATATTTTCACATGTATTTTATTTGATTTCCCACTCCAGTTTTTGTTTTTAGATGTTATTTATTTTTGAGATTTTAAAAAATGTTTATGCTTTAAAATGTGGTTGGTGAGACTGATGTAAAGTTTGATAAAGTGACTGAAGTCAAGGTTTATTTTTTCCATTAATTTCTTTTAAAAAAACAACAAAATTGAAAGAGACATGAAAGAGACATAAGTTGAGGAACACCTGTACTTTTATTATGTATAATTGATAAACTACAGCACTTGTCAATCATAATACATTGTCCATGAAATATTAATTAGGCAAGCTAGTACTTTTCAAAATCTGAAGTAACCATAAACAAGTAACCAAACCTTTTCAGATCCAGCTCCCTACTAACTGCACTCATAGGAAAACTTATAGTCAATACTACAAGCAAGCAAATCACTCAATTTGATAGTGTTATTGCTGCCAACAATAGTAAGATAAATCTTAAAACTACCCTGCATTATTTGAGCCTAATTTTCTAATAAGAAAATATGTTGGACACCGACGTGTGTGAAAAATTCCTAAACTATTTCACTGCCTCTGAGACAAAAAATCACATAACAGAATACATCACACGATGCCAGATTAAACAAGACACAGACTATTGGGTGACTTTCTTTGCTGGACCCACTGTAATCTAGACTAGACTGAATAAGAGTAATCTCACAATAACACTGAGAAAGGTAACAAACATCGACTGTTTCTGGCAGTGATGAGTTTATAACTTCCCTTTATGTCAGCAACCTGCAGCCTACGAGCTCCTCCCGTGCAGCCCATGGCACCTTGTCCAGATTTCCATTAGGCGTGGTCCACAAGACATTTCCCGCAACCCAGTGGGGTTTTTAGAACTGACAGCAAATTTAACAGAACTAATCAGTGGCCGTCTTCTCCCCAGACAGAACAATGTCCTACTTTCATGATACTGACACTGAATAAACGTAACTTTGGAGAAGAATTCTGATAGAGTTAGAGAGAAAGAGGAAATCGTCCTTTTGCCCGATACTGTAGTATAGTATCACTGTATGATAAGTTATTTTTCGCCTGTAAGAGCATCAGTTCAACCAGAGGAAATTTACTCACTTTGCCCGCTTGGCTGAGCTGTGCCTGACCCCTGCTGTCACTACGCTACTGCCCTGTCTGAGCTGGGAGGCGAGTTCAAGAGGCGCTTCAAAGATGTGTGCGCCTGTGAGAAGGAGCTCAAGTTATTCTCCATTCCCTTTGATGTGGATTCTGTGGAAGTGGCCAACAACCTTTAGCTGGAGCTCATTGAGCTCCAGTGCTCAGAGAGTTGGTGCTTGCTCTCAGCCTTCCATGCTTTCCCAGCTCTTGTTTGGGAGCCCCTGCACCTAGCTTCATTGTTCAGGTCCACACAATCTTGCAAGCAGCTGTTCAGCCACATGAACCTGATGAAGAACAAGACGAGAGCACAGCTTACAGATGCTCATCTTCAAGACGTTCTCCTCCTGGCCTCCTCATCCATCAAACCGGACATTGACTCTCTATCTGTTTCAAAGAATCACCAGCCTTCACATTAATTATTTCACATTCTGATTACTGCAAGTCTTAAGAAAGGTTCAATTTACATTTATTATCATTGATTTTTGTGTGCTTGTTATTTTTTGGGGTTGGGAGGGGGGGTGGCCCGCAAGGTGGCTTAGACATGGCCCAGTGGCCTGGTTTAGGTTGCTGACGCCTACATTATATCTATCAACAGTTATAGATAATATCATACTGCCTGGTAAGACTTGAAGTATTAGAGAAAATATATTATTAATCATAAAGTTTATTATAAACTAAAAATATGTTCCAGGAATATATTTGTGAACGATTATAAATTGCTTGGTTACTTAGCGAATACATACATACACACACACACACACACACTTATATATATATATATATATATATATATATATATATATATATTGACAGTGGTTTCAAAGTTTTGCCAGATTTGTGGCTTCAAAGTGTCAGTTATGGCAATGAGTTAGGAAGTACAATGCCAGTATTTTATTTTTTAATGACTACAGAGAGCAAAGTAGTGTAAGTTATATAATACATCAAAGATACAAGTGTGAACTTGATTCTAGAGAACACAATATGAAATTTTCTCTCTCTCTCTCTCCCTCTCTCTCTCTCCCTCTCTCTCTCTCTATCTCTCTCTTCCCCCTTAAGCATATCCTTGCTAAAGTAACTCTCTTTCAAGCTTTGCATTAACCACACAAGTCATGTATATTTCACCCAAATCTTCTAATTCACAACGCCTCTCTGGGTTTCAGGTAATGATTTTCTTTCCCAATAAATAAATAAATAATGTTTTTGTAAAAAAAAAAAAAAGAAAAAAGAAAGAAAATAAATTATTAATCTTGCATAAAATCTCTGAAATGGAATAATAGAATAATTACAAAGTATTATGCAAATGTAATGGATGAAAGAAATAAGTCTAAAAGCAATTAAATACATTGATCAGTTAATATTGAATAGTCAGATTCAAATGAAATACAGACTTACAGAAGACATACAAGACTCACAATTTGAAGCTTTGGTAAGTTACTAACATTCAAGTAAACACTTTTTTTTAAAGAACCCAGCATAGAAAGACGAGATAAATTTAAGACCACGGATCAAAGCAGAAGGAAGATAGATGTATTTGGCAAATTATCTCTTCTTTTGTGATAAGTCTTACAGAAAAAAATTGTTGGTTTGAATCAGGATAGAGTATGAAAAAATTTTAGATACTAAGTAAAATACTCAAAAATTTAGTAGATCACATGTTTGGAGGATATATGTAAATCATTTTTATTTTTAATTAAACCAATTTTCTTTTAAAAAATTAAAAACTCCAACCTAAGTCACTATCTATCACCAAATTTTCTACAATTCTCCTTAATGTTGAGTTTCAGTTAGTAAATCTTGATAAATTTTACTAGTTTCATGAAATGGAACTTGGAAAAAAAATTTATTACATATAACCATATGTCCCCGACCCTCAAAAAAAAATACAAACAAAAACAAATATATAATAAGCATACTTCTCGTCATCAATGATGTGACTGAAAAGAAATGATTTAGAATCTTTTTGTTTTGTTTTTTGCTTTTATAAAACTAGCATTTTTTCAGTGTAGAAGCATATTTTTTCAATATTTCTATATGAAAAATGGATAGTATAACCAAATTCAAAAAAGTATATAAACATTGTATAGATTAAAAGTTTTAAATATCCATAAAAAAAAAATAGGACTAAATGATTTTGCCACTATTTTTAAACATAAAATTGGAATATTATATAGTTAAGCAAAAATCATGAAAGATAAATAAATAAATAAAACAGCGAAGTAACAAATGATATGTTACAAAAATGTACATCAAATATCTGGGAAAATTAATTTGCTAAATACTTTTAACAGTTATTTTATTGCTGGGTGGGAACATTTAAATATAAAATACACTACATTTCAATTACATTATTTAGCATAACAGATCAATATCTTATATTGCAATAAAATATACATTTTAACTTATACAAATATATTTAGATACTCTCCTTAAATGGAATTGCTAAAGAAGAGTTAAAATAATGTTCTTAGTTCTTGTGATCCTTTAATAGGAAATACATAGCAAGAATGTCTATATTTATTCTTAAAGTAAAAATTTCTTGACAAAATATGTTAACGAAATTAAGACAAATAAAAATAAATAAAATAAAAAAGTAAATGTTTACATTGTTCAAGTTTTTGTCTTCAGTAAAACATTAGAATGTATATCATATACACAAACACACACACAAATACAAATTGAAAATACATTTAAACAAAAAAAAAAATCACTATATGAAAATCATACGCTATCAATAAAGCTCGCCACTAATATGTGAAACTACTAAAATAATTCTGACACTCATTGGAATACATTTTGCCTAATGTTAATTATTGCAAATACCTGTATGCATGTAAGTGTGTGTGTGTGAGATATACTGTGGGGCACTTTTTATATGAAGTACATAGAAACAAAAAAGCCTTGATGTGCAAATGAATTTCAGAAATCTATATCTACCAATGTAGCAGTGGTATCTTGTGGGCTAAGATATATCAAGGCTATTTTCCACATTGAATATCGTTATCTCTATTAACTGATGATAAAATATAACAATAAAAGAATACTTCCAAATTTATGTTTCCAGTATATTCTACCTCAACTATTTAGCTCATTCTCACAGTCCCAAGATTTGCAAAGAATTATCAGTTCACAAATGTTTTATTTTACTATACAGCTAAGGTGATCACTGACTTTTAAGTAAATAATTCCTGCAATTAGACACTAGTAGCAAGAATCTTAAGAGTAAAAGTTTTAAAACTTTTGCCTGAGTATCACATGACACACAGGACCTGTTTCTTTGCCATTTATGCATCAAATATGATACACATTCTTAATTTTGTTTTTCAACAACCTACATAACATGGGACTTATGAAAGAAAAAGTTATATTATCAGAATGTATGAAACAAGGACTAACTAAAAAGGTTGAAAACAACCATGGACACTTAGGATAAAGTTATGAAAAAGCTTTGGATTAAAATTTCAGTTTTCAAAAACTTCTATACTCTGTATTTTATTAGTTTCAGAAAATAAATATTTTCTAATTTATTATCAATGTGAAAACAACTGACACAGGATAATTTATTCACTAAGCTTGATATAATCAAATAGTTCGCAAGTAACATATGGAATCAGGTACCACTGTTTTTAGGAAGTATTAAACAAAAATTGCTTTTATTGTCTAACATTTTATATTTCAATAAATTTACAACATGTTTATGATGAAATTAACCATTTAAATCTACAAAATAAGAGAGTTATAGAAAAAAAAAACATCTAAGTAATTAAGTATTGCTCTTTCATATTTGTTCTTAATCTTTAAGACAAAGCCAGACAAATGTTCTGAACTGTAGTTTCAACTATTAAAATTAAAGTTATCTTAAAATGCATGTGAAATTTGCATTGACAAATTATATAAACACTTCCTAAAACTTGCAGAGTGAATAAATTACCTTTAGTTCTCTAAAGCAATCAGTTAATATCTAAGGAATTGGTTTAAAGTTATGAAAATTTTAAATGTTATACAGACACTGCAAAGAATGGATTTGTATGTAAAAAGAAAAGAGGAGGGGATTAAAAAAAACATAAATTTAGTAAATACTCTTTTGGAAAAAATTCAATCATTTATTTAATCATCAGCTTCATTTGAAGAGAATTTCTTACAATTAATCATATTGAAATAATTTCTACTAAAATATTCAGAGGTGCACTTGTCTGGCAAGTGATATGACCTGAGGCCATACATTCAAAGTAAAACAATTACACCATGAAAGGCATTAACCATTCAAAAACACACGAAAACTTTGCTTAAGCATCTATATTATTTGGTAACAAAATTTTCTCTGCACCATCTGCAACAAAAATTTTGGCACCTAATAAATGTTTAAGTGAAATTTTTGAATGGCTAATGTGTCTTCCATGCTGTAATTGTCCTACTATAATAATTCCCAAACAAGATTTTTACATAGTGAACATTATAAAGTATCCAATATAAAATATCATAATAAGCTACATCATTCTGATATTGTTTCGTTGAACATTGAATATACACAGTAATTTTGCATTAAAAAAACCTTAACTAGTGGTATTCAATAAATTTAAAATTAAATCACATAAATATTAATCAACTTTTGATTAACTAATTTTCTTTTTCAAAATAATTCTTATAAATTTATATTTAACTATGAAAAATAAAACAACTGAACCAAAAAAAAAAGGCATAACACTGTAGAATATGAACCACAACAATAAAATCCTACATTTTTAAGCAGAATTCTGAAAAATACATTATATTTATCAACACTTTGAATAGGATAATATACAACACATTTAGAAAATGAATATTACATAGACATTAAAGTTAAGTGACATGCTACCAAAAAAAAAAAAAATATTTAAATAATTTGGGATGTAAAAATAGTGAAGAAAAACACAGAAAAAAACTACACCAATGACAATTTTTATAAAGCAACAATTATGCAAAAAGAAAAATTAATTTTTTTTTTCCACAAAATATATTTATTTCTTTATGTTAAGACATGCATAAAGCAATTTAGAATTTCAATAATTCAGTATGCATAAGAAAAACATATCTATAGTAGAAAATACATCAGTACTATAGTTGTGTATTGTGGATCACATTAAAGAACTTTCATTAAAATGGATTTCTCTGGTGACTGATAAAGAAATGTGCAAATCACAAACACAAATGTAACACTATCACAACTGCCCAATGTTTATTCTTAATGATTATCTACAGTCATATATATATATATATAATTAAAAATATATGTCATAAAACATGGTATGAAGTATATGCTCTTAAAGATCATTAGAACATTATAATAATATACATTTCTATTAAATGCTCTCAGCCAAATAGATGCCTATTGTTATAGAACTGATATTGCTAATGATTCATATCAGCTAAAGGTACACTGAAATGAAGATTGCTGTAGAGATAATGACAGAATTAGTAATTTATAAAATCTCAAGTACAAATTTAATAAATACTAGTTGAGCTCATAGCATTTTCTTAACAGAATCTATTATTTCTGTTCTTAATGATACTAATTTCTAAATTCATGGCTATTCTTTTTTTTAATTTTCTGTATGCATAAGATTAAACAAATCTATCAGGTAACATCTGTTGTAAAATGTAAGCAACATAAATATCTGTACACATATATAACTAGAATTAATGTTTTTAATGTTGCACATGTGTGCTTGTCTACACACACATACATATACATGCACATACACACACGTGTGTATGTGTATATATATGGTTTTCTCTTGTACTATATATATTGTTTCGTAGAACAAGACTTTATGGAGCTTTTTTTATGAGTACCACCAGATTAGTTGAAATCATATAATGTAACTTGAATTTATACATACATACATATAAATATATATGTATAAATAAATGAATAGAGGAAACCGTGTCTTTAATTGATGACTACATCATACATTACCAACAATCATTTCCATTGTGCCAGCATATTTAGATATTAAAAAAAAAAAAAGGTACAAAATACCAGTCAAACCAATATATCCGAAATTTTATGCCAAAACAACGTTATCAAGGTCACCGAAAACTGACTAAATTCAAAATGAACTGAAATAATGTTGCTAATACATGAACACATACAAAAAGAATGTTAAGAAGAAAAGCCAGTACAATATTTAAACTTATGATGGCATCTGTAGATAATGAAAGAGTAAAAAAATAAACAGAATTTCTAAATATGCTAGCACAATAGAAACGATCATTGATAATGTATGGTATAGTCATCAATTAAAAATGCAATTTTCTCCATTCTTTCTCATGTTGTCATATACTCTGGATTTCTTAAAATTCTTTTAAGCAATATTTGGATTTGCTTGTCATATATAAGAAATTACCCTGGATGTTAATTCTATTTGAAATTAATGGCATTTGACTATTTGATATTGTCAACCAAATTTGCTTAATACTGAGCATTTCTAGATATCCGCCTGGATTTATTAATTCCTTTTACCTCCTGGTGTGTGTGTGTGTATACACATATATATACATGGACACATATATATTACATACAAACTAAAAGCAAAAGTGGAAATAATTCTACTTTTGCTTTTGAATTAATTTCGAACAAAATAAGCAGGTCAGTAAAGTGCAACTATTATTTTTATCTAATGCCTCTTTGAGACATTATATGTCTTCTATACAATGAAATCTTTTTCCTAGTCTAGTCATTCACATCTATGTCCACACCAAGAGAAAAGAATTGGTAATAATGATAGCCTGTTATATTTTTAGCATTATAATATCACTAGTTCCAGCTTTACTAAAACTGTATGAAGATGTCATGAGCAAAAGTGGCAAAAAATATTTCTGCTTCTCTACCTTTAATTTTTTTTTTATCAGTGCAACCTGCTTGATGAGTTGTATCTCATGTAACCTGCTTCTCAACAAAAGGTTACTCAACCCTGTTCTATACTATGTACTGAACTCAAATTTTAACATAGTTTAGTCATTGATGTATCACATTCTACCATAATAAATGCCAAAATTGTTTCAGTTTGGGGATTTGAATTTCTATTCTTTAGAGTTAGTGGGAGAAAGCTAAAATATTCCGAAAGCATATTTGGTCAAACAATAAAGAATTTTAAATCATGAAGGATGTATGAGTGATATGAGGCCACTGAAATATTTTATCTATGATCCTGATGATCTTACAAACCAGAAAAAATGTCTTGACACCAATTCCAATAATAATAATACAGAATACCAAGAAATAATTGAATAATGGTTTATACAGAAATCAAGTGAAACCAATATCATTTCAATATTTATACACTGTTAAAAAATACAAAACAATTTGAAGTTTTTCTTTTTAAATATTACAAATAACTTCAAAATATGATATAGTTAAATCATTTTTTTTTGTTTGCCCAGAACTATTTTGAAACAGAAAAAATTTATTTTTAAAGTTAAGAAAAGATGAAAGGAACAATGTGAAATAAAAATGATATATATATATATTTTCTGATGTCAAGCTATCATTTTTAACTGATAAATTAATGTGTAGTACATAAGAAGAAAAAAGATAAAGGAGAAAGTGATGTAGCCAACTAAGGTTTGTAACAACAGACTTTCTTTTTCATAGCTTAATCAAAGGATAAAGATAAGAACCTAAGACCCATTTTAGTATTTCTGAGACTGATGAGAGGAAAGGAAGAAGTTCCCAGACAGGAGACCTGCCCTGAATGCTTACAACAGTAAGCACCCATCTAGGTTATGGTGATAATGGTCTCAAATTATAGCATCATTAAAAGCATAATTAAAAAGACTAATTCAATGTATATTGATGCATAACTTGAAGGTGTTTACATATATTGAACTAAAAATTAGTAATATCAGTGTTATATGAAGAGAAACCTATTTTGATTTTATTAAATATATTTATGAATGCATAAATCAACTTTCAAAAACAGGTATCCACAAAATACTGGAAATGGTTTTTAACTTTTCAACTTTTTTTGAAAAGTATTTCTAATGAAAACTCATAGAAGAAATCCAGACTTATATTTACTCAATAGTACACACACACATATTTCTCTTAGGGATTTCAAGACTAATAGCCTGGTGTAGATTCAACATATGCTTTTGAACAAAGCAATTGTCAAGTTTAGAGCAGAAATAAAAAAAAAGAAATGACAAAGGAATAAACGATTATCTTAAGAACTTTGTTAGCTAATGAAGTTCATAAGGTAATAATTTATTCCATTATCATCTCCTTTTCTTTCATATATATATATATATATATATATATATACATACATACATACACACGCACGATATTTGATTTCTACAGAAAGTGTATCTTTTCCCTCTTTTAAATATCAATTGTAATGCAGAACAAGAATTTTCTACAGCTGTTCTCTTTTACTCCTTAACATTTTCACAGATATATATCATCTTTTCCTAGTGTTTTATCTCTCTTCATTAGCATCAAAGTATTCTCTATTGCACTAATTCAAAATGGGATGCACTTCTTCCAACACTCATATCAGTGAATGACCAGATGCCACTGATGATTTGAAAAGATTTAGTGTCAAAAGTATCAAAGACTACCTACATCTCCATTATGTCCAACATAATGAGCACATCTTTGTTCCTGAGTGCCATTACCTCTCTCTCAGGTATCTCTTTAAACTTCTGCTCTTTTCTGTAGCTCACAGCAGCTTCTTCCCTCTCCCTTTCTTAAAATTTCTTTCTAGATATTGTCTCATTACCTTGCAGAGAACAGAACACACAAAATGATATTCCATGTTCCTTTTCATAGCCTCCCATTTCTCTAACATTTTCCTTGATTCCCCTGAGAAGATCTGAAAAACTGTCACACCATATCCCTCTTGATTTTGGAAGATCTACAGCATGACAGACCACATATTCACTCTAACACTGCTTCTAGAGTGAATAAAAGATTATCACTGGGGTGGGGAGCATATTGAAAATAAGGTAATTTAAAAACAGAGTGGAATGAACACTGTGATGACAGAATATGAAAAACCATAAATTCCATTGGATCAAATGTGTTGCAAGACTTACAGGCAACAGGTGAACCCATGCAGTTGTTGAGTAGTATCCAAAGGATTGGAAGAGATCACTTGGAAGACCTCCAAGATGATGGTGCAAATAGAAGAGAAGGATACAATCAAAAGGACAATGGAAATGCATTGTAATCAGTAATCTATAGACTGGTCAATAGTGATAGAGTGAAATATGTAAGTGTATGTGTATGTATATATACACACACATAAAAAAGCTTTTATAAGAGTTAAATCCAAAAGTGAAATCACAGCTGTAGCCTACACCAGTGTCGCATAACCAGCCCACTCAAAAGAAAAGTACCTTTGGATCATAGGGTGACATGCTGTGCTTGAGGAGACCTACTGAGTCAAGTACATCAACATCAAAATCAAATCAAACCACAACCAAATGGAAATTGTAGTTGTGGCTGATGCCAGTGCCACCTATCTGGCTCCCCATGCCAGTGACACATAAAAAGCACCATCTGAACGTGGTCAATGCCAGCCCCCTCGCCCCAAGTGGCTCCCATGCCGGTGGCATGTAAGAAGCACAATCCAAACATGACTGGCTCCCGTGTCGGTGGCACATAAAAGCACCCTCTAAACATGGTCGATGCCAGCCCCCTCTGGTCCCTGTGCCGGTGGCATATAAAAAGTACCCATTACACTCTCAGCCATTGGCATTAGGAAGGGCATCCAGCTGTAGAAACACTGCCAGATCAGATTGGAAGCTCCTGGCTTCCCAGACCCCAGTCAAACTATCCAACCCACATCAGCATGGAAAACGGATGTTAAACAATGATGATAGGTAAAGCCTATAGTGTGAAAATTAAGAGAGAGAAAAGAGAAAGTAAAAGTATATAATTAATTGGCAGCTGAAGTTTCACAAATCATTTCTCCAAGTTCTCATTTCTCATCTTGAGATTAAAAAAATGAAAAATGAAAATGACATATAAAGTCATCAGTTTGAAATGGAACAATAAGATTCTTATTGGTTGGCAACATAACTGTTCTTTGATAAATATGAATAAGAATGAGACAGGATATGTTAGCTGGAGAGGGAAATATTCTTGTAAATGTTCTTTTGGAATAGTGGATCTCTAAGCATATAAATATAAAGCATATAAATATTGAAATGAAAAACCCTTTGCGATAGAAACCCAATATTTACATGTTATTATTTATAGCGTTATGTTTACACTATACCAAAAAAATAATTTCATGTTCTCTTGAAGGTTTATAAATTCTTATCATCATTTAACATCCACTGTCCACGCTGGCATGGATTGGACAGTGACCAGAGCTGGCAAGCTAGGGGGCAGCACCAGACTCCAGTCTGATTTGGCATGGTTTCTACAGTTGAGTGCCCTTCCTAATGCCAACCACTTTACAGAGTGTGCTGGGTGCTTTTACGTGGCACCACACAGGTGCTTATATGTGGCACTGCACAGACACTTTTATGTGACATTGCACGGGCACTTTTATATGGCACCACATGGGCACTTTTACATGGTGCTGCACAGGCACTTTTTGCATGACACCACACAGGCACTTTCAATTAGCACTGCATGGGTGCTTTTACATGGCACCACATGTGTGCCTGTACATGGCACTGCACAGTGTCACTAACAATATATAATTCTCACTAGTAAAAATAAAGTTTCTAAAATGGATAGAGATTCAAAGGAGTGATTGAAACAGTAGAAAGCCTGACATGTCTACAGGAGATGTGGGTTCAGGTCACATGGGCAGCCTTCAACATTTTCGGTCCGAAAGGGGGTTTTGCAACCCTATATTTACATGCTACTATTTATAACTTAATAAGTGCTTTGAGAGCCACTATTCTGAAAATAATTATTTTACATTCTCTCAAAAGTTTATAAATTCTTGACTGGTAAATATATTTATGAAGAAAAAAATAAAATGTGAAAACGTGCAGATGTAAGCAAGTTAAAGGAAAGAAATTTATAATTGGAGACAGGAAAAAAAGAAACATCTAACTGAGCAAGGGAAACAGCTAAAACATTCTTAATTATTTAAAAAAATAATACTCAAAAAAAAAAAAAAAAGGATGACAACAGGTCACACAGTTTTGAAAATTACTGAAATTATCCAGTTGGAATTATATAGTAACAGAGCAAATATTTTGAAGACTTGGAAGCACATTTTTCAACTTGATAAAATAAGTCAGATTCCAAGAAAGTTCATAACTTTCAAAACTCTTTAAATAAGAATTTAAAATCATTGTGAAATTCCAAAGACACCTATCATTAGAAACAAGACATAAAAGAAAAAAATATACAACAGTAATAACACATTTACCTGTTAAGATTACTAACAGTTTTCTTTTATAAATCTGGCACCAAAACATACAACTAGATAAAGCTATAAGCTAGAGAAATTGTCACTAGTCTTAATATAAGTAGAACATTTAGCTCAGTACACTTCAGATTTTTTAAAGGTCACTGAGTTAATTTTTCTAACAAATTCTACTAAATCATCATCATCATCATCATTTAGCGTCCGTTTTCCATGCTAGCATGGGTTGGACGGTTCAACTGGGGTCTGTGAAGCCGGAAGGCTTCATCAGGCCCAGTCAGGTACTAAATACCCAACAAAAACTGAATCAAGATAAGTTAAAAAGCATATCATAAATTCAATTATATTCAGAATAAAAAGCATAATATCCTTCTCATTATCAAATAACAGTATGTTAATAAAGTGATCAAGCAGAATTAACAATGAGCACCATAAATCTACTCAATTTGAGATCCTTTTTTGTTTTCTAATTCATTCTAGGTGAAAAAAAAAAAATAAAATGAGAGAATACAAGGTAGTTGAATATGGAAATGATAGTCTTTTTCTCACATATACAAAGATCATGTACAAGATAGGTTTAGTGGAAGATCCTATAAATTATTAATGAAATAGGTCAAATAACAGCTGGTACAAAATATTACTAGTACTTTATGTTTTTTAGATATTACTTTAGCCTTCAGGATTCAGATTGTCAACTGTAATGCTTATTTATTCACATTGCTTTGAATAAATCATGCATTAAATTAACACTAATAGTGCTAAAGATTTCCTAAATTTCATTTCTTTTAATTTGCCTACAAATCATAAATATAACATATATTTAACTGATGCTCAGCTATGGTTAACTAGCTGCTGTACAAATTCTGTAGGCTCAATTAACCAATTTGAAGACTTTTGGGGCATAAAAATACAGCCTCTTTTCTAAACTGTAATTGTGTTGCTCCAAACAACTGCCCTCTCAATGATAATTGGCTTTTGAAAGCCTTAGTTTATTGCACTAAGGTACAACTATACAATAACAGTATACCAAAAACTTAACATAGTATAAACTGAAAATACACTCAAGGCTTGATTCTTATCATTCATTCAAGAATTTAGATTGTAAAAATTTTCAACAAGTCTGTCCAAATATAATTGGTTTTTAAAAGAAACAATTCCAACTGAATTTAAAATCAAATGGTCCATCCTAGAACATTCTTTGCTTTATGTGCATAACATATTTCACTCAAATATGAGTTGTGGATTCTGCTAAAGTGAGAAGTACCTCATCTTATTTCAAGACTTGCATGGTTTGTATGAAAGGTAAAAGATGTGGGGCTCCTACAGACATGCTTCAAAACATTTACTTGTAACTATGTATAGCCAAACAAATAATTCAGGAATTCAGGAAATGATAGGTAATTCTTTTACCTCCATTTTTGGAGTATTATAAATGTTATATTTTTTCTTTATACAACTGTGATTATAAATTATTTTTATACAATTCTAATATACGTTTTTTTTTGTTTATGCTTTTTTTTATATCAGTTTTTTTCCCCTCCTTAACTAGCAAATCAGCTCCATATCACTACCACCATCTAAGTTTTCAAATAACAGGTTTATTATCTACCATTAAAATCCTACTGTTTCATTTTATAATAATAATGAAATTATTGTATACAGTGCTCGAGTGAAAGGTTATGATATCTATTAAATATCATTTGCACGCTCCATTTTTTATAAACATAAAATTGGAAATGAGTAACTCATTAAAGATTTGCGAAGTTTCAGCTTCCAATAATATATATCTAGATCTATACACACACACACACACCAAAGATTCTCTAAGATCTATCTGCATTTCTAACCTGTACAGATTTTAATAGAATAAGATTTGAACATTAGGTACAGCAAAAGGGGAAACAAAGATAAAGAAAAAAATACTTGTGAATTCATTTCATATTTAACTACAAAAATGGGCAGTTGAGTAATAAAGTCGCAATAAGAATGTGCATAATTTAACAATGTTATAGGTGATTCACAATTTATTTTTCCCTATTTAAAGACATAAAAAATATTGTAGTCGCTCAGCAAAAGTAAATTTAACAATATTTCTTGGTAATGAAGTTATTAAAAAAATACAAGGAAAAAATATACTTTTCACAACAAAGTCAAATTAAAAATTGTTAACAGGAAAATAAGCATCAAATTTTTTTTTTACCGACTTATCCGATTCATATGCATTGGAGGAGGTTTCATGTAAGCATTAGTTGTGCCATGTCCATGAGGTGATGGGGGTGCGGTTGGCGTATGACCAGTTCGTTTTGGTTTTGACTCGGAACACAGGTTTATGTCTAAAAGAATTTTACATACATTTTCCTTGAGAAAGTTCAAGTAAAAGTTTCATTTATTCTAACACATAAGCATTAAAACATTGAATTTAAATTTTCAAGAGTAAAAGTATTGATTTCTCCACTGGTCAAGAACAATTGGAATGAGTAAATTCAACTGAAAAGACAAACCTATTGAAATTTTATGTATTTAGATGTATTGAAACTAACTAGCCACACTCCCTATTCAACTATCCCCACTTATTTCTACTCATCTTGTACCTTGAGGGTTTACATTAAAACCTCATCACCAATAACAATGTGAGTAGCCATGTAGCTTCACTGCAGCAAGAAACCTGTTCAGATCCTTTCTTTCATACTTCAACTCTCATCACCAAGCATAAAAAGCCACCTCCCTCTCAACTCTAGCCCTATTCACTTAAAGGGGATCTTAGCCCTGCAAGCTGCATGGCAACCTCACTAGTGCTGGTGCCACAAACGAAACACCTAGTACACACTACAAAGTGGTTGGCATAAGGAAAAACATCCAGCTGAAGAAACCATGCTGAAGCAGACATTGGAGCACAATGCTGTCCTTAGATGTATAAGATCCTGTCAATCCATAAAACCCATGCTAATGTGGGAGATAGACAGATAGACATTAAATGATGATGGCAATAACATTGATAATATTGGCATATGTAACACATTACATTTACAACTAGAAAAAAATTATATAGACCATATTAAAAAAAAAAAGTACCTTCTTTTTACAAGGTCATATCTTGGGTACAATGACTTCACAATATTAAGTACTTCTATGGAATGGAAATTATTATTAGTCTACAGTTATAATTGTGCATATTAACATTTCAAAACTAAGGAAACGATTATGGCAAAAGAAATTATGTAAATGTCACTGTTACATAAATATGTGTCAAAGTCTATTAGAACAAATTTCAACACTGAAAAATACAATACAGAATCTCACAGAACTAAGTACTTTTAGGTAATTTTGACAGTTTGTAAACACTGTCTAGTACACAAACTGTCAACAAGTCTCAGAGAGGAGAATTGTAATACTGGTCAGAAATGGTATGCAAAAAGCAAAAATAGAATATCTGCCACATCATAGTCTAATGTAACAAAGATAACGAATAAGTTTTAAAGTATTCACCATCATCATTCTTTATATATATATATATATATACATATGTATATCATCATCATCGTTTAGCATCCGCTTTCAATGCTAGCATAGGTTGGATGGTTCAACTGGGGTCTGGGAAGCCAGAAGGCTACACCAGGCCCAGTCTGATCTGGCAATGTTTCTACGGCTAAATGCCCTTCCTAACGCCAACCATTATGCGAGTGTAGTGGGTGCTTTTTATGTGCCGCCAGCACAGGTGCCAGACGAGGCTGGCAAACGGCCACGATTGGATGGTGCTTTTTACGTGCCACCGGCACAGAGGCGAGGCGAGGCTGGCAACGGCCACAATCGGATGGTGCTTTTTACGTGCCACCGTAGTGAGGGATTATTAATCCATGCAAAATACTTCATAAGCTATCTGTTGGCACACCAGGCTAACAATATTATTTAGATTAGTGAAGAACTTGAGGTAATCTTTTGGTAGAGTTCAAGGTTATGGTTCATCACAATTCTATATTGTAAATCTGTGGATGGGCTCAGACAAACTGGCATGGATTAGACAGTTTGACTGTAACTAGGAAGCCAGAGAGCTGTACTAAGTTTCAGTCTGAATATATATATATTCTTTTATTCTATTACTTGTTTCAGTCATTTGACTGCAGCCATGCTGGAGCACCACCAGGACTTATTCTTAGTAAGCCTAGTACTTAGTACTTATTCTATTGGTCTCTTTTGCCAAACTGCTATGTTACAGGGATGTAAACACACCAACATCAGTTGTCAAGCGATGGTGAGGGGACAAACAGACACACAAACATTATATATATATATATATATATATATATATATAATATATATATACACAGCAATAAGAAAATGGAGGGGATCAAGGTATTCATCAACTTTTAGACATGTCTGTTTATTTATTTTTTAAAAAAACAATTATAACAATATACATACATGTATAACCTATTATGCTTTACATATATAATATATAAAAATACTAGTAATTATTAAAAAAAAATAACGTAGAGCATAGAAAGTAGGATAGTATCTTACAGCTGTTTCAGCCAAGAGGCCATACTACCCCACTCTACTTCCACCCCTTCAGCGAACTGAAGTATTTGGTAGATAAGATTAAGGTACTTGGGTGTGTATTATATATATATATATATATATATATGACGGGCTTCTTTCAGTTTCCACTAACCAAATCCACTCACAAGACCTTGGTCGGCCTGAGGTTATAGTGGAAGACACTTGCCCAAGGTGCCATGCAGTCGGATTAAACCCGGAACCGTGTGGTTGGAAAGCAAGCTTATTACCACACAGCCACGTCTGTGCCTGAAACCTGCTGCAGCTCTCTGGTTTACCAGTTCCAGTCAAACCATCTAACCCATGTCAGCATAGAAAGCAGATGTTAAATGATGATGATGATATATCTGTGTGTGTGTGTTTTGCTGTCTCTGCCTTGACTTCATGTAATAGTTCTAAGTAAGAGTTACTATCATGCATGCAGTGTCCTTCATTTCTAATCTTCCAAGACATGTCTGATCATTAGGAAACATTACCATACTCAGAAACAGACAAGAGTTGGCAACAGGAAGGGCATCTGGCCATAAAGAATTTGCTTCAACTAATTCCTTCCAACTCATTTGAGCATGGAAAAGTGGATAGTAAATAATGATGACTGCCTCAGAATTAGAGAATAATAAATATACCATCTAGTGCTAGTGTTGAAATAAAACACTGTGGGTGCCTTTAGCAGAGTTCAGTCTGTCACATGCATTTGAATCATACACCAAGTTTGAAGGTAACAGAAGACTTTTGTAGCTCTGCCAACTATTTGCAACTTTTCTTTGGTAACAAGATTGTTTGTGAGAGGGAAATGGTAGGAAAGGTTTCTCACTAACATAAACATACCACAAGGGGCTGTCCTATTCATTTCCAATATTAACAAAACAATAATCAATTTTACAGTGGCTCACCTGTAGCACCCCCTTTTTTTTAAAGTACAGCTAGCCATTTTAGACCATTGATAGTAGTATCTTTTTAATGTAGATGCCTGTGAGCAAACAGCCATGCTACATGGCAGTGAAACATGGGCTGTGACTGCAAAGAACATGTGAAGGCTTGAAAACAATGAAGCTAATATGCTCTGCTGGATGTACAATGTCAATATGCACATACGACAAAGTGTAAGTGGCTTAAGAGAAAAATTGAGTATAAGAGGCATCAGATGTAGTGTACAAGAGAGAAGACTGCATTGGTATGGTCATGTGATGCATATGGATGAGGACAGCTGTATAAAGATGTGTCAATCTCTAACTGTGGAGGGAACCTGTGGAGGAGGTAGATCCAGGAAGACTTGGAACAAGGTGGTGAAATACAATCTTCAGATGTTGAGTCTCATGGAGATGATGACAAGTGACCAAAATTTTTGGCGATCTGCTGTGCTTGAAAAGACATCAAGCTTGGTGAAATTGTAGTCGTGGCCAGTGGCAGTGACACGTGAAAGGCACCCATGCTGGTGACATGCAAGAGTCACCTGTGTGCTGGTGACATGTAAAAGGCATCCAGTATACTCTGTGGAATGGTTAGCATTAGGGAGGACACCCAGTTGTAGAAACCAAGCCAAAACAGACTGGAGCCTGGTGCAGCTCTCCAGCTTACCAGCACCAGTCAACCTATTTTACCCATGCCAGCATGAAAAATGTACATTAAATGGTGGTGATGATGATGATGAGTGAGGTCTCAAAGATGGAGTACAGATCACAAATCATATCAATCTTGAAGAAAGGTACTGGTAGAAACAGTAAAATGTTGATTAAAATGCCTTGTGGCATTTAATAGTGGCTTTTTTATTTACAGATTTCAAATCCTAGCAGAGGTGACTTTATCTTTCAACTTTAAAACAAAATACTAGTCAAGTAGAAGTTGATTTAATTATACTCTCATCAAAAATTCAAGACCTTGTGCCTATGCTAGAAATAAATATCATTATATCATCATTTTAGCATCTGATTTTCCATGCTGGTACATGACAGGGAGTTGTGTAAATAAATAATTCTTGTGATATTTTAACTCCATTTCCCTTTCAGTGAAACCCAATAATTTTAGATCATTCATTATTACATATGTACTTTCTCTGGAAATCATCATCATCATCATCGTTTAACGTCCGTTTTCCATGCTAGCATGGGTTGGACGGTTTGACCAGGGTCTGGGAAGCCAGATGGCTGCACCAGGCTCCAGTCTGATCTGGCAGTATTTCTACAGCTGGATGCCCTTCCTAACGCCAACCACTCCATGTGTAGTGGGTACTTTTTATGTGCCACTGGCCACAATCAGTTAGTGGCTTTTACATGGCACGGAAGCTAGTCAAGGCGGCGCTGGCATCAGCCACGTTCGGATGGTGCTTTTTACGTGCCACCGGCATAGGTATCACAACTACAATTTCCATTTGATTTTTATTTTGATGTTGATGTACTTGACTCAATAGGTCTCAACAAATTATAAGGTAAACCAAGGAAACAAACTGTCCCTTCCTTAACAGTGCATTGCAAACAATAAATATCTGAAAATACACTTACCTAGTTGCTGATTTGCGTAAGTTTTTGTATTTTCACTGTTGAGTGCTGATCTTGCTTCTTGTTCAGTTGAATACTGGATGAAAGCAAATCCTTTGTGAATGGAAATACCAATAACAAATCCATATCGTCTAAATATTTGTTCAATATCCTTTTGACTTAGTGCAAATGTATTTAGATTTCCAACAAACAGCCGAGAATTAGCTGTTAATGGATCGTTTGTATTACTACCAATTTTTCCTGACATATTAGAATGTTTTATTAAGGACTTGAAGACTGCAACAAGAACAAGAAATAGCATTATACAGAGATGATTTTTTAAAAAGTCAGAAAATGTGACATGTATGCAGTAACATTATATAACGGTATTTTCTAGGCTAATTGAATTCAATTATAGCATAGTTATGATTCTCATAGTTGTTTCACACACATTGCAAATATAAAATAGGCAGTGAAATTCTGGTTTAAGCACCCCATATACCCCCTTGTAACTTTTTTTGTTTTTTCTAATTTTCAGAAAATTTTTGCAAATGTGTTCTACACACAGGAATTCATATGATTATGCAAAAAAAAAATGTTTTTTAATTTTTTAAACTATTCCTTCTCCTCTATAAAATATTAAAAGTTCCACTCTTTTACAAATTTTTTAAAACCCTTTGTAAGCCGATGGGGTCCCAAGGGACCCCAACAAATTTTAAAAGTTATGCAACTTTTACATTTTTTTTATTTAAACACATTTATATCTCATGACTTCTATTGTTGCTAGTTTATATTAGTTTATGTGTCGAGCTAAAAAATTCCAGTCATATGGATGTTATAGCATAAAATTACAGTCATTGGGGTTCAGCTGTGAAATTATTTTTTTTCTGTTCTTTTTTCAGATATTCTGATGAACTATAAGTCAATTTTCTTCATATTTGTGCTGGTATGAATCGATATATTAAATAATTTTGTTTTATTTCATATTTAGTGCTATATGTATAGTTTATAAAACTATTTTTAAAATGTTGATTTCTTTCAACAAAGGTTTTTCTTTCAGTCAATAAATTATATTTTAATTCCCCTACATTAAACGCCAATAATTACAAATATATACCTATAAGATGCTAAATTTCTTATTCTGTATCATGCTCTCACACATATATATATACGAGATTAAACAAATATTTCTTTATGGATAGTACAGAAATGAGCAAGAATGAAGGGGGCGGGGATCCCGAAGGACCCCAATGGCCTTTTGAGTAATTCCAACTCCGCCAGCCCACGAAGGGTTAAATCGGAGTTTAAAATGCGGACAGTCTGAATTTTCTGCTTAGATCCTATCAATGGACCGCCCTTGGGTGCAGCATCATTCCATTAAATGTGGTTATGGGGAGAAAAATATTTAAAACATGAATACATATCAGTGACAAAGAAACAAGGAAGGTATCAGGTAGCCGTGAGATGTGCTAAAAATAACAGCTAAATAGCCCTTAAATCAATCACACATTTTTTTTCACATAATCGTATGAATTACTGAGTGTAGAACACAAATTCGCCAAAATCTTCTTAAAATTTGAAAAGATAAAAAAGTTATGAGGGGTTATATGAGGTGCTTAAACCAAAATTCTGCCAAAAAGTATCCCTATAAACTGGATACACGACAAATGAAAAAACAAAAACGTGAAAAATGTTTGGGAACAGTTCAAAATTTTTAGTTATACTTTTTAAGAAATTGGACACACACACACACAGGGTAAATGAGAAACAGGAATTGAGTAAAACCACACAATTTACATTGTTTTATACTAAAAGTTCTTCGACAGTTAGATCTTCAAAATACAAGACATAATATAAATAGACGATAATGTCCTGAATTTCCCCATTTCAGTTTTATTTCGCAGGTTAGGTTTTTGCTTTTTGTTTATACATTTTTTATTGTACAAGAATACTCAGGCAACTTAGATCTGTCGCTGCAGAGGTCATTTATGCAGTTAAATTAGTTACACAACTAATTATTTCAGAGTATTATAAAATTAATATAGTGAATGAATGATAGAAAAAAAAAAAACAATGGCAGAATAAATTTTGGAGAAAAGTGTTTCATTCTATCTGGCCCTCTCTCCTTTCCGTGTTAAAGGACAATGGCATTTCTTGGTATCCATTGAGAAAAAAATGTCATCGAAGCTAAGAGCCGTATATATTTAGAGAAAGCAGACTAATTAACAAGATAAACTAAATGTTAATAAGAATTGCTAATATTTTGAATTTAAAAGAAAAATGCATAATTATATGAAATGTGAGAAACAACGTGGTTTGATAATGCAAAAAGAGAACTAATTTCCTGAAAAACATAAAGAGGAACAAGCATACAACATCATGTCAAAAGACTGTCGGAAATTTAAGGTAATAAAATATAGCTGCATCTTGGAAATATGTAGGTAGCAATTTCTGGTTTATTCAAATAAAATCTGATAGTATGCTTTAGACAAATTCTGCAGAGATATAATAACGGACTATCACCGTCTCCATATCTAATTTAATTTTGCACATGAAAAGCATGTAACAATAATTGGTAATTCGTTAACGTCGACCTGAATAAATATTTTTAATTCAAGCAATAACGTAATGAAGCATCATTGCAGAAAAAGTAACGTATCAATTAACAACTGTGTTTCAAAATCATAGCTTTAAATCACAAATTATTTCAACTAACATATGGAACATGAAAAAAACGCTCGAGATTTATGAAGCGATTTCCTTTATAAGAATAAGAACAGACAAGGCTAAAGTTGAGGGGAGGAGATATTATTAAAGAATAAATAGACAAAATGAAATTGTATTTAGAATAGATTTAAAAATTAGGAAATTCTTAAAACGGACTAAATATTCATCAAAATAATTCAATTTTCGAGCATTTTACCGCTTACTTACATTGACCGGTGACAATGAATAAATATATTGAAAGACAATACCGGAGAAAAAAAAATAAATAATTCTTCAGCACTTTTTTTATTAGTCTTTCTTCAAATAATAGCATTTATTGGATATTAAAAATATTCTTTACTTTAAATTAGCTGGGTAAAATTAAAATTTTTTAAATGATGAAATACAAAGCAAGGGGAGGATTTTTATATATTTTTTTTCAGCAATTAATACAGTTTAAGCTAATTAAGACTAGGATAAATGTTAAAGCGTGATGTTACAGAGGTCGATGACGAAAATATATATCTTTTCAATCAACTAATCAAGATAATTATATGGAAATATTTATTTAAAATCCCACGCTACTCGCCGAAAAAATAAAATGAATTTGCAGAAAGTATATTCAAAATACACCAAATTTACCCGGAAAGCAGCTAAGAAATATTATTAAAATGTTCTCCGATCTAAGATAATTGAAACACAATGTAAATAAAGACAAAAAGCTACTAATTACTAGAACTGATTTATACAGAATAAATATTTATATCGATTTGTTGGTGTTCATGTCTCATAAAAGAAGTAACGTGCTAAATGTCTACAACTGGGAGTAGGAAACGGGTCGCAAACTAGACAGGCCGAGAGCTTACCTCTACCCTATGGTTACACTGAGAATGCCTTGAGAATATACTACATCGATGAATTTTAAAGGAGAAACAAAAACATTCTGTTTACAATCTCCTAGTAGTGCATTTAATTCCACGTATATGAACAGTACATTCAATGTGTCTAATTTAGATTATAAACAAAATTTTCTGTAACCAAACACTTACAGCGTGATTCGAACACTTGCAACAGAGAAGATTGAATATGATACTCTCTAACACGATTGTATTGACAGTTTTATTTATTTATTTATTTATTTATTTTAGTGCATAAAGTATTTTTTAATCAGTGACAAATTCGACATCATTATAATAATAAATTCCAAATGTAAATTTAATAAAAAAAAAGCACTAAATACATTTAATTAATTCGGACAAGAAGTATCGGTGTTCCTTTGTACGAGTTCCTTTTCTGCGAATTAACTGAATTTTTTCATCAATTGTTAAAATTATCAAAGATATTCCTCTTTTCCCTGTTGTTTTGTATAGTTTTCATATATAACAATACAGACAACAAAATGATAACATCTCGCTTAATTTCGATTCAATAGTGTTCACGAATTTTGTCAGTGTTTTTTCTCATCTATTAGCTAGTAAACACACAATAAACAGGAATAAATATTTTTCTTTTTTATATAATTTATATTAAATGAAGCATGGTGAAAATCAATACCACCGTGTCAGATATAAGACGAGATAAATTTTGACTTCTCCAAAAGTAACGCATTCAAATTGTTATTGTTTACCATTTATATATCAACTGTTAGAGCGTCAAATATAGGTGGAGTTCAAACCATTCTTTATGCTTATAGTACTCTTTTACTTTAGTTCGACAAAAATTATTATTATTTAATAGAAATTAAATAATTATTTTGATTGCTTGATTCATTGATAAAAGAAAAATATATCAAGGTATTCTGATGTGAATGAAAGACATTCTCTTTGAGGCAAAGAACCTTAAGAATATTTGGAAAATATAGCCATAATGGTTATCTACAAACTATCTTGATATTGCATTGTATCAACTAATTGGCTTCAAATTTTGGCACAAGACCAGCAATTTTTGAGGGGTGGAGGGATAAGTCAATTACATAACCCCCCCCCTCCCGCAGTGTTCAACAGGTACTTATTTTATCGACACCGAGAGGACGAAAAGCAAAGTCGACTCCAGTAGAATTTAAACTCAGAGTGCAAAGATGGACGAAATGCCATTAAGCATTTTGCCCGGCATGCTAACGTTTCCACGTATAGCATTACTTTTAGGAGTAAAAATTGGTCAGCTTAGTTGTTGAAGTTGAGAGAATTTGAAACATTGTCAGGTGACAGGTACCTTTTTTTTCAAGACGTTTTTCCTCAACTTTCACCCGATTGTAATTGAGGTTGCCAATAAAATATCTGGATAATTTTTGGTGTTTAACAATCAATATTCTTTCCTCTGTTGGATTCCAAGTCAATCTTTTCCCACACTAATGTCTAATTTGATAAGTTTCAATTTTCAGAATGAGTCTAAACTGGGGCAAAATGAGGATCGACTAATTTCAATAATTTCTTCTCTTTAACTGCATGATGTGTAAATATGGCGGAAAGACCCACTCCAGCAGATCATGAAGAAGCTATAGAGAATATCTTATATTGAGTTTTTAGATTTAGTCAAGTTTTGTTGATTTCATATCGTGCAATTTTCCCATGATTTTCCTTAATTTGACCTAAATATTTAAAATTTTTGTTGCATTTCTGATTTCAAAGTAAGGATATTGATGTCCATGAGTCATTTTTCAAATGTAATTCTGCAAAAATGAAGAGGCAAATTTACCGTATCTTGTCTACTCATTTTGCCCCAGCTAACGATGTCTACTATATGCTCAAACAGAACGGTGATAATTTTCTGAAATAGTGTTCTGAATATGTTATAGTGTTTGTAATGCATTTAGAGAAGATTGTAGTAGCTTCATGCAGGTAGAGCGTGGATTCGATCCTCGATCGCCAAATTTCACTTAACAGTTCAACAGCACTTTTCTCACGGTAAAACAATAGTTTTTCTGTGAGTGACAGCTGTTACATTTGAAAGATGCCTTCGCTAAGCAATATAATGTCTTTGCCACTTGACCCTTCTAACCTCTTCTAGGCCACCAAAAGCTTGAATAGCGATAACAGGTGTACCACCAACAAAATCTGTTGTTCTCAACAATGTCTACCCTTCTAGCTGGTTTTAGATAGTTATAAATACTTGAACCTTTTATGAAATACTACAAAAGGAAAAAAGTAAGTAAAATTGTTTATTGAGAAAAAGGGAAAAAAAGTAAAATTGTTTTTTTTTAAAAAAAGAGGAAAAAATGATGATAAGGGGAAAAACAAAGGAAAATGAACGATTGTAAACAGTGTATTAAACGTTCAAATGGTACTGTATGGTAGTGGGGCCCATGCAGCCATTTCATTTTCATTGTATAACATCATTCGTTTTATGTTTTTTGTCCCCACAGTGATGTTCTGTCTGCCCTTGTAGTGCCAAATAAAGAAATAGTTAGTGAGAGTGACCATCAGTTAGTGAACAGAGACTAACTAGAGCCATGGCCACAAGCAGGCAACCACTAAAGACAAACGGCCAGAGGGAGAAAGAAGGTTACAATCAGCGACTATGAGACACAACTTCCCTAACTTTCACCAGCTCGGTTTCTTTTCTCTTACAACTTCATTCTGTTTTTTTTTTAAATGGGGTTGGGTGAAAAGGGGATCTTTTGAAGTCGGCGAGAAAGCGAAAGAGACACAGAGAGAGCGCGATTATATGAATGAAGTTCTGAAGTTGGCGTGAAGCGGAAGAATTGACGTGCGTGCGTGTGTACTTGATGGGGTGTGCGAAACAGAATGTGTGGTGTGTATGTGAATTGCTTTTGTTAGTGTGTGTGTGAAGAGAGAGAGAGAGTAATGTTGCTGGTGTGTGTGAGAGAGAGAGAGATAACTGAAATTTTTTATTCACTTTTTGTAGTGAGTGATTGACAGAGAAAAAGCGAGAGAGAGAGAGACGTTATGTATTTATGAATGGCTTCAGTGGCATGCTGGTTATTACGTATGTATGTATACATAGATGTATGTATCTGAGTATGGCCAAGAGAGAGTCAACTGAAATTTTGTTATTCACTTTTTGTAGTGAGTGAATGTAAGTGACTGACAGAGAAAAGGAGAGAGAGGTTATGTATGTATGTACGTATGGCTTTGGCTGACTGTCATCCTGTACTCCCCTTGTTGCTAGCGAAATGGTAGATGCTGGCTGTGTGAACAACTGGTTGTTTTAATGGCGGGGTAATTCCATTAGAAAAGTTTTAATCGATTTTTTCGGTAAGTATGGGGGCTAGGAAAAAATACAAACCGCATTCCAATCTATGCACCCGTCTCCACATGTGTGCCATTTTTTCACGATAATCAACCCAGCCGTTTGGCTGTGAACCTCAAGACAAGAAAGAATACACGATCACCCATGTCCAATTTATATTATAGATTAGTATAGTATATATATACATACATATATGTGTGTGTATTTGTATTTGTCCCCCTGCCATAGCTGGACAACCGATGTTGGTGTGTTTACGTACCCGTAACTTAGCGCTTCGACAAAAGACACCGATAGAATAAGTACTAGGCTTACAAAGAATAAGTCATGGGGTCGATTTCTTCGACTAAAGGCAGTGCTCCAACATGACCGCAGTCAAATAACTGAAACAAATAAA
Source organism: Octopus sinensis (assembly GCF_006345805.1). NCBI lineage: Eukaryota > Metazoa > Mollusca > Cephalopoda > Octopoda > Octopodidae > Octopus > Octopus sinensis. The sequence goes on along the minus strand of NC_043002.1, from coordinate 45,613,145 downwards.
ATTCTTAAGCGATACAGTTCTGTTGCCTTTGGTACGATAACAAATACATCCAAGCATTTCTTCTTTAAAAACATTCAAACTTTTTTCCCCTCACTTTCTTCTTTGCCATTCTTTGTTACTACTGTTCTAAGTGAAATACATGGGTACTTCAGCATAAAGTCATCATTTGCAATATCATCACTGATGCACAATGAAAAAAATTCTGTCAATGTTGCTCTCATATATCGTTCATTGACAGTCATATATATCCTCATTATTTCTTAGTAATATTCTTTGTTCATCTGGTAGATAAACTTGCAGTTTCGCTATAGCAGGTGCTCTTTCATGAATTGAAAATCCTAAAATGGATGCAGCTACTTCAGATGTTCCATTAGATATTGATTAATTTTCTTAGTATTTATTCGAATAGCAGCTTGGTCATTTCCTTTCAGTGTGTATTTGATGACGTACTATCGACCTCACTGAGGCAATGATTTCAACGTTTCGGTGGCATTGAATGCTCTTAAAAGAGTTTCATTATAAAGTAAACCCATTTGTTGACAAAATGAACAATTAAATTACACCATCTAGAAAATTACATATAATAGAAATATCATTGGTATATTATTGTTATTATATATATGTATATAATATATATATGTTATATATACATACATACATTATGGCTGCCCCCTCGTTATCGAGTATGGCCATTGCACGAAGCTTAACTGTTACTGGTGCTGTGATCGAATGTGACATTTTAGCCCAGCTAAAGATCTACAATGTCTTGTACAGAATTGACAACTAATACCTTTACCGGTAACAGCTGGCTGTAGTTGTAACTGGGCTTCATGTACCTTTGCATGTCGTTTAAGTCCTCCTGCCGAATTACACTCTCTTCCACATGCCCGACAGATATGATTAGTATGGTGTGTTACACCACCACCAGTGGCCAGGTTGTCACTCATCTGTCTCGCTTTATGACTACGAAGATGACTCTTGAGTCCAGCTTTACTGAGGCAGGGTCTTGCACAGACATTGCATGTCAGCATCAAAGGAAGACCCTTCCCATCTGGAAGTGTAACAGCGATGCCCTTCCTGACATCCCTCCTTACTTTCTCATGTGCAACTCGAGATTTCTCAAAAGTGGCTGTCCCCTCGTGCACAATCCTTCTCCACCTGCTACGATCAATAGCTATGTCTTCCCATGTGTCAGGAGAGAACATACATACATATATATATGTGGTGTTCGGATTAAATTTGCGCAAGCGTAAAAGGGTAAGTAAACAATAAAATTAAAATATTTTAAAAGATCATAAAATAACTAAATTATGACTGGTTGATAACAGCTTACTCAATGTAGCTGTCTCCTGCTTCCATCACGGCTTTAAGACAGCTCCGGAACCTGGCGTATGTGTTCTCCACTGTTGCTACGGGAAGATCTTAGAACACCTCCTTGATCTTGGTCACCAGCTCGGCCTTTGTATTGTCAAGTGAACTTTGAATACTCAGTCATTATTTTCGCCTTCATAGTATATTCTCCGCATTCGGCGTGTTTCTTTTGGAGCCTCGATTCCCAATCATGCTTCTAAACTCTTTTTCTTTCTAATATGTTAAAGCTCAAGCAATTATTGAAAACATTAATGTAGTCGAGCTCCATCAAGACTTATTCTTAGAAATTATTTAACTATCACTAAGTTAGTATACATTTTGAGGATGAGTTTCTCATTCGGCTTCCTGCAACACTCTGACAATTTAATTTATGAAAAACTTGAAAGTTTAGTCAATGTCAAGCTCACTTCGCTATTGTGTGTTCCGGCAACTGATCGTAAACGATTCAAGGTTTACGCAAATTCTCTTCTCTATCTCTACCCCGCTTCCTTCGATCCATTCATCTTTGTTCCTCTTTGATGGGCAGCATTCTCTCCTTTCCAACATGGACTGGTTCGAACAGGAAGGTGGATGATGCTCTACAAATGTGGAGGGAGTTTAGATTGTTAGTCCTGAAGCAGGAAAACTTGATTACGTTTAGGACAATTACCATGAAAACACATTTTTTATTCTCTTTTTGATCAATCCTAACGATACTCAAAATACTTTCGGTGAGTGAGAAACATCGTTTGTTTATTTAGCCGGATGAACTCCACATCAGAATTATTCTTAAGCTCAAATTTATATCAGGAAATTACCCTCAGATGGTGTACGGAGAGGAATGAGGTGTTATGATAAGCCCTTCAATTTCAGAGACTTCATGGATCGTCATGATGGTTCAAAGTAGGTCGCTACAACGAAATAAACCTAATCATTAAACGACCCATAATCAGTGGAATTGTCCAAGAACGACGAGGAGCTGGTGAACTGATTCTTTACTTTTGGCTAAATGGCACGAGTATCATACAGGACGACACCGTTTGCAATACATTCACCTCATCACTAACTGAACGGAACAAGGTACAACGTAATCTATCCGTAAAATACATTTTCCAACCTCAAGCAAGCTGGACTGACGATAAAGAAGTTTCTGACTTTATTAGCGTCTCGCTGGAGATTATGCTTTTTTTCATGGAATTGTTTTCTGAAGAATTTTTATTGTAATATTCTCAAATGAAATAAACTGGAATAAAAATTTTTTGCCTCTGTCCGGAAAAATAACACTGTCTCATTTTGTGATGCGTCGTAATGTCCGACATTTCCAGGTGAAACAGTTGGGCGGGCGGAATTAGATTTATCCAAACTGCTGACTTTGTCCCAAATTTCAATAACAATTGGTTCTCATTCTTTGTTCTTCGACAATACTTCTCTCAAGTGGGAGAATCAGAAATAGTAAGAGTATTTGCCCTTCACGTGATACGCCAATTATTCAAATAACGTAGAATCGCAACACATTCAAAACAAATCCCTTTTAAAAGGTTTTTGAAGAAAATTCATTTTATTTCATTCTATTTGTACTGACACGTGTGACAGTCGGTGGTATGTTCTCGAGATAAATTTAGTAAATCCCAAAGAAAAACCGTTTCTAAATATTTTAGTGTCACTAATCAATGTTTCAAAGTCGTTTTCGGGTGTTTTCCTTTTCATCCAGTTTATTTTTTCTTACTTGTCCCAGTAACATATCAATAATTAAATTTCCCGTTATTTCATCGTCTTTATTATCTCACTAATGATCCGGACAAAAATAACTGGGGATTTATTTGCAGCGGGTTCGTAGGTATTATTGTAGCGCCTCTGTGTGTGATTGATGTTTCCCAAGGGCAGCTAATAAGGTTAGACCATGACGAAAATTTCATTTGGAAAGGAGCCATCAATTTTACACAAAATTTCACAAAAGAATACGATTGACGAGGAAAAAGAGCTTTCTGACAATAATAATCATATAAACAATAAATGTTTTAATTTTTAACAACACATACAACGAATAATTACCTCTTGACCCAAAAGGTGTTTGTGTTAGAGTATATATGAAATTATATTTAAAAATCAAGTAAACCGTAATCATTTATGTACAATTATTTTAGCTTTGGGCTTTTCAGATTTCTAAAACTAGTAAGAAAAATTTTGATCTAAATACTAGACAGCACCTTCCAGTAGCAACGAACTAACGAGGGAACCCCAACCTGCTTACTTACGGCAATTAAAACTCTCAAATCACTTTTTACTGTCTTAAAAAGGGAAGGACAATCTTGTTCTAGATTAAATGCTTTGGCTTATAGGTCTGCCCATACAGGGTCAACTTGGAATAAATAACAACATACTCCGTTGGTTATTTCTTTCTATTTAGCTAAACAGGTGTAGTAGAACACTTGATTATAATGAGACTTATAATATATGTAATGTGTTTAGTTACACTAATGTTGACGTTAAATAATGGGCAGATAACTTAAATTCTAACGTGGTTTCAATTTTGGCCATTTTATTTTCAGTTAATCCTGCAATGGAAGCATATTTGAATCTTACAAATTAAAAAAGTTCTTTGAAATAATTACTAATTTTTTCACGAAATAGATAAACTGCAACCTCAAATGATAGTTCGGTTACATATTTACGACCATTTACTTCGTCGGAAACAATGTACTACTCCAAAGTTGTCCCCCCTGTTTAGGACCCTCTTCATTTTGTGTTTTTCCGTCTTCATTGGAACAAATTTTGTTCGTTTCATCCTTGTGCAAGATTTATCGGGAGTTATGATATTGGTAAGAAATCAATTATTGTTCAATATGCGTAAATATTGTATTCTCTGAATTCAATGTGCAGGTAGAATAGTGCTTGTATTATGTAATTTTAATTGGTTTTATCGTTTTTTTTAAAGAATTCTTATATGCATCACATGCATATTTCTGAGTTACAGGAAAATTGGCCGAAACATAAGAGTGCCGGATAACGTATTACAAAATATTTCGTTTATTTTATCAAGGATCCTGATTTCAAATATCATTTAGGTGGTTTTTTTTTTTTTGCCTTTCATTCGTTTAGAATTGATAATATTCATGCAAATAATATATATATTTACTTGAATCTTTCTGCATAAGCAACTAAAAACCCGCTTTTCTGCAACAACTGGTCTTGTGTCGAAGAAAGCAATCACACGCACACATACACAAGCGCATATTCATACACAAAATATTCTTGTAGCTGCTCTTAGTATAAAGTCATTCTTGCACGTGCTACTACATTAAAATATAGCCTAACAGTGATAATGATGATTATATTGATGGATTAAAAAAAAACAAACAAAAAAAACAACTTAGCGTTATTGTTTCTGAAGATTGCATTTTTAATGACTTGTGAAATGTGTATGTAACACATTGCAAAAGAAGAGGAGACGTTTTAAGATATTGCAGTAGCAGGAATAGCTGAATAGCTGCAAGACCCTCATTAAATTCATATATATAAATTTTATATACAAATATATGTGAATTTTATATATATATATATATATAAATGTATATGAATTTTATATAAATGTTTATGAATTATGTATATAAATGAATTTTATATTTATATATATATATATGAATTTTATATTTATATATATATATGAATTATATATGTGTATATATATATATAATATATATATGAATTATATATGTGTATATATATATATATATTATGAATTATATATGTGTATATATATATATAATATATATATATATTATATATGAATTATATGTGTATATATATATATATGAATTATATATGTGTATATAATATATATGAATTATATATGTGTATATATATATATGAATTATATATGTGTATATAATATATATGAATTATATGTGTATATATATATATATGAATTATATGTGTATATATATATATATGAATTATATATGTGTATATATATATATATGAATTATATATGTGTATATATATATATATGAATTATATATGTGTATATATATATATATATGAATTATATATGTGTATATATATATATAATATATGAATTATATATGTGTATATATATATATATGAATTATATATGTGTGTATATATATATATAAATTATATATAATTCAAAATCATATGTGTGCGTGTGTATATTTATTTGAAATAATATATAAAGATACACACACACATATATATATAATGTAAGATTTCATTGTGGAAACTGAATTTGTATGTGTGTAGGGTATCATTATTTACCGCATACACACGCATTTATGCATTATATTTGTGCATATGTGAGTATGGTATTAGAAAGAAATGTAGTCTTCTGATATGCTTATGATTTAAGTAACTGCGGCACGGCATGTTTAATGAAGTGCCGTTTCTAAAGAGTTAGGTTACCTAACCTATTGTATAAATATAATCACACATATTCGTGTGTTTTTAATCTCGCTGTGAAATTAGGTCCTCGAGGAGGATTTTTGTAGTGAAGCTGTTAAAAAGTAAATAGGAATACCACGATAAGAAAAAAAAAAATTTAATATAAATTCATAAATTAGCCTGTGCCAAATTTTGATACCATTATTGTTGAAAAAATTCGTTATTACTACATGTTGTTTAGCTTGCAAGTCTGTTTGATCAGAGCAGTTCCAGGCATGACCGTCCAGTCTTTTTTTATCGTGTTCTTAGTGTATGTCTAGAACTATTCTGTCATGTATGCTTCCTTTTTTTTTTTTTAAGTCTGTAGAATAATCATTTGGGGAAAATTTGGTTGGCATTTCTAGCAGATCGTTTGATCGAATGGAGGATTCCTCTGTAAAACATGTTTTTAGTCCCAGGTCAACCCCGATTTAAAAGATTTGTGATCAGAGATGCTCCAATCATAACCATCCTGCCCTTTTTTTCATCAGACTCATTGCAACTGGGACTACATTATCCAATGTGTCCTTCTATTTTTAAGATAGTAGCATGTGAGGAAGCGAAATTTGACTTCTTTTCTAGCAGGTTGAACGACTACGAAGAAAACAAGGATTATTATTATAATAATGTTATTAATAGTATTAGTAGTATCATAATCATATCTTGTTTCCAATGTCTATGATATATAATATACATGTCGTAAATAGTAATTCTTGTGTTTCTTATCGCTGTTTTCAACCAAGGATTGTTAGTTTAATGCAGAAAAAGTACAATTCTGTATCGTGTTTCTTTTGTATGAAAGATTGAAGGCGCCATATTAAGGTCTAATTATTTTTCTAATGCATTAAATAACATTGCTTTTGAAAATTTTAAAATATTCCTTTCAAAATATGCACTCAGTTTTAACATTTCCTAATAGTAATATAGCATTAATAGCTAATATTAACCATATCTAACTAAATTTTAGTCAAATTTATAGCGGGGTTCTAAATGCATTATCATTTCTTTCTGCTGATTTAAAAAAATAATAATTTTCCTTGTTTGTTGTAAAAGAAAAGAAAATCGAAATTTATGTGCAATTCAGTAAGATTTTATAGCATTACTGAAATCGGATAAAATATTGCGATAAAATAAAGACGAGTCGTACGTATGTTCACTGACTGAATGTGTTAAAAAAAAAAAAACAACAAAAACGTGCAGTTGAAAATTTTTAGTTAGCTTTTGGTGTTTGTTCTAAAGCTGAAGAAAGATTTTTTTTCTTGTTTATGAATTATATCTAATCATTACAATCTTAATATCCGCGCATTAACATATGGATCAAATTCTAAACTTCTTTTATACGCTCGTATCTCTCTTATCGAACATATCGGAAAAGCTCTTTGATTCCATTTTGCAGTCAGTCCGCTACTTATATAATTAATTTATTGAGAATATTGTTGCTTTCTGTGTGTGCTTATTTTAAAAATTTCTGTTTTGTATAATTATTTTATTTATGAATATCAAAAATTTGCATTGTTTGATTTGCTTAGTAAGTGTTTCATTGTGGAATGGTATGGAATCATCTTTCCAAGTATTGCCTATGAAAGAATCTGAAGGCCGTACAACTCTACTATTGTAGAGAAAATTTTTAGATATTTCCATTTAAAGGGGATGTAGAATATCGAATACAAAAATACCTCGCGGTATTTAGTTGAGACTTTTTATTGAACATTCCAAGTTCAAATGTCGCCGGGACCAATTTTGCCTGACAACCGTCCTGGATTGATGAATTAAGTACTATTAAAAAAGATTAGTTTATGAACTGTGAGAAGTGAAAATAGACGTTTACAAAAATAATTAAAAATATGTAATCAAAAGAAGAATTTAAAAAAAAAAAATAGGCGGGGAAGATGACCCGTCAGGTATGTCGACAGTCAAATTTATTGGGGAGAGAGAGAGAGAAAATATTCTGCGTATACACATATAGATACGACACATGTATATACGCATATTATTTCATACGTAAGCATACATGTGTACTGATACGACACTAGTATATACGCATATTATTTCACACGTAAACAAGAAAAATTATAAGGGAATAGTAATTGTCAGTACGAAGCAATACTAACAGTTGCATATGTATAAGCACACACATGCAAGCAGTAGTACGTGTGTATATATACGTAGACAACAAGAACGCGCACCAAACACGGAAGCTTCATCTTCTAAGAAAAGGGCACATTGAATACATTAAAAAACAAAAGACGAAGATGGTCGCGACTGGAATGCCCTTGATTATAGGTTTTGCCTGATTTGGACTGAACAACAATGGACTGGAGATGATGAAAGAAAGAAAAATAGTTGCGGTTGTGGCTGTTGAAAGGTCAATGAATCAACTCGGTTAACAAAGAAACGGAGGGTTAAGCTCATATGGGAATGTGGACAATGTATGGGTGCTTAGTAATAAGATAACTTTACAACATTTGAAAATATAGTGTAGAGGAACTCCATGTGTATGAGTAAAATTAAAGGGAGCAAGTGTTCTTTAATAGAAGGGGGAAAAAAAGTTGTGATGCTGATAGCAGTGTTAAAATTGAAGGGAGCAAGTATCAGGTGATACCATGTACCTAACAGTAGTTTAACTTAACAAATTGAGTGGTCAGCCTACAGGTTGGCTGATATAAAGCATTATGAGAAATAACGATTGAGATATTCTAGGAAGAGGTTACCTGAACAGTACCCTAATGCTGAGCTTGCAAACAATGCAGTAAATAATAATTGCATTTGTAAATGGTATTTAGTTTTAGTTGTTACTAGTGACCAAGACAAGAGGGTTCAGGAATGTATTTGATACTTATTGACGGACTGTGGTTAGGGATAAGGGATCGGCTGACTAAAAATGGTTATGTTAACTTCCCTGTTTTGATGACGAGTGTAAAAAAAATTAAGCTGTGTTAAATGGAAGTAGGTTTATTTTAAAGGGAATGTAAAGGAGGTGAGAATATCTTCTCTTGGGGATCTATGAAAAGCAGTTGTTCATTGACAGTGTTAGGATTATTTGTTGCTAGTATCCAGGCAAGAATGTCACTAGGTGATTTTATTCTGGTTGTAATGTTGATTTTGGTTTCAGTTTGGATTGCCTGAATGGAAGAGGCAATTTGGTTCTTGACGTATGACTTGAATAGGTGTTGAATTGTTACTGCAATTGATTCTTGGAGTATTTTGAGCTGGTTTACTATTTTATGTAATAAATTAATATGTAATGGAAATAAATACTGGAAATATATGAAATAAGAGAGAAAGCAATAAGAAGATATTTAAAAAATCATTTAATTCCATTACAAAGAATACGGTGATGGTTACCAAACTGCTAAAATTTACCCAAGGAAAAGAAACCAGCTAAATGAAGAAAAACAGAGATATCAAAGAATTGTTAGAAATGTGGTACACAATTACTATTTAAAATCATATTTCTTGAAAGCAGTAGTTGTTCATTATTTGAAATTTTAATATCTCAAAGTTTTCTGTTATCTGCTTTGGTTCTTATTTGTCCTTTTTTTGTGTTTTTGATAAATTTTAAAATAAAGTATTTTAAATGAATAAATTTTAGTTTATTATATAACCATCTATATTCTGTACATGTCATGTTATGGATATTTTGTTGTTTTGATGTGTTCAGTAACAGAAAGAAAAGAAACTGAAGAAAACAAAACAGACTTTATGAAAGTATGGTTGTAGTCCTAATACACATTTTTGTTTTATTTGCAATGTTACATTCCATCTATCCATCCATCTTCTCTGTCTACTATTCCTGGGAAAGTCATGGAGATAGAGTTCTCAGACATCTCCTCCATAGGGTCCTATCAGAAGCAACTGTCATTAGACTTTTCAGTTGGATTCTCAAGAGCATGACCAACTGACTGATGGGAAGCTGGAAACTGAATTGGATGCAAGAATTGTAAGTACTGGCATAGTCACAGGCTAGTTCTAGCATTCAGTCCTTAAAAGAGGCGAGGTTGGTAAAAAAGACAAAGTCGCTATCTTCAGTTTATGCTCATGAATGTCGGGTAGTGACTGAAAGAGTACAATCATGAAAACAAGTGGCTGAAATGGGATTCCTGTAGAGGATCTTTGGGTGTAGTTTGGAGGTCAGGGAGTCTCTCTAGGTTGAGCCACTATTTCTCCACATTGGAAGGTTACAGCTCCAGTGCTACAGATACTCCAATCCAATTTTCAGTATTTCCTACATGTTAATATTAACAGAAAGAGAGCGTGTATTTCTTAATGTTTGCTGAATAGTTTATTAACACACCATTTAATAACCTGATTTATTCGTAACCGCATTTAACCCATTAGAATTTAAATCAGCCATGTCTGGACAAAGTGTTCTAGCTGTTTTATGTTCAAACTAGCTATATCTGGCCTCTCACACCAATCTAACGATGTCATTCTTGAAATAGATGGCCATATTGTAAATCTCTAAATTATGAGAGAATGTATGATCTATTCAAGACAATGTGAATAAATACAGATTACATTTGACAGTAATCTGAATGCTAATGGGTTAACGGTGAAGTGATACATATATATATGTGTATCCATATATATATATAACGTGGCCGATGCCAGCGCCACCTTGACTAGCTTCCGTGTCAGTGGCATGTAAAAAGCACTAACCGATTGTGGCTGTTGCCAGCCTCGCCTGGCACCTGTGCCAGTGGCACGTAAAAAGGACCCACTACACTCACGGAGTGGTTGGCGTTAGGAAGGGCATCCAGCTGTAGAAACTCTGCCAGATCAGACTGGAGCCTGGTGCAGCCTTCTGGCTTCCCGGACCCCGGTTTAACCGTCCAACCCATGCTAGCATGGAAAACAGACGTTATACGATGATGATGATGATGATGACACCCACATATATATCTGATCTCAGGATCTTGGACCTCACAGAAGTGATGACAAAGGACGAGAAAGACTGGAACCATGTGGTTCTTGAGAAGATCCACCTACCTTGGCAAAATTGAGATCTGGTTGAGCTGTGTGTGAGTGTGTGTGTGTGTTTCTTTGTGTATGTCTTTGTCTTTCACCACTGCTTGACAACTGGTGTTGGTGTGTTTACGTCCCTGTAACTTAGTGGTTCAGTAAAAGACACTGATAGAATAAGTACCAGGTTTTACAAAAAATATGTAATGGGTTTGATAAGTTCGACTAGAATTCTTCAAGGCAGCATCCCAGCATGGCTGCAGTCTAATGACTGAAAGAAGCAAAGAAAAAAAAAATGTGTGTGTGTGTGCGCAGAACTGGGCCCTTTCCCTAATTTTCTTCTTCCTCAAGATACTCCTATCACCTTAACTACAGCCCTTCCTTGATACTACTTTTGTTACTACCCTGAACCATTTCACTTGTTATTCACCTTTCAACCATCAATGCTATTCTCTCTACCCACACTTCTAATTTATCATCCTCTTCTTCACTGGGTTAACAGCTATCTTCCCCCACCAGCATGCATTTCCCATCCTTCTTGCACTATGCTTGCCTCTCTCTCTCTCTTCCCCACCCACTCCTACAACCTACCCAACACCATCCCTCTCATCCTCCTCTTCACTGTTTCTTTATTATTGTTCTGCTGTTCAGTATTGTCAGTCATCTCCCACTCTCCCCTTCATCAGTCTCTGGCTCAGCTCATCACTTCCACCTTCACTTCTGAAGTGTGAGTTGTCATATAGTTCCTCTATAAGAATCCTGTTCTGGTCTGGTCCAGGATTTGTTGCTTTGTAAATGGCAAAGTAATGGTGGCATGAAGAAAGCATCTACTACATGCTTTAATCTAGTTGGTGTTAGATAGGGCATCCACCAGTAGACTATGCCTATGCAGACCCAGAAGCACAATGCAGTCTTTGGGTCCTATATCCTCTCAAACTGTTGAACATTTGCCAACATTGAACATGGGTGTTAATGATGTTGTACATACATACATACTTATCATCATCATCATCATCATTTAGCATCCATTTTTCATGCTGGCATGAGTTGGACAGTTTGACCAGCTGAAGAGCTGCCCAGATTCCACGTCTCCTTTGGCATGGGTTCTGCAATTGGATGCCCTTCCTAATGCCAACCACTTTACAGAGTGTACTGGGTGCTTTTGTGCAGCACTGGCATGTGTGCTTTTACGTGGAATCAGTATGGGTACTTTTTATGTGGCACCAGCACCCACAAATCTGCAGGATAAGGAACACTCAGGTGATGAGGGATGCAGGGTGCCTGCCTGTATACAAGGATAACCACAATTTTACTTAGCTTCATCAGTTAATGTCCATTTTCCATGCTAGCATGGGTTGGATGATTTGACTGGAGGTTGTGAGCCAGAGGACTGCCAAGCTCTGCTATCTGCTTTTGTAAAGTTTCTATGGCTGGATGCCCTTCATAACATTTCTACAAATATATGTGTGTGTGTATCTAATATATATATATATATATATATATATATATACACACACACACATAGACATACTTACACACTCACATATTATCATCATCAACAGTATCATAGGCGCAGGAGTGGCTGTGTGGTTAGTAGCTTGCTAACCAACCACATGGTTCCGGGTTCAGTCCCACTGCGTGGCATCTTGGGCAAGTGTCTTCTGCTATAGCCCCGGGTCGACCAATGCCTTGTGAGTGGATTTGGTAGATGGAAACTGAAAGAAGCCTGTCGTATATATGCATGTGTGTTTGTGTTTGTCCCCCTAGCATTGCTTGACAACCGATGCTGGTGTGTTTACGTCTCCGTCACTTAGAGGTTCGGCAAAAGAGACCGATAGAATAAGTACTGGGCTTACAAAGAATAGGTCCCGGGGTCGATTTGCTCAACTAAAGGTGGTGCTCCAGCATGGCCGCAGTCAAATGACTGAAACAAAAGAAAAGAAGTACTTTAATGCCTACTTTTCGATGTGTACATAGTTTTGATGAAATTCATTGAGGCAGGTTTTCTACACCTTAAGGCCCATCTTATTGCCAACCTTTACCTGTTTCCCAGTGGTTAAACAAAAATAAAAGACACTGCTTATGTAATGGTTACATTCATTTATAACTTCCTGTGATGTCAAGAGAAGAAATCACAAACACCTGTATGCATATGCGCATACATATACATATGTATACATACATATATATAAGCACCCAGTACTCTCTGTAAAGTGGTTGGTGTTAGGGAGGGCACCTAGCCATAGAAACCATGCCAAAACAGACATGGAGCCTCAACAGTCCTTCAGCTGGTCGGCTCCTTTCAAACTGTCCAACCCATGCCAGCATGGAAAACGAACATTACATGATGATGATGATAAGATTATACATATATAATGTATATATGGAGTGGCTGTGTGGTAAGTAGCTTGCTAACCAACCACACGATTGCGGGTTCAGTCCCACTGCGTGGCATCTTGGGCAAGTGTCTTCTGCTATAGCCCCGGGCTGACCAATGCCTTGTGAGTGGATTTGGTAGACGGAAACTGAAAGAAGCCTGTCGTATATATGTATATATATATATATGTGTGTGTGTGTGTCTGTGTTTGTCCCCCTAGCATTGCTTGACAACCGATGCTGGTGTGTTTACGTCCCCGTCACTTAGCGGTTCGGCAAAAGAGACCGATAGAATAAGTACTGGGCTTACAAAGAATAAGTCCCGGGGTCGATTTGATCGACTAAAGGCGGTGCTCCAGCATGGCCGCAGTCAAATGACTGAAACGAGTAAAAGAGAGAGTATATCATCATCATCATCATAATCATTGTTTAACGTCTGGCTTCCATGCTGGCATGGGTGGGATGGTTTGACAGAAGCCTGCACCAGACTTCTGTGACTGTTCGGCAGGATTTTTACAGCTTGATGCCCTTCCTAACACCAATCTCCCAGCAGAGTGGGTAGTGTTATATATTATTATTGTTATATATATATATATATACATATGTGTGTGTATATATATATATGTATACAGCAATTCCTCAACTATTGTGGTTGTTACATTCCAAAATCTGAGTATACCATGAGGTTTCCAGACATGAGTTCTACTCGTGTCAAATTCCATCATAATCGATAAAACGATGTAGGAGGAATTAACTAACAACCCTACAAACACACCCACAGACAGAATTTCCCACATATGTAGTAGATACATATATATAAGAAGGAAAGGATCAAAGGTCCTTCTTAAACCATACCTCATAAGATTGGTTTCCTGGTTTCTGTGGTGTACCTATTCCCTCGTGAATAGGATTCCAATCCATTGCAGGATTAATATTTTTGCTGGCTGACTGAACTGGAGCAATGTGAAATGAAGTGTTTTCTGGTCAAAAACACAATCCATCACCTGGTTCAGGAATTGAAACCACAATCCTATGATTAAGAGTGCAACTCCCGAACCACTAAGCCATGTATCTCCATATATATATATTGTGTGTGTGTGTGTGTATATATATATATACACACAGACATCATTTAACGTCCTCTTTCCATGCTGGCATGGTTGCATAGTTTGACTGAGAACTGGTAAGCCGGGGAACTGCACCAGGTTCTGATCTGATTTGGCAAGGTTTCTATAGCTGGATGCTCTTCCTAATGTCAACCACTCTGAGAGTAGTGGGTCGTTTTTATGTGCCACTGGTAAAGGTGCCATTGACCTGACACCAGCATTGGCCATGACTACAGTTTCACTTGGCTTGACAGGTCTACACAAAAACAGTATATCACCAAAGATCTTGGTTACCTGTCACTGCCTCCATGAGATGCAGCAATATATACTCATACGTACATATATGTGGAGGCACATGGCCTAGTGGTTAGAGCAGCGGACTCGCAGTTGAGGGTTTGCTGGTTTGAATCTCAGACTGGGTGATATGTGTGTTTATGAGCGAAACACCTTAGCACCATGCAGATCCAGCAGAAGGTAATGGCGAACTTCTGCTGACTCTTTCGCCACAACTTTCTCTCACTCTTTCCTCCTGCAACTTGCAGCTCACATGTGATGGTCCTGCGTCCCATCCAGGTGGGGAACCTATACGCCAAGGAAACCAGGAAACCGGCCCTTGTGAGCCAGACGTGGCTAAAGAAGGAAAAACAACAACAATATATATATATAATAATAGTGTTCATCTAATGACTAGAGACATCACATGGGAGAAGATGGGTCACAGTTCATCCAGCTTTGGCTGATCAGGCCAATATATGGTCTGGACTTTGCACAGCTCATGTTTTCCTTGTGCTCCTGCGATCCTACTCTGTTCATAGGAGGTGGCACCTCTGTTAGTGTAGCTACTTCAGGCTGGATGGTCTTATGCTTGGATTTCCCAGGTGTCTGGAAGCACTTCTGTGGGGGTTTTGAGTGTATCTTTGAAGCACTTTTTCTGCCCACCCTGTGTGCACTTGCCTTCTACTAATTCCCTGTAAAACAGTATTTTGAGTAGTTGTGTTTATATGTGTACACACACACACACACACACACACACAAAGCGAATCTTTTATCTTTTACTTGTTTCAATCATTTGACTGCAGCCATGCTGGGGCACAGTTTTGGAGGGTTTTAGTTGAACAAGGACTTATTTTTTAGGCCTAGTACTTATTCTATTGTGCTGAACCGCTATGTCAAGCAGTGGTGGGAGACACATACAAATAGATATATACATATACATATATTGCCGGTGGCACATGAAAAGCACCATTCGAGCATGGTCGATGCCAATACTGCCTGACTGGCCCTGATGTCGGTAGCATGTAAAAAGCACTCCCTACACTCTTGGAGTGGTTGGTGTTAGGAAGGCATCCAGCTGTAGAAACTTTGCCAGATTAGATTGGAGCCTGGTGCAGCCTTCTGGCTTGCCAGCATGGAAAGCAGACATTAAACAACGACAGTTATGATGATGGTGTATATATATATATATATATATATATGTATGATGGGCTTCTTTTGGTTTACGTCTATCACCTCCACTCACAAGGCTTTTGTTGGTCAGAGGCTATAGCAGAAGGTACTTGTCCAAGGTGCCATGCAGTGGGACTGAACCTAGAACCATATGGTTGGGAAGCAAGCTTCTTATCACACACCCATGCCTGCACCTATAAGAAAGACAACTGGACATATATGTGTGTGTGTGTGTATATATATATATTTAGATATATGTATGTAGCCAAAAGAAGTTCATTTTATAACCACAGAGTCACTGGTTTGATTCCAGTCATGACATCTTGTGCAAATATTATTTTCTATAGCATTGGGTTGATCCATGACTTGTGTGTAAAATTGAGGAAGCAGAAACTGTATGGTGGATTGTACCTGTAATTCAAAACGTACAGCCACAACTGGACCAAACAACTGCATTCTCATTGTGTGGTATGTTTGGCCATTTTTGTTGGTGGTTGAGGGTATTGCAGAGACAGTAACACAGGCACAGATGGCTGTGTGGTAAGAAGCTTGCTTCCCAACCACATGGTTCTGGGTTCAGTCCCACTGTGTGTCACCTTGGGCAAGTGGGTTTTACTATAGCCTTGAACCAACCAAATCTTTGTGAGTGGAGTTGGTAAACAGAAACTGAAAGAAGCCCATCATACATATATATATATATATATATATATATATGTGTATGTGTGTTTATGTGTCTGTGTCTTTGTGTCAGTGTTTGTCCCTCCCACCATCACTTGACAACTGATTCTGTTTATATTCCCAGTTTGGCAAAAGAGACTGATAGAATAAGTACTAGGCTTACAAAGAATAAGTCCTGGAGTTGATTTCTTTAACTAAAACCCATTAAGGTTGTGCTCCAGCATGGCCACAGTCAAATGACTGAAACAAGTAAAAGAATGGCCAACTCTGCAGTGTCTGGGCTGTTCTCAGAAGCAAGTACTTATACCTTTCCACTCATGTATATATATGCCATACACCATACAATCAATTCTTGCAGGATCTATGGATCCACAGGGAGAGCCAAATATTGGTTAAATACAACCATATATACCTGCCTTAAGGACCTTCCCTCTGGATTTTCTATAGGAGTTTACTTCATTATCCTTTTACAAAATGCACACTCAGTATATTATCCCACATGGCAGTAGGGGGTATATCATTTTAGTAGGCCTGGTTTTTTTAGAGCCAGTTTTACTCTCTCCAAACTTATATTGGAGAAGTGCCGGATCTGTATAGAGTTACCTTCACCTAGATAAGCAGCTGCCCTGGGTGTTAGAGTGTCTGTCATTGACCTTGGAGGCAATTTTGTGACATCCTAATTGATCCCTAGCATGAACCCTAATAGATGGTACTACTCTAGCTAAGAGTAGATGTGAGAACAGTACAAGCTAGGAAGTGGTTTCATGCGCATCAAGAGCTTGGACCCATTGAACTAGTGCTACACTACTGGATACATTTTGAAGTCTAACCCAGGAGCCATGTGTGTGCCTGTATATATGCATATATATATATATATATATATATATATATATATATATATATATATAAATTAAATATAAAATATAAATTACAAAGTGGGACAAGAACGCAAAAACACACAAAGAGACGACAAAAAAAAACAGACGGGTCACCCGAAGCCTCTAATCTTCAGTCGGAACCGGATCATCTTAGCAATTTCGGCTGTTTATATATATATATATATATATATATATATATATATATGCACATACACATATATTTACACACACGGAAACTTTTGGAGGCACATAGCTTAGGGGTTAAGGTATTAGTCTCAAGATCATAGGATAAAGGTTTTCATTCCTGGACTGTGCAGTGTGTTGTGTTCTTGATAAAAACACTTCATGTTATGTTGCTCTAGTCCACTTGCAAAAATGAATAATCCCGTAATGGATAGGCTTTCTGTCCAGTAGGGAATATATCATTCACAGAAATTGGGAAACTGCCCCTATTAGTCTTGGAAAAGAGTTTTAAGTTTTATATGTGTGTGTGTGTATCATCATCATCATGATTTAACATCCACTTTCCATGCTAGCATGGGTTGGACGATTTGACTGAGGACTGGCGAACCAGATGGCTGCACCGGGCTCCAATCTGATCTGGCAGAGTTTCTACAGCCAGATGCCCTTCCTAATGCCAACCACTCCGAGAGTGTAGTGGGTGCTTTTACGTGCCACCGAAACAAGGGCCAGTCTGGCAGTACTGGCAGCAGCCACACTCAAATGGTGTTTTTCCAGCAGCACTGGCAATGACCTCGCTCGAATGTCTTGTTCACGTACCACCGGCACAAGTGCCAGTAAGGCAGCACAGGTAATGATCACGCTCAAATGGTGCTTTTTACGTACCACCGGCATGGAAGCCAGACAGCTGCTCTGGCAGTGATCCTGCTCAGATGGAGCTGCTAGTGCTCCACTGGCACGTGTGTCAGTTATCGAATTTGGTTCAGTTTTGATTTCACTTGCTCCAACAGGTTTTCGCAAGCAGAGTTTAGTGTCCAATGAAGGAAGGTTGGCATGGGTGCCAGTTGAATTTGGTTTGATTTCGAATTCAATTTCGATTTCACTTGCCTCAAAAGGTCTTTGCAAGCAGAGTTTTGTGTCCAAAGCAAAGGTACGCATAAGTGGGCTGGCTACACCCTTGGTAAAGGCCACGGGTTATGGTCTTACTTGGCTTGTCAGGTCTTCTCAAGCACAGCATATTTCCAAAGGTCTCAGTCACTAGTCATTGCCTCGGTGAGGCCTAATGGTTGAAGGTCGTGCTTCACCACCTCATCCCAGGTTTTCCTGGGTCTACCTCTTCCACTGGTTCCCTCCACCACTAGGTTGTGGCACTTTTTCACACAGCTATCCTCATCCATTCTTGCCACATGACCATACCAGCACAATCGTCTCTCTTGCACACCGCAACTGATGCTTCTTAGATCCAACTTTTCTCTCTAGGTACTTACACTGTCGAGTATGTACATACATTACACATCCATTGGAGCATACTGGCTTCATTCCTTGCAAGCTTATGTATATCTTCAGCAGTCATGGCCCATGTTTCACTGCCATGAAGCATAGCTGTTCATCAAGTAGGAAGGCAGGCAAACCACAAATCCCTTCAGGTAGATGCCCCTGCTCGATCTATAGAAAAGGCATAGGTAGAAACTCTATAAGATGTACCCAGTGTAAGCTGTGGACACATAAGAGGTGCAGCAATCTCACAGGAAGGCTAACTGTGAAGATAGTTTTTGTATGTGGCAGATACTCAGGACCAATAAACACTGAAAGTGTGCAGAGAACAACTTGCCGCATTCCAGGGAGAAAAACTTGAAGTAGTTGATAGCTTCTGTTATCAAGGTGACCCAGTCAGTAGCAGGGTTGGGTGCACTGAAAGTGTAGCTGCTAGAGTTGTTCAGAGAGCTCTTACCTCTGCTGGTGACAAAAGGCCTCTCGCTCAGAGTAAAAGGTAAACTGTATTACATTTTATACGAACAGCTACATAGCAGTGAAACATGGGCTGTGACTGCTGAGGACATGAGTAAGCTTGCAAGGGATGAAGCTAGTAAGCTCCGCTGGATATGTAATGTCACTGTGCCTATTCGACAGAGTGTAAGTGCCTTGAGAGAAGAGTTGGACCTAAGAAGCATCAGATGTGGTGTGCAAGAGAGACGACTGCACTGATATGGTCATTTGCTGAGAATGGATGTGGATAGCTGTGTGAAAAAGTACCACACCCTAGTGGTGGAGGGAACCTGTGGAAGAGGTAGACCCAGAAAGACACATGATGAGGTGGTGAAGCACGATCTTTGATCATTAGGCCTCACCGAGGCAATCAATAGTGACTGAGACCTTTGGAAATGTGCTGTGCTTGAGAAGACCCGGCAAGCCAAGTAAGATCATAACTCGTGACCTATGCCAGGGTGTAGCCAGCCCACTTATGTGTACCTTTGCTTTGGACACAAAACTCTGCTTGCGAAGACCTTTTGAGGCAAGTAAAATCAAAATCAAATTTGATGACTGGCATCCATCGTAGTGGAGTGCTAACAGCACCATCCAAGCGTGATCATTACTAGAGCAGCTGACAGGCTTCTATGTCAGTGGCATGTAAAAAGCAACATTCAAGTGTGATTGTTACCAGCTTTGGCTTACTGGCACTTGTGCCAGTTGTACACAAAAAAATATTTCAGCGTGCTTGTTGCCAGTGCCGCTGGACTGGCTCCTGTGCAGGTGACATGTAAAAAATACAATTTGAGCATGGCTGTTGCTAGTACTACCTAACTGGCCCTCGTACTGGCGGCACGTAAAGGCACCCACTACACTCTCGGAGTGGTTGGCATTTGGAAGGGCATCCAGCTGTAGAAACTGCCTGATCAGATTCGAGTCTGGTGGAGCCATCAGGTTCGCCAGTCCTCAGTCTAATTGTCCAACCCATGCCAGTATGGAAAGCGGACGTTAAACGATGATTATATGTATATATATATGTGTGTATATATGTACATAAATATGTATATATGTATACGTATATATATATATATATATATATATATATATATATATATATAGATATGTGTGTGTGTGTGTATATATATGTTTATGTATGTATATATATATGGGTATATATATGTATATATGGGTATGTGTTCGTCAATTCGTGAATTTCACGTTCTTTATATATAAAGTTTTATTATGTATATATGTACATGTATGTATATATATATATGTGTATGTATATATATATATGTACATAAGGTCGATATAGCTCGTAGGATGAGTTCCTGGATCTTAAGAACTTTCTGGTCCAGAGAACAAGGTGTCATCATACCACTTTTCTCCTCCTTTGTACGGCCACACCTCGAATACTGCTGCCCACTGTGGTCTCCTCATACAAGACAAAACATCTCGAGGATTGAATCACCCCAGAGGGCACTCACTAAACGAATTGTCGGCATGGCTGCTTTCGATTATTGGAACTGCCTTAAAGCCTTGAAACTCTACTCTCTCCAGTGTCGCCGTGAACGGTACAGCATTTGTATGATGTGGAGAATATACCGGTAACTTTGCCGAAACGACCTGAACATTAACTTCAAGGTTCATCCAAGACTGGGACCACGGGCCATACGTCCACTGTCCAATTCAAGATCACAGCATACATGTACACTGCAACATAATTTCTTTTCCTCAACAGGCCCTGCCCTATTTAACATTGTCCCGAAAGACATCAAAGAGGAAAAGGATCCCATCAACTTTAAACGGAGTCTGGATAGATTCCTTCAAGGAATACCAGATAAGCCACCCATAATTGGATACAATTCACCCAACAAAAACTCACTACTTGAATGGACCATAAACAAAACTTGACTTAAACAGGATTTAGATATTCCTATCAGGTGGTGCTATTAAGTTAGACATGGCCTGGACCAATCTTTGGTCGAAACATATCTAAGTTTATATATATATGTCTGTGTGTATATGTGTATATATATATATGTATATATATATATATAAATGTATGTATGTATATATACATATAAATGTATGTATGTATATATACATATAAATGTATGTATATATACATATGTACATATAAGTATGTATATATATGTGTGTACATGTATATATATATATATATGTGTGTGTGTGTGTGTGTGCGTATGTATATGTATGTACATATATGTGTGTATATATATATATATACATGGACACATATGTGTATATATATGTATAAATATGTATGTATATATATGTGTGTATAAGTTAGAGGTTGTGAATCCAACCCACTAAGGGATAATATCTATCCAATGTACTGCTGGTAGAATACCCAATTATTAATACAAGTATTTGTGTATATCTATATATATAAGTATTCAAATGTATGTGTATTTTTATTTATTTTATTTTTATATTTATTTATAACTTAACATTATGTACTTTATAATCTCTGACAAAGCCTAGAGATATACCCAAGTACTTCATTTTCATCTACCTATTACTTCACTCCACTTGAGTAATAAAGGTAGAATGAGGAAACACTTATAGATAAAAAATCAGGCACGGTAATGGGAACAAGGGTAGCACCTACTTTTGCCTACCTTGGAAGTCCAAATATATGAACATGCTAGATTGAAATTTGGAGACAACTTCCAAAAATACTTACTCACCAATTGGAAACGCTACCTGGATGACCACATAACATTGGACAACTCTCAAAATTTAAAAACAACATTGAAACATTTTAATTTGTCAACATTGAAACTTTTAAAGATGTTTTTCTAATTTTAAACTTTTGCCATTGATAAACAAAAAAAAAATGTTGTTGAAATTTGCTTGGTATATATGTGAATAAATGTATTTTAAACACTTAAGAGTTTTTGAAATTTAGGTGCATTTTCAGCAATACATTTTCCTATATTTTTCCTGCGTGGAAATGTCACCCCCTCTTTTGTTGTATATATATATGTGTGTGTGTGTTTATATATATATATATATATATAAATATCTGGCAGTGTCGGCTATAACCTAGTCACCCGTATAGTCAACCAGGTGATACACGAAGGAGTCATACCCAATGACTGGTGTAGCAGCATACTAGTCAACTGCTACAAAGGTAAAGGTGATGCCCTGGATACAAATAATTACAGAGGTATCAAGCTGTTGGATCAGGTAATGAAGGTTACGGAGAGGGTCATAGCCCAACTAATTAGAGAGAGAGTTAGTTTAGATGAGATGCAGTTTGGGTTTGTGCCAGGGAAAAGCACCACTGATGCTATATTCCTGGTAAGGCAGCTGCAGGAGAAATACCTAGCCAAAGATAAGCCCCTGTACCTGGCTTTCGTTGACATGGAGAAAGCCTTTGATAGGGTCCCCCGATCCCTCATCTGGTGGTCAATGAGGAAACTAGGGATAGATGAATGGCTGGTGAGGGCTGTGCAAGCCATGTACAGAGATGCCGTAAGTAAGGTTAGAGTTGGCAGCATGTACACAGAAGAATTCAAGGTAGAGGTTGGGGTCCACCAGGGTTCAGTACTCAGCCGTCTCCTATTTATCATAGTCCTCCAGGCAATTGTGGAGGAATTCAAGACAGGTTGCCCCTGGGAGCTCCTCTATGCTGACGACCTCGCTCTAATCGCTGAGTCACTATCAGAACTGGAGGAGAAGTTCCAGGTGTGGAAGGAGGGTTTAGAATCGAGGGGCCTTAGAGTCAACCTAGCTAAAACCAAAGTACTAATAAGTAGAAAGTTAGAAAATCCACAAATATCCTCAGGAAGATGGCCCTGCTCGATCTGTAGAAAAGGTGTAGGTAGAAACTCTATAAGATGTACCCAGTGTAAGCTATGGACACATAAGAGGTGCAGCAATGTCAAAGGTAGGCTAACTGGGAAGATAGTTTTTGTATGTGGCAGATGCTCTGGAGCATTGACCTCCGAAAATCTGCAGAAAACAACTTCCGTCACTTTCCGGGGGGAAAAACTAGAAGTAGTTGATAGCTTCCGCTATCTAGGTGACCAAGTTAGTAGTGGGGGCGGGTGCGCTGAAAGTGTAACTGCTAGAATAAGAATAGCCTGGGCAAAGTTTAGGGAGCTCTTACCTCTGCTGGTGACTAAAGGCCTCTCGCTCAGAGTAAAAGGCAGACTGTATGATGCATGTGTACGAACAGCTATGCTACATGGCAGTGAAACATGGGCCGTGACTGCTGAGGACATGCGTAAGCTCGTGAGGAACGAAGCCAGTATGCTCCGATGGATGTGTAATGTCAGTGTACTTACTCGACAGAGCGTTAGTACCTTGAGAGAAATGTTGTACCTAAGAAGCATCAGTTGTTGTGTGCAAGAGAGACGATTGCGCTGGTATGGTCATGTGGCGAGAATGGATGAAGATAGGTGTGTGAGAAAGTGCCAATCCCTAGCAGTTGAGGGAACCCGTGGAAGAGGTAGACCCAGGAAAACCTGGGACGAAGTGGTGAAGCACGACCTTCGGACGTTAGGTCTCACCATGGAAATGACTAGAGACCGAGACTTATGGAAGTATGCTGTGCGTGAGAAGACCCGGCAAGACTAGTGAAGCCATAATCCGTGGCCCCTACCTGGGACGTAGTC
Organism: Octopus sinensis; assembly: GCF_006345805.1. Lineage (NCBI taxonomy): Eukaryota > Metazoa > Mollusca > Cephalopoda > Octopoda > Octopodidae > Octopus > Octopus sinensis. The sequence goes on along the minus strand of NC_043002.1, from coordinate 45,589,334 downwards.
AGTCCACCTGTGCATACCTTCCTTCTTGTGACACTTGTGAAGACCTGTTGAGGCAAGTGAGAATCGAATCGAATCGAATCAAATCAAATCAAATCAAATCGAACCAAATCAAAATAGATGAACATCAATGGAATTTGTATCCTTGTGGTACCAGTGCCGGTGGCACATAAGAAAACCATCCGAACGTGATCGTAGCCAGTACCGCAACGACTGGCCTCCGTGCTGAGGGCACGTAACAAACACCATCTGAGCGTGGCCGTCCGCCAGCCCCGTCTGGCACCTGTGTCGGTGGCACATAAAAAAACACCATCCGAGCGTGGCCGTCTGCCAGCCTCGTCTGGCACCTGTGTCGGTGGCACATAAAATCACCCACTACACTCTCGGAGTGGTTGGCGTTAGGAAGGGCATCCAGCTGTAGAAACACTGCCAGATCTGACTGGCCTGGTGCAGCCTTCGGGCTTGCCAGACCCCAGTTGAACCGTCCAACCCATGCTAGCATGGAAAGCGGACGTTAAACGATGATGATGATGATGATGATATATATATATATATATATATATGAATGTATATATGTGTATATGTATGTATATGTATATATATATATGTATATGCATATATGTATATGTATGTATATATATGTGTATATGCATATATGTATATGTATATATATATGTGTATATATATGTGTAAATATGTGTGTATATATATGTATGTGTATGCTTATATATGTGTGTATATATATATATATGTGTATGTGTGTGTGTGTATATATATGCATGAATGTATATATATATGTTTCCCTCCCTTTTTGTTTTTTCTTTTTTTTTTTCTTCCCATTCTCTCTTCCTGTTTTTGATTTGACCTATCTCCTCTTTCCAGTCATACACAAATCTCCTCCCTCCATCTATCCATTAAATTTACGAACACATTCCCAAATTTGAATTCACCAAACAACCCCATTGATCGAGCAAGACTGTTTGCAGTGCTCTATGCTTTGAATGGCCAAATGTAACTACCATTCGAACTCACGCACCGACTACAAGAAACTTCTTCACCACTTATATACACCATACTACTTGAATAACGAAACTGCAAATACAATATCCCTATGTATCTCACTTCTACTTTTATCCTCTTACTTCCCCCTGTATTTCTACAATAATTAATACTCTGATGAAGAATAAAGTGAGTTCACAGTTATAACTTAAGTTAGTGTCTCATAACTGCCCACTCAAAACTACCTTGGATTGTAAGGCGACCTTTTGAGTCAAGTAAATCAACATCAACTTCAGTATCAAAATCAAATCAAATTACAATCAAACAGAAATTGTAGTTGTGACTCCCATGCCAGTGGCACGTAAAAAGCACCGTCTGAACGTAGCCGATGCCAGTGCCACCTGGACTGGCTTCCATACTGGGGGTACATAAAAAGGACCATCCAATCGTGGCTGATGCCAGCTTCTCTTGCTCCTGTGCTGGTGACATGTACAAAGCACCCACTACACTCTCAGTGTGGTTGGAGTTAGGAAGTGCATCCAGCTGTAGAAAGTCTGCCAGATCAGATTGGGGCTTCGTGCAGCCCCCTGGTTTCCTGGACCCCAGTTATATATACCATATATGTATATACATGTATATATTTGGTATATCTACACACACACACATATATATATATATATATATATATATATATATATATATATATATATAACAGGAAAGTTTACGAAAATAAACAAAAGATGAAGGCAGGTGGAGTACAAACAAACAAATGTATTAGTATAGCGCTCAGGAATAGAAATAGAATATATATATATGTATACGTATATATTTGTATATGTATGTATATATCTATGTATGTATATGTATGTCTATATATGTATCAATATGTAGATGTATGCATATATATATGTGTATATATATATGTATATGCTTAAATATATATATTTATATATATATATGTGTGTTTATATATATGTATATGTACATGTATATTTATATATATATATATATATATATATATATATCTTCAAAATCAAATCAATATATATGTATATATATGTGTGTATATGCATATGTATGTATATGTATATATATATCCGTGCTTTGGGGACGTAACAAACACCATCCGATCGTGGCCGTCCGCCAGCCTCATCTGGCACCTGTGTCGGTGGCACATAAAAACACCATCCGAGCGTGGCCGTCTGCCAGCCTCGTCTGGCACCTGTGTCGGTGGCACATAAAAACACCATCCGAGCGTGGCCGTTCGCCAGCCTTGTCTGGCACCTGTGTCGGTGGCACATAAAATCACCCACTACACTCTCGGAGTGGTTGGCGTTAGGAAGGGCATCCAGCTGTAGAAACACTGCCAGATCTGACTGGCCTGGTGCAGCCTTTGGGCTCCCCAGACCCCAGTTGAACCGTCCAACCCATGCTAGCATGGAAAACGGACGCTAAATGATGATGATGATATATATATATATACATGTATTTATGTGTGTATATGTATATATTTATGTATATATATATGTATATATTTATATGTATATAATTTAGAGAAAAACCTCTGTTAAACATTTCAATAAAGAAAGATTTTATTCACACCATATAGAAAAGTTATACTGTTAAAAAAAATCTTATTCTAAAAATCTATAAAGTACAGTAAAAATTAAATAGTTGCAAAAGCACTATGTACGTTTCGTGGCTATATTTTCAAATAGGTAATAATAATTATAAATTCAATTTGATTTAAAATGAAATCAAATTCATTAATTCTATTTAAATATATAGTCACTCATCAGGTCTAAGATAATAAATAAGAAAAAAACAGTATAAAATGATAATAGAATAAATGTACTTATCTTAACTTATACTAATTATCAAATAAATCTATAAAAATACTTTTAACTATAAATAATCAAAAAGCATTTAACTATATTTCTTAAAATAAAATAACTATGTATATCTATATATTTATTTATATATATATATATATATATATATATATATATATATATATATATATATATATATGTGTGTGTGTCTATATATGTATATATATCTTGTACATATGTGGGAAATTGTGTTTGTGTGTGTGGTAGTGGAGTTGAAAGTAATTGAAATTGAAACAATATAATAGTGAAAGTATTAATAGAGATGTTATTGTTTCACTTTTAACACATAATCCGGAAGCAATGTAAGAGATAAGAGATTGCTCTGGGCTTGCATTAGGCAACAAGTTGAAAATTTTTTTAGCCCATGAGACTGCATGGACCCTAAGTAAGGGATGTGTAAAATTTGAATAAAGTATGTTGGGTAGTTCTTGAGTTTTAGTGATGCACACATACAGACAGACATGCATTCTCAGTTTTATATATACTAGCAGGCATACCCGGCGTTGCCCTAGGCTGTTTGTTAAGCATGCCTGGTCAGTGTAGTCTCCCATGAAGTAGAGTTGAAGAAACTGAGGCGAGGCAGCGTCATGTGGCTGCAAGGGGCCAGTTCTATGGTAAATCTGCCCCTGCACTCTAAAGGAAGGCATGAAATGCTCATCTCGTATGATATTGGCCCTTAATGAAAGTCATTTGGAACGCGCAGTTGTACGCACATATCCGCTTGAGAAAGTCATCAGAATAAGTTGACGCCCCTGTTAGAAGATCAGTCAAAAAGGGTGGAGGATCTTGTAGATGGGGTGCTGTAATCTTACAGCACATGCCAGGAGTTTCTCCAGGCCACTTTTTAACCCCGCAAAATTGGCAGATTTTGGACATGCAGCCTATTTGAACGTCAGGGTGATTACTGTAGTCAATTGTAGGATCATAGTTGAATGCTGTCATTGACCAATGCAAGGAGCATGGCCTTATGTAGGAATGTCGTGCAGCCCTTTGCTGAGTTATAGCTTCCAGTTGTTGTCTTTTCCTTATAGTCTCCATAGCGCGTGTAGCAGCTGTTGCTGCAGCATCTCTTGTAAGTCGAACTGCACATTGTGCTGCAGCTTGTGCAGCAGCAGTTGAGGAAGCATCTTTTGTAAGATGATCTGTGCATTGTGCTGCAGTCTTTGCAGCTTGTGCAGCAGCAGTTGGGGAAACATCTCTTGTAAGTCGATCTGCACGTTGCGCTGCAGTCTTTGAAGCTTGTGCAGAGTGTAGAGGAAGACATCATGTTCGGTGTGCTGAACGTTGGTGTTGCTCTGTGCAGCTCATTGCACAGCATTACGTGCTAACCGATCACAACGCTGCTTTTCACTTTCCCTTCTTCGCGCTGAAGCCATCTTAAGTGCATTGAGTGAGTTCCTCCCGGCTGCGTTCTCAGCTGATTCACTTGCATGCATACATTTACTTTTCTTTGCAGCATTTGTGTGCTGACCTATATTAGATCTTTTGCATAGAGGCATGGTGGAAAATTATCAGTTTATGCAATAGAAAAAGTCCTAAGGAAAAAGCAGTGAATGTGTAGCACCCAAAAAATAGTAAAATGTAGTTGGCAAAAATGTTAATCAAACAGACTGAATTAAGGATTTTTAATTTTGGGTAAGAGTTTTGAAGTGGCTAGTTAAGTTGGAATAATTATATAAAAAAGAGCGTTCATGTGAAAACAGAGGCAAATTGTATCTTGCAAATGAAAACTGCTGGCAGTACTGTGCAAGCAGTTGATAAGAGCTCACCACAGCTGACAAAGTAAAGTATTGATTTTTCCAGCTGGGTGTGTGTCATGTTTTTTTGCTGGCTCAAGCCAAACCCTAGATGAATTGAGAGTAGTCTATTATGTTTGGGGACACGGAATTTTGAGGAAAAAATTATAAAAAGACTCCTAAGTCAAAGAGAGCACATGTCAAATTTGGTGAATTTCGGTTGGAAACTGTAGAAGTGGTTCACGCAACACACACACAGACAGACAACTTGCCTTTAAAATATATAAGATCAAACACGTACTGTTGCATAGATGTGGTGGGTTCAAATCCTAGGCGAATTGGGAGTAGTGTATTTAAGTTGGGGGCGTGGAATTTTGAGGAAAAATTATAAGAAAAAGCGTCCTAAGTCAAAGAGAGCACATGTTAAATTTGGTGAAATTTGATTGAAAATTGTTGGAGTACAAGTGGTTCACACAACACACAGACAACTTGCCATTTAATTTATAAGATAGAGGTGGAAGCAACAGTAATGATAGTGGTGGTGGTGGTAGCTGAGGCAGTCAGGGACTGGTGATAGCGATGCGAAAGACTGGTGATGGTGGTGTCATTGAAGTGTCATTGTTGGGCCCAATGCCCAATGAATAGCCCTCCACAGGAGCTACTTAAAAGCCGCCTGATAGGGTAGCTTTTAAGCTAGTATTTCCTATTTGCCTTTTAAGTTGAGGATGCACTTCAGTTCTGTTAGTTACAAGATGGTCTCATTTGTGCTGGTGCCATGAAAACAGCACTCAACACACTCTTTAAAGTGGTTGACATCAGGAAGGGTATGCAATCTAAGAAACCATGCCAAAACAGGGACACTAGAGCAAGATGTGGTTCTCCAGTGTAATGGATCCTGCCAAAATGTCTAACCTGTGCCAGCATAGAAAGTGGTTGTAAAAATGATGTCGACATCATCGTCATCATCATAATTTAACGTTTGTTTTCCATGCTGGCATGGTTCGGATGGTTTGACTGAAAACTGGTGAGCTGGGGAGCTGCACTAGGTTCTAATCTGATTTGGTATGGTACAATGGCTAGATGACCTTCCTGATGCCAACCATTTCAAGGGTTCCATACACACACACACACAAATATATGTATATTGTCATATCCTCATTCTCACATCCATTTTTCAATGGTTGCATGGATCAGATGAAATGTTGAGGTGAATTTTTTATGCCTGGATGCTCTTCTTATCTGCAGCTCACTTATTACAAAGTATTGCAATATTTCCCCTTGTCATTTGAACAATAAGTAACTCAGTGACCAAACATGCTTTTCAGGAGAATTGCAAATAAGTGACAGTTTATATGACTGTAATTTGTGTTTACAATTAACGTGCAAATATGAAGAGAAGAATACTTCACACTCATTCACAAAGTGATGAAGACAAATCTGAAGCTGTTGCACCACATGAAGGGAATGACAAAGGACTGTGCTGACTGGCGGTATGCTGTGTGGGTGAATATAGTTTCCTTCTCCAATTAAACAATAATATTAAGAGGAAATCAATACCAGGCTGCAAAACCCATTTACTGAGAACTTACTGCTGCCTCATACACTTGCTACAGAATAATCGTAGAATATTGATCAAACATGTGTATTCTGAAGCCAGAAGATATTGTACACACAAGATTTCTCAATTAAATGTTCAGCTCAACTTTGTACTATGCTAATTCTATATAACTGTCTTTCTGCTTATTTGCTCTTCATGTTCAACATTATTCTACTAATATCGATATGATGTTGATATAATTTCATTTATTTATTCATTTATTTTTTTTTTTAACAATTAGGAAAGACTTCATTAAATGTAAGATTGTCTCTTGCAGTACTGTTTTTGACTTATAACACTTCAGATTGTGAGCTGGAAAGCTTTATGTTCTATTTCATGTATTTGTAATTATTTGTAACCTTATATTCTTAACCACCAGATTTCTTCAGATACTAAGTAAAAGCAAAAATAACGAACCATTTGATATCAGATGTTACAAAGGGCAATGAATTAGTAGAAACAGTAAAATGTTGCATAAAATACCATGAGGCATTTAGTTACGGCCCCTCACATTCAGTGTTCATATCCTATCTGGCTTGACTTTACAGTTTATCCATTCTTCCAGTGAATTATTGTGAATAACTATACCTTATTCTCATGCAAGCCCTTGTGTCTAAGTTCATCATTTCACATATGTTTTCCATGCCAGCCTGGGTTGTACTGTTTGACAGGAGCTGGTGAGCCAGAGGACTGTGTGATGCTCTAATGTCTGCATTGGCATGGTTTCTACAGCTGGGTGCCAACCACTTTATACTCTTTGGTGTCGTGGGTACTTTTTATGTGGTGCTTGTACCAGTGAGGCCACCAAGTAACTTACAAGACATGACTCCTTCAACTGAGGTGGGAGTGTAGTCTTGAGTGAGGTGGCTTTGTGCCAGGCAATGAAAGGGTTAACCCTTTAGCATTTAAACCAGTTATATCTGGCCCAAATATTATGCCTATTTTATGTCCAAACTGGCCAAATCTGACTCCTCACACTTACCCTGTAAAGTCATACTAAAAAATAAAATGTCACATCATTGAAATCTCATAGCTATGAAATAATGTATGATTAATTCAAAATAATGTGAGTAAATAAGCATTGCATATGACTGAGTAATCTGAATACTAAAGGGTTAAAGAATGATTAGGGGACAAGAACAAGTGTCTTTTTGGGAGAGATACATTGTTATCCCAGTTGGAAGTGAAGAAGTGAAGGAGGATGGTTGTGAAGATGTGTTAGGGCATACCTTTAACTTATAGGAAGGTGAATAAAGAGAAGTGGTATGGGTGGGTAAAGAAGCTCGTTACAAATTGACGTTAAATCAGGGGTTCTCAACCATTTTTTATCAATGGACACCTTTGATTACTATTTATTTTGGTGGACCTCCACTGGCCTCCACCCACTGTCAAGCTGTCATAATGCTGGCTGCCTTCTACGCCATGCTACTCTTAAGATCATAAAGCATGACTAGACTGAGGGGACAGTAGAAGGCCGGATGGTATAATTTTCCCGTTCCAAGGCAGCAGGCCTCTCGTCTAGGATGCCCAATGCTGTGATACCTTCTCCAGTGGCAACTTAGCATGGTCATCCACCAGCCCAGGCTCTGCTGCTCGTCAAACTGAGAAAGAAAAAAAAAACTCAAGATTTCAGTTGCCCTCTGACAGGTTAATGTTTAATCCTATGGCACTTGAGACCTCTGGTGTTTTTGGTCTCTAGAGCATATCCCTGCTCACCACTATCGAGACAGATTGCTGTCTGCAAGTGCGAGCCCTGTGAGTCAGAGTGGCTGTTTCACTATCATTTGGGGCAATGCTTTTCCATTTTGTCTGCTGGTACCATGAAATATGTTTATATTATGAGAGGCAAGATTCTCCATATTTGAGTAATATAATGTCTTGCTTCAATGAAATAGTAAACAAAGAAATAAGATATTAGACAAAGAATTTTGTTATTCATACATTAACTTGTGTATGTTGAACTATGTAAAATGTTAAAAAAAGAAACCAGTTTCTTCTCAATAAATATGTCTAAATCAAAACTTTTTCACGAACACTTCATATACTACTGTGGGTCCCCAATTTGCTATTTTGCTTGTGTGGACCCCACAAAATCATATATGGCCCTCAGTTGAGAACCACTGCATTAGATTTTATGAACACTTCTGCTCAACTTTCTATCTCTGCTCAACTTTCTATCTATAGGTACTACTTCAGTCACCTGTGCCTTTTTTTTTTATCATTTTAAAAAATCCTATCTCATATACTTTTATCATTTAAAATATTTATGAATTAAAAGTTATAACAGATCTTAGATGGAGAGTTATTAAAATTGCAGTCATATTTTTAAATAATAGATGTAACTAGATTCACATATTTAAAAAAATGTTTTAAAATGAAGAGAAAGTGTTTTGCTATAGGTGAGAATGTGGATAAGACACACTCTTAATATTGTTTAACCCAGATTTGAGTCTAGACCATCCCATTTCCCCCCAAACATAGTGTACTTTAAACTGTTTTATTCAGTATGTTTTTCCTTTAAGTTTTTAAGGTACAGTTTGAGGGAGATTTGGCAGTGATTGCTAGTATGCCAGATGACAATATGGAAGCTCCTTCATTGGCACTTTTAATATTTTGACATTGGGAAGAATGCAGTAAGCAAGTTTGTAACATAGGTGTATATTTACATTATATATTGATTACATTTTCATAGCCTTTTGTCTATATGAGTGAATAACATAATTAGCTATGCTTGTAGACATCGATTGTTGTAAGTGCCAACACTTGAAGTTTTTGACTAATGAATAATAAAAATAGCCTAAATTTTCTAAGAATATTTTAACTGATATTTTCCTTAAGGAATCTGCTGTATAACTTTGTATTTATGTATGTACTAGCTGGTGTACCTGGTATTTCCCAGGGGTGGGGGTGGGGTAAAGATGTTCTATTGAAATGCCTTATTACTCTGATATAAGAAAGCAATTTCGTTATAACTTCTACAAAAGGTGTATTTTCCGTCACGAAAAAGTACAAAAAACTGTCAACTGGAGGAGAGAGAAATTGTTGGAGGTTGGCGAGAGGCAAAGACATTATTCTGCTTAGTGAAGGCATCTGGCAAATGTATAACTGCTGTCATTCATAGAAAAATTATTGTTTTACCGTGAGAAAAGTGCTGTTGAAGTGTTAAGTGAAATTTGGCAATTGAGGATCGAATCCACACTATGTCTGCATGATGCCACTACAAATACGTTGTAGAATAAAAATTTATCTACTGTCATGGAAAAAGGGTAACTGTAAAAATGCAGAATTATTGGAGTAATGGGCATTCAAAAAAGATGTATGTAAAGAAATGTATGAATGAAGTTTTTAATGTTTAAGATTCAAATTAAGGAAGTGCAATAATAATGTTTAGCAGTTCAAAACTGTGAGTAGTGAAATGCTGAATTAGGTTGGCTGATCATAAGAATCAAATATTGATTGCTTCCCTAAAATCTGCAGGTGGTACGGATTATTTCCCTTGAGTTGTTTAACTAAAATAGGAGTAATATGTAGTAGATAGAAGGATCCATTAGAAGGGCCCTATTATCGATTTTATTCATCAATCTAAGTATGTCACAAAGTTTCCAGACATGATTTCTCCTCACGTGTCAAATAAAGTATCAGTTTCAACCTCATAAATCCTAGGGCTTGTGACAGACGTAAGTTTTTAAGTTAGTCTTTTTAAATGGCTGTGCATATAGGAAAACTAATAGTGACAAACTGGCAGAGTTGTTGGAGTACGATGCGTTAGAAATTTTTACAGCATTTCTTCCAGCTCTATGATCTGAGTTCAGAGGATTTGAACTCTGCTAAGTTTGACTTTTATCCTGGGTGGTGGTGGTGGTGGGGGGGGGATCAATAAATGAAGTACCAGTCCTGGGCAATGGATTAAGAAAATTATTATAGCTTTGTACAAGGTGTTATTTGGTGTTATTTGTTGTGGCTCTTTGCTTGTGATGATATCTGTGTCAAACTGTATTGGTTCTTGCCATGCCTTTCACTTTGGGAGATAGCATCACGGAGGAGGTGGGGGAGTCAGTGACAGAGTAGTTAGAGAAAGGGAGAGGAATGAAAGTGCAAGAGTTTAGAATAGTATGGTAAAGTATGAAAATTATAGTGGGAATAAAAAGGAAAAGAGAGAGAGCGAGTGAGTGAGGTGATAGAAAAGAGATAGGAGAAGAGTAAGCTGCATGCCTAGGAACTGCTGGCCTTCTATTTAAAACAAAAAGAAAAGGCCTTTAGAAACTTGCTTTGCAACCATATGGTTTCAAGTTCTGTCCCATTGTGCAGCATCTTAGGCAAATGTCTTCTACTACAGCCCTGAGCTGACCAGTGCTTTATGAGTGAATTTAATGGATGGAAACTCTGTGGAAGTCCACTATACATATGTATCATATGTATACACACAAACATGCTACATCCTGCCATGTATGTATGTATGTATATATGTATCTATCTGTATGTGTGTGTGTCTTTGTGTTCCTGTAACTTAGCAGTTTAGCAAAAGAGACCAATAGAATAAAACAGACTTTAAAAAATAAGTACCGGAGTTAATTTGACTGAACCCTGCAAGGCAGTGCCCCAGCATGACTGCAGTCCAATGACTGAAATAAGTAAAAAATAAAAAAAACCCTGCACTTTGAAGAGGAATTTACCAGTAGTCTTTGTGTGTTTCTGAATGGCTAAGTTGTGTTCTCCAGGCTACTGTTATTATATAATAATAGCCAATATAAATGCTGGGTGGGTGGTTGGTTGGATGATTTCTCTAGTTGTCCTTTATACTGTATAGAGAGAAGGGAAGAGAGAGGAAAAGAGAGATGCAGAGAGAGTTAACATTGGAGGATGAGTGCACATACTTGGTGGCAGGCAATGAGTAAAGAATGCACACACACACGCACACACACACAGAGTAAGAGATATAGAATCTTGGAGAGTAGGAGGAAGAGGTGGAGTAAATGACAGGGTAGTTAGAGAAAGAAAGACAAGAATGAAAGCACAACAGTTATAATAAAACAAAAAATATAATAGAAATAAGGATTATAAAACAAATTAGAGGGAGTAAAAAGGAGAGAGGGAAAAAAGAGTAGGGTGAAATGGTGATAGGTAGAGGCAGAGAGAGGAGGGGAAGAAGTCAATTATAAGTGTATTATAGAAGAAATGAAAATGTATTATATGAGAAAATTTATTTGAAGAACAGTGAAAATGTGTAATAAAATGTGAACAGTCAATTGCAAAGGTATTTAAACAGTTTGACGTGTAAAGCAATGTTTTATATTTCTCTCCATAAAACAAAGTTTTATAGAGATGAACAAACAAATAAAAATGTTATAAAACAAATAAGTTTTTATTAGGTTAAGTGACAGATACACTAAAAAATGTGTGTAAATGTGTGTAAAATAGGCTCACACACATATATAAACATATACATGCTCACACGCACACATACACACATCATCATTGTTTTAATGTCCACTTTTCCATACTTGCATGGGTCAGATGGAATTTGTTGAGGCAGTTTTTCTATAGCTGGATGCCCTTCCTGTCACCATCCTTTATTTCCCAGCAAGGTAATATTTCCCTGTGACCATGACACTTACTTGCAACTGTCACATGATATCAAAAGCAAGCAGACACACACACAACTAGGCATGTACATATACAGACAAATACATCAACTTGACTGGTCGGATGTTGCTTTCAATCTACTGACCACAATATTTCATCCGTTCTATTCTTGATCTTGCCCTCCTCCATTGCAGTCTCATTCTCTTTATGTCATTAATCCAACTGAGTGGAGATCTTCTGAGTGGTTGTTTCATGCATGTACCACACATATAAATTAATTTTAAGGTAATAAATATTTTTGCTTTTGAAAATTAATATACATTTCATCACTTTGTATAAGTGCCAAGGAATTTGATAGAAATTTATATCATATTTCCTGATATTACCCATAGCGGCAAAAGTATACTTCCTAATTGAATCCATCATATGATGGGTAACACTTTAGTTTTCTCATATATAGTATTTAATTATGCGTTTTATAACCAGTTCCAAGATATTTTACTTTGATTTAGAGCAGTATTATAGATTCCTTATTTGCAGCCTATTCAGCTATTTTGCTTTCTTTTTTTTCACCTTCTTTTAAAGAGTGGCTCAGTGGTTAGAGCATTGGGCTCACAATCATGAGGTAGTGAGCTTAGTTCCCAAACCAGGCTGTGTGTTGTGTTCTTGAGCAAGACACTTTATTTCATGTCGTTCCAGTTCACTTAGCTGTAGAAATGAGTTGCGACATCACTGGTGCCAAGCTGTATTGGCTTTTGTTTTTCCCTTGGGTAACATTGGTGGCATGGAGAGGGGAGGCTAGTATGCATGGACAACTGCCAATCTTCCATAAACAGCCTTGCCTGGACTTGTCCCTTGCAGAGGAACTTTCTAAGTGCAATCCCATGGTCAGTCATGACCAAAAAGGGTAATTTCTTACTTTTACCAACACTAGTTCAACACTTAGTGTTTATTTGGTCACTTTCCATTGTAGGTTTTTCAAATAGATTTCTTTAGTTTAAATCGATTTTGTAAATTTATTTACAGTATTGTATACAGGAGCTGAGCATTATTATAAAAGGTGACATAAACTACATACATTAAGTGTTAAGGTCTTGACCGTTTAACCCTTTGGCATTCACATTATGCAATGCTTATTTATTCACATTGTTTTCAACTAATCATGCACTATATTGCAACTTTGAGATTTCGATGATGTGATTGTTTATTTTTAGAATTACTTTGAAAAGGAGGTGGGAAAGGTCAGTTCTGGCTGGTTTTGAACTTAAAACGTGTAGAATATTTGGGTCAGATATGATTGGTTTAAATGCTAAAGGTTTAACGTACAGCATGTGATTGTTGAAAGAGAACAAAATTCTATTATATCTTTGTAGTGTTCACCGTAATAATTAACATCAAGTTTACAATATTTTCTAGTACAAATTTCATACCCAAGTGCTTTGAAAATTACCACTGGCTGAATCAATAAGGGATGCTGGTCTATTAATTAGACAGACTATTCCATCATTGACTCTGCGCTCTGTCCTTGGCAGAAGTACTTAACTATTAATGGTCTAGTTCCAGCAGCTTTGCATAGGATCAATAGCAGTGGTGGGTATATTGTATAATTGATGAGTAATTTGTGAGCTTCTGATGTTGAAATCTTTTCTTCCCATGGATAAGGAAAAAGCAACAGGAAACCACTTCAGTGTATCCTTTCTCGAATAATCCTCATGGTTCCAGTTACCCAATGAATGGTGGAATTTTTACTTACCAAATGCATTAATACAAACTTTTACTTGTTTTGTTTACGAGCTTTTAAACTAACCCAAGTGTTTTTGGTATATTCAAACATTTTTTTTTTGTTTTCTTTCATCATTGTAGTATTGCTGACAGTAATTTCAACATGAGTGCTGATATACATTACAGAGCTTTAACAGCTGGAGAAGAAGGCAAAATAGGTAAATTGATAATATTGATTTCTATTGAATGTGTTTATCAATTGGATTTTTCTTCATATCTAATAGGCTTTCTGTTGATTTTATTTATTACTATTATTATTATTATTAATGTAATTTTTTTTGTCTTTGTAGATATAATCTACATTGGTAATATTCCAACAAATATATCACAAGTAAGTGTAAATGTATTTTTCAGTTTTACATCTTTAGGATTTTAATCATTTGGTATTTTAAGTCTTTTTTTTCTTTAATATTTTAATATTTTTTTCACCCTATAGGTTTGATGTCTTTTGCAAAGTTTTGATACTGTTAGTAATTATTGAATTGTTTATTTGATGCGTTGAGTCAATAATTTTTAGTAAAGTACTTTTTGTTAAATCACTTCACTCACAGATTAATGTTGCCATCTTTTTCTCTTTTACATTTATCTGTGAGTTGAATGAGTTTATCTAAGCCACATTTTGTCAATAAGTCAACTGCACAAAAACAAGCTATCATTGTATAACATATCAGATTTCTTTCTCATATTCATCAAAGAATGTTTGAAGTAAAAGAAGTGTTGGGGGAAAATATGTCAATTCTTCTGAATGAGCTAATTTGTAAAATATTGGTTTCTTTTGACTAAATACAAAGTCAGTTTTTGTTAGGAGTGGAAGGAAAAATCAATAGAATCAATTGTAGTATATTACTGGTACTTGAGTTAGCAAGTTCTTAAAAATGGTTCAGTGCCAGATTAAATGCTTTTAATATTTTTAGTTTCTTTTCCTTACATTAGTTCTGACACCCTCTTCCAAAATCTGGCTCAGTGCCACAGATTTTAGGAGAAGGTGCAGCTAGCATTTTATTTTTTAAACCTTGAAAGGTTCATTGTATTATGAGCTCAGTTCCTGCTTGTATTAACCTTGACATTCATCTCTATCACTCATTAAGATAAGTGTTTTTTTTAATAAATTTTAGATGAGAAATATTGGATAAAAACATGTGCTTCTATTTTTTTGTAAGGCAGTATCATTTTGTTTGTTATTTGTTTTTATATCATTTTCACCCAGTACACAAGTGGATGGCAAATAAACTGAGAAAATGTAGGCTTGTGAGGTCCCTTGAGTCCTGTCTCACTAAGGACTTATCAAACCTCTTTAGTGCAAGTGCCTTCAGAAAATGCACCCAGAATACTCTGTCAAATGGTTTGCAATAGCGAGGCTATCCAGCCATTGAAACCAAACCAAAATGATATATAAGCACCAGTCTATGAGAGTAGTGGCTCCCCACCCCACCCCAAATGACTAGTCTAGCTCTTGCAGAAAATGGATGTAAAATGATGATTATGTGTCAATGTGTAATGGGTGACTATAAAACTTGCCTTTCCACCACACTTTAAACTACAGAGATTTTGATTATTTACAATTTCCAGAACGAAATAAAATGTCATCATGCCAAAAGTCAAGATCGAAATAGGGATCTTTAAATCTTTAAGTTTAATTCTCTCTTAATTGACTATTTGACTATCTTAATTAACTTAATTCTGACTATCTGCAAGTGACATTATAATTTAGGTAGTCATATATATTTACTGCCCTTAAATAAGAATATTTCATTAAAGTATACTGAATGAATTATGTTAAACGATGAGATGATGATGATATTGATAGAAAACAAATTCATTCCAAATTAAAATGTAAGTCAAAATATAATAGATCATTTTGTCTTTATACAGTTTTACACCGTTTTTTATAGATTTTTGAAATTTGCCTGAAATCTATATATTTAAATAGATTGGAGAACAGACATTGCAGCTAATGAAAATTTCTTCACCAAACACTTATCAATAAACACACAAGTGTTACTCAACCTGTGAAAAATAGTAGCCAAATTTCCCTCAAAACATGTCCCCTCATCTCAAATTAGGAAAGGACACTTTGAAAAATGTAATCCTATATATATACAAACAGACAAGCTAACATGGGGTGTGGAGAGAGATGGTATCTGTCAATCTTGTGAAGTTAGAAAAGCACTTGTAGAGGTGGCTGAAGAACAGCTTCTGGAATGACTGTGAAGTCCAGATTCCAATCTGTAGCCTCAGTTGCAGCTATTCTAAATAAAATTTAGAAAAATAATTAGGAAAGAGTAAGAAAATAGTGTTCATCCAATGTCAACAAATGCTACTTGTGATCTTGATAATCTATAAAGAAGTATTTAATTCACATAAAATGACTTCATTGATCTGTTGACCTGCCACATTTTTTACAAGAAAGAAATGTATAATTTTTGATGTCTGTTAAAATTGAGATCTGTTTTTAATTACAAAATATCACCATTGTCCTGGTTATATCTTGTAAAAAGGGAGTTCATCTTATCTAGTGTGGAAGCATCAGTAGACCTCATCTTAAAAGGTTTTACAATATTTAAAATTTTGGATCCAAAGTTGTGTTTTTTTTTATGTGTGTATGTGTGTCATCATCATCAGTTTGACATTCATTTTTCCATGCTTGCATGAGACAGAGTTTATTCAAACAGATTTTCTATGGCTGGATATCCTTCCAGTTGCTAACCCTTACTTCTTTCCAAGCAAAGTAATATTTCTCATGGCCAGACATGTTTTTGGGGAACATTCGGAATGAATGACACTCATTAACATCTACCACACTATGTCATAACAAAGAGGGACACACACAATGGACTTCTTTCAGTTTCCATCTACCAAATCTATCAAAAGCCTTTGCCCACCCAGCAGCTGTAATAGAAGAAACTCACTGAAAGTGTCATACAGTGGTATTGAACCTGGAACTATGTGGTTGAAAAGCAAACTTCTTAACCATCCAGTCATGCCTATACCTATATAATATAGATACATTTTATGAACACACTCAGTTACATAGGTCTCTCCAATTGATACAAACCTTGAAACTACAGGCTAGGGAACAAGTACTAATTTCCAATTATGGAAAGAATGTTAAAAATATAACAAAATGATATTCAAACAACTAAAATTATAACCCCCAAATCCATCATATTAACAGATTAATTAAGCTTTTTTTGTCTTTTAAATTTCAGGAAGAAATTGAAAAATTCTTTTCAGAAGTGAAAATTGTTGAATTAAAACTGATTAACAATGGAATTAAAACGTAAGTAACCTTCTTAAGGTATATTGATAAATTTTGTTGATAGACAAGTTAAGTTGATGTAAAGATAAACTATTGGATTTCACAGATATTTCACGATTTTTATTGCTGTTAAACCTCAAGTTGGCTTAGATCCGCTATGCCTAATTATCCTATCTTTCTGTCTGGAACTGTTTTCAATTTTCATTTTGTAAACTGGGTAGTGACTATAATTGAGCAATTATATAGGAGAAACTTATTTTAACCCTTTCGTTGCTAAATTTCTCTTGAAATATACTGCCTTTTTTCAAATAATTTTGAAAAGAATGACGTATTTAGTAAAATAACCATGTCATTATCAAATTGGTGTTTGGAACATAAATTAACAAGGAATTCTGATGGAAGTTTTAATTTAGATAACTTTAAAACAGGGAATTTATATCAGAGAGCAAGGGCAGTCTTGAGCAGGTTGGTATTAAAAGGGTTAACATACACATAACAAGTTTTTATTGTCTTGAACCATGCTGTAATGTGCCAACCATCATTGACTTGCTTTTGCCTTACTATATCAACTATTAACTGCTTAAATGCAATGATGTCTGATAAGTAATACAATATTATCTGAAATGAATTTAACTTTATTACTATCTTCATTTATGGTCTTATTGGAAAAAATAGTTTCCATAGAGTTTTTATTTTTATTTTTCTCTTTGATTAATAATACATGTGGCAGAAATGGGGTTTCTCTGAAGGATCTCTGGAGTAATGTTACTTGACAGAGTTTGTTGCTCAACCTGAAGAGACTGCTTGACCTCTGGAATCTCTCCAGATTGAGCCGCTACTTCTCCACATTGAGAGGTCATAACTCCATACTATGGGCATGTGATTAGAATGTCCCTGGAAAGGATTGTAAGACAGATTCTTCAAGCTGAGTCAACCAGCAAGAGATCTAAGAATAGATCAAGAAGGAGGTGGCTGGATAATATCCATAGTCTCATTTGGTCATGCTTGAGGATCCAGCTGGAAAGTCTGTTGTTGCTTCTGATAGGATCCTGTAAAGGGGTTGCCTGAAAACTCTTCCTCCACAAACCTCCCAAGAATAGTGGGCAGAAAAGATGGATGGATGCATTAAAACTAAAGCCTCCTTCATATTTTTGGTCTTTGCAAGTTTGAAGCAAGAGGTTTGACAAACTGATGGTTCATATGTGATCAGTTTTTTAAATTCGAGAACATTTTTTAGAATTTTTTCTTTTTGCTATTTAGATATGGAATGGCTAAATGTATCAATAATGAAGAAGCAGGAAAAGCCTTAGAGTTATACCGTGACAAAGAACTAAATGGTCGTCGACTTGTTCTAAGGAAATTTAAAAGTAAGTTGTATGAAAATGCTTTGTTGTTGTAGTCTGTGTAATTTGTATTTGTGTGTGTTTCTCTTCCTCACATTTCCACTTCATGTACTATGAATACCTTCTAATCCCCAATCTTATCCTCTTGACCCAATGCCACTGTATCATTACTCTCTGCTTGCCCTTGATCTGTGTGTTCTACCCACATGCCTTGTCTCACT
Source organism: Octopus sinensis (assembly GCF_006345805.1). Lineage (NCBI taxonomy): Eukaryota > Metazoa > Mollusca > Cephalopoda > Octopoda > Octopodidae > Octopus > Octopus sinensis. The sequence continues at coordinate 45,570,925 of NC_043002.1, read as the reverse complement.
CTATTATTGCCTCTGCTAGCCCCCGACCTGGGTGTTCCACCCACATGTAACAAGAAAACTTTCCCCTCACCCTATCCCAACAAACCAATTTACATCTCTTTCTTGCATTTCCTCCTTCATTCACTATGCCTAGCTCTCACTCCCCAATCCTGTCCTCACACCCCTGTTCCTCTGTATCATTGCTATCCAGTAGCCCCTCCAACTCTATATATACCCAGGTCTTTTGCCACTTACTTGCACTCTTTAATTGCACTCTCTTCGCAATATCCTGTCACTTATGGCATTTGAACCTCAAGGGTATGCCCTGGCACTTGCCACTATCTATATCTCTCTCTTCCTTTACTCAACCATCTTATTTATACTCTGATCCCTGTTCCTTGTAAGTATGCCCAGCATTTTGCCACCATCTCCATCCTGCAGTCTCCCACTCTCTCTCTCTCTCTCTCCTGCACGTCTCTCAGGTTGGGCAACTGTGTATTTTCTTTGCGGTAGCACACCTGTTTCTGTCTTCATTCCTGATCTTTCTCTCTCTGGCGGGGTAACCTTGTACTTTCAGCAAGACACCTGTATTTGTTTCACTATAACCACTTCATCATCACCTCCTCCAATGCCTCCTCCCCTTTTTAAAAGTTTTTGTCTTGCAAGTACTTGGTGACCCTGTCAGTGCAGATGCAACTTAAAAGCACCCAGCCCATACTGTAAAGTGGTTGGTGTTCGGAAGGGCATCTAGCTGTAAAAACTTTGCCAAAACTGACCTAGCATGTGCTTGTGCCACATAAAAAGCACTAAGTCCACTCTGATACGGGGTTGGTGTTAAGAAGGGCATCCAGCTGTAAAAATCCTGCCAAAACAGTCACAGAAGTCTGTATCAAGGTACATGTAAGTTTTGTATGTCTGCATGTGTGCATGTATGTGCCACATATATATATGCTAAAAAAGGCAATTAAGCCAAAACCACGAAAAAATAATTCTTAAGGCATGATGTTAATGGCACTAAAGTGAACAAAATATAAAAAATTAGTTAATCACATACTCGAGTTTCGCTATTAATGACTAAGTAAATGAATTTATTTGGCATCCATGGCACGTCAGAGAGATCATTAAAGAATACATGATTATGTATCTTTAATACGTACCGAAAACACATGCGCAACACAGCTCCATCTTTATACATTATGGATTCAAATTTAGTGCATGAGTGTAGTCAAATGCTGCTGGGCTATTTGACTATGCTCGTGCACTAAATTTGAATCCATAATGTATAAAGATGGAGCTGTCTTGCGCACGCACCTGTTTTCAGTACGTATTAAAGATACATACTCATGTATTTAATGATCCCACTGATGAGCTACGGATGCCAAATTAATTAATTTATTTGGCAATTAATAACGAAACTTGAGTATGGGATTAACTAATTTTTTATTTTGTTCACTCTAGTGTCATTCATACCGTAAGAATTCTTTTTTCATGATTTGGGTTTAACTGCCATTTTTAGCATGTAAGAAGTCCTGTCAAGGGTCTTTTCTCTGTGTATAAATCTTTAAACACTCATACATATAAAGCATTTAATTCAATACCAGATGAGCAGGGGTTGTATCTAACTTTTGTTATGGATTGTTTTGATAAAATAAGTACCTGTTAAAATACTTGAGATAAAGTTATAAAGAATGATATTATGGCTGTATGTATGTACAAGGAATTAATACTGCTTAAATCTGTGGATTAGCATTTTGTTTTTTTTCTTTTTTACATTTTCTTGACAAAAGACATTTCATTTCTGTTTTAGACAAAAAAGGCAATGATGGAGATACATCAGAGGCTGAGAATGTTTCTGAAATAAGTGGAAATTCAGATTCGAGAGATGTAAACAAATTCTCCAAATCTAAAAATAGCCATTCAGCTGGTGGTAATGAGATGCCCAAGTTGGAAGATTGCAAGCATGATTCCACCAGTTCAGATCATCAAGGTACTTGTAAGTCTTATGTGTGTCTGTATGTCTGTGTGCACATGTGCATGTATGTGTCATATGTATGTGTGTGTGTGTGTATTATTTATGTCAGAAGTAGTTAAAAACTTCAAAGCATATGAAATAAATCATTTTTGATAATTTATTCCATATATCAAATATTGTGCAACTCAGAATTAGATTATGCTGTAAATGATAGCATGTGGAATATTGAATCAAAATACCCCTTGGGTGGAAAAAGCTGAAGGTTACCCTTAGGGCATGAACTCATATCTTGTATAAATTGGATGGTCCAGACTTTGACTGCTCATTCAAGGGGTTTCTTAATCCAATATTTTACACACTATTGTTTATAACTGTGTCTACTTTAAGTTCCATCGTTAAAAAGGATATATATATATATATATATATATATATATATGTATGTATGTGGTAACAAAAAAAGTTGTTCTTGGTATATTTTCATTAAGAACATTTTTCATCATCATTTCATGTACAGCAGGTTTAATATTTAATTGAACTGGGTAGGTTTTAATGGGTAGGCCTTCAGATATTCACAGTTGTAAAGACTTGTTAGCTGAAACTTCTGATTGTTCTTTTCTCTGAATGGTCGTGAATATTGTAAATGTAGTCGACTGTCTTAATGGGAGAAATTTATTTGCAAGTATAAAATTTTATAACGTGCTCTGAAGAGAATTGTTGATATCATTTTTGCCAATAAATTAGAAGTTTGTAATATTGAGAGGAAGAACGTTTATGGTTATGAGTGAATTAAAAGTGTATTTTCAATTTCAGGATACAGTATTTTCAGTTGAGAGACTTATTTTAGGAAGCAGTTTGAAAACTTTGCTGAACTTGTCAAGAATATTATGTTGACTGAAGGACTTCAAAGAAGAATGTTTTTATTTTTTTATTGTGTGGTCATTTTCAAAATTAGAGAATGTGAGCTTTAACAAGAGAGAAATGGGGTATTTAAGTTAAGCTTAATAGAAATATCTATTGAAAGCAGTCTCAGTGATAATATTCAACTTGTTAGCATTCTAGATTAGATATCTGTTCGATAAAAAAAAGTATATAGCATTATATAAGAAACAAAAAAAAAAGAAAGATACCCCCAAAAGCCTCGCAATGAAATTATCTGCTAGATTGATTTTCTCAGCTTGAAAACTGAAATTTTAAGAATAAGACAAGGTAGATCTAATTGTAAATGACAAGTTATCATCAGAATGATTGATCATTACCATTGCTTTGATATTTGTTTTCATATTTTCTCTCTGTTGGTGTGGATTAACTGGATCTGCTTTGTTACATCAAATTTCTAAAAAATGTTCATATATTGATTTGGTAGCATTTTATGTATTGTAGCAACAACAAATAAAAAGATAACACTCAGTGTGAAGGGATGTATGAATGACAAAAAAAAAAAAAATTTTAATCTCAAATGTTTAGCGTCTATTTAAAAAATATTTTAGAAACTTATAATGAATGATCTCGTTTGGAATTGACTAGATATTAACTGTGACTCTTCTCATTTAAACTGAGAATTATTGCATTTTGATTGCATTATTATTGCTCTTTTTTATATTGTGTTTATTATATTTATTACAGATCGTTCAAGTATTTTCAACAGTCGAAATAAGTATAAACAAAAATCTGTAGTTAACACAAAAAAGTTAAACAAGTTTTCTGGTGGAGCTATAACGAATGGATTTGGTCGTGCAGTAGCTAATTCATCTAAGCAAAACCACTTAAGCACTAACATTAAGTGCAATGATACTAGTTCAAGTAAATCAAATGCGCATATAGCACTGTTGGTTGGTAATTTTCCAATTGGAACTACAAAGGTACGTTACAGCTCAATAATGGTATTGCTTTCATTGTCCTCAGCTTTATTATCATTTTGTTAATGGATTAAATAAGGTTTAACTGTTCATAAACCCCGAACTTTTAGTATTTGTTTTAGTCTTAGAAAACTTCATATTTTCCATTGGCTGCTATCATTCACAAGTACTTGTCATTGTTTGCTTCACTGCTATTCATTTTCATTGTGGGTTTCGACTATTAAAGTCTTTAATCATTAACCCTTTAGCATTCATATTACCCTGTCAGATGAAATGCTTATTTATTCTCATTTAAAAAAAAAAAATCCTGTATTATCTTGTAGCTTTGCGATTTCAAAGATGGGATTGTTTATTTTTAGAATGACATTGCAGTGGAGATGTGAAAGTCTGGATCTGGCCGGTTTGGACTTAAAATAGGTAGAATATTTAGACCAGATACAGTCAGTTTAAATGCTAAAGCATTAATGTAGTTTGCTGAGGTTTTAATCTAGTTTACCACTCAGTGTATTGTAACAAAATTCTTACTTACTGGATAGTCAATCATAAATTAACAGTACAAGGATTGTACACTGACATTTATCTTGTAAATAATATAGTTTTTCTTTTTTAGTACTGCAAATACTTTACAAACAAGCATTCTGGGCTATGTTATAACTTGTTTTGAGTAAATAAAATTTTAAAGTGGATATTTGCCTTTCATCTTTCCAACCAGTAATTCATTTTTGCATTCATCTGTCTCTGTGTATGCATTTATCGATTCATCATTTTGTATAATTATACCATTTTATTTTTCATTAATGCTACAATGCTCTGGAAGCTGACAGAAAGTTAACTGAAAATAAGATGTCCCATGTGTTATTTGATACAAAAGGATGAGAACCTAATATCTAGTTTAAATCAATGAAAGGCTAAGAGAATGGATTCATAATACAAGTGTGACATAACTAAAAATAATAGATGGTTTTTTCAAAAAGAATACATAAAATACATTTAAAAAAATGTAATTTTAAAAGAAAAATAGTATCAAAACTTATTCTTACTTACATAAATGCAGATACTAACACTGCTCATTTTATATATATATATGTATATATTTATGTGTGTATATTGAATTTTTTTTTCGTGTCAGTATTTATACATGGTGTTATTTTTCAAATATTTTCAGGGGGAGTTGAATGCATTATTTTGGGACTATAATGTTTCACAAATTGAAATGGTAAACAATTCAAACTCTAAAAGGAGGTTAGTACAATAATTTCATTTTTATTTTTATATTTTTAGTGTCATTATATTTATGGGTTTGAAATCTGTTATGCAGTTGGGGTTTTTTAACACGAATTGATTTGCTTTGAATTCAGGCATTATATACATCAAAATACAGCGTTAATTTTCCCTAAATTCCGGCTGACCTGTTCGCTGGCCATTTTTATTTTCATTCTGCCACACGATGACGATACGCAAAGCTAAGAATATTTTTGCTCCTTTTTTCTCCATCTCTACTACGTTAGGACTGACAGTTTTAAATGATCTCATCGCTAACAACCTATTAAAATTTCGTTAATTCTCCCTAAATTCCGGCTGACCTGTTCGCTGGCCATTTTTATTTTCATTCTGCCACACGATGACGATACGCAAAGCTAAGAATATTTTTGCTCCTTTTTTCTCCATTTCTACTACGTTAGGACTGACAGTTTTAAATGATCTCATCGCTAACAACCTATTAGAATTTCGTTAATTCTCCCTAAATTCCGGCTGACCTGTTCGCTGTGCGCCCGCCCAAACCCACCCCCACCACCAATACCGGATATCTCTCTATTCTCTCCCCTTCCCTCTTCCCTCCTAGTGATATTGCTGCTTCTACTACAACTGCTGCTGCTGCTGATGATGGTGAATATTAGTGGTTGAAATTTAACATAGGGGGGGAAAAAAAAAAAATATTTAACATTACTTGAAAAGGTAGTAGGTAGCGAACTTCTTCACTACTTCAGGGAGTGACGACCCTGCCTGACACGAGTTCCGGGCTCAGCTGGCTCCGGCTGACAGTACCCGGTATGGGCCCCTATCCAGGGTTACGGAAAGGAGACAACCTTCAATGAAATCCGGAGTGGAGCCCCGAAGGCGGTCTAGTGTTCGATTCGACACTCTTCCGGCAGCTCCTGCAACCAAGCTGGTGCCAAACGTAATGCACTGCACTCCACTGGACTACATCAGCAAGGTCGAGAGAGGAAACCTGACGATTGGGCTACCCAGGACTTTCTTATCTATAGCCCAGGCCTGCGCAAAACTGGAGAGGACACTTCAGTGCTGCTGTAAAAAGCTGCAGAAACAACACGGGAGGTAACAGTTACGAGTGATAAGTCCATTCAGATTGGCGTAAAATATGGACGCTACGGGTTACCTCTGCCGGTGGGAGGGACTTCCGTGTCCTATTGGTTAGCTACTGCCCACCTCAAGCTGGGCAGCCCCCAGTTAATAAGGTGCTGACCCGCCACAAGCCGCCTGTTCCATTGGGTGCTTGGAGCTAAGAGTACGACTCGAAAAGCGGCCTGCAACCTCTGCACCAGGCAAGCAACTAAAATTCAAGAAAACACCAGTTCTGCAGTTGGCAAGCTGGAATGTCAGGACCATGTGTCCTGGAATATCTGACGATCTTCTCAGTATTGAAGACACAAGGAAAACGGCCATCATTGACCGTGAACTAAAGAGGCTCAACATAGATATTGCTGGGCTGCAGGAGACAAGACTTCCCTCAAACGGCAGACTCAAAGAGCAGGACTTCACCTTCTTTTGGCAGGGAAGAGATCCAGAAGAACCTCGTCAACATGGCGTTGGCTTTGCAGTGAGAAACTCACTACTCTCCTCAATAGAACCACCATCGGGAGGCACTGAGCGTATCCTCTCACTGCGCCTCTCGACTTCTTCTGGCTCAGTACATCTACTCAGCATCTATGCTCCCACTCTCTACAGCTCAGAGGAGACCAAGGACCAGTTCTACAAAGATCTCAACTGTGTCCTAGAAAATATACCAACGACTGAAAATATCTACCTTCTAGGGGATTTTAACGCTCGCGTGGGATCTGACCATGATTCGTGGCCCATTTGTGTTGGACACTTTGGTATTGGCAACATGAATGACAATGGTCAGAGACTACTCAAATTCTGCACATACCACAACCTGTGCATCACAAACACATTCTTCACCAGCAAGCCATCCCACAAGGCATCCTGGAGACATCCAAGATCTCACCACTGGCATCAGCTGGATCTCATCATTACACGGAGATCCTTTCTGAGTTCCACTCTATTGACCCGCAGTTACCACAGTGCGGATTGTGACACAGACCACTCACTAATTAGAAGCAGGGTGAGGATTCTCCCTAAAAAAGTCCATCGCTCCAAGAAAGTGGGCCGACCACGCATCAACACCACCAGAACCTCGGACCCTACACTACGAAAATGTTTTGCTGCTTCTATCAAGGTTGGCCTCAGTAGCTGCCCAACCTCCTCTGCTGAAAGTAGGTGGGACTATATCAGGGAAGCCTTGTATACGACATCATTGGATACTTTCGGCATGAGAGAAAGGCAAAACCCAGATTGGTTCAATGCTGGGCTCTCAGAGCTGGAGCCAGTTATCGAAGCAAAGCGTGCAGCTCTGGTGCAATACAAGAGTGACTCTTCTACAAAGTCACTCGAAGAACTCAGAAAGGCACGAAATAAAACCCAACTGACAGCCAGATGCTGTGCAAATAGGTATTGGCAGGAAATCTGTCAGAGTATCCAGTCAGCTGCTGACAGGGGCGACACCCGTGGGATGTATGCTGGTTTGAAGAAGGCCCTCGGTCCATCCGCAACCAAGTCAGCCCCTCTGAAATCAACTACTAGAGATCTCATCAGGGATCAAGGCAAGCAAATGGATAGATGGGTGGAGCACTACCAGGATCTCTACTCACGGGAGACCACAGTGGCTGAGGCTGCAGTCGAGAGTGTCAAGATCTTGCCAGTCATGTGCGAACTTGACAGTCCGCCATCTATAGCAGAGCTCACCAAGGCTGTTGACTCCCTAGCAAGAAATAAGGCTCCGGGAAAAGACGGCATCCCCTCAGAGATCATCAAAGCCGGCAAAAACACCATCCTGCTTCGGCACCTTCATGAGCTTCTGTGTCAGTGCTGGGAAGAGGGTACAGTCCCTCAGGATATGCGGGATGCCAACATCATTACGCTCTACAAAAACAAAGGTGACGGTGATTGTAACAATTACCGTGGTATATCCCTTCTAAGCACTGTTGGAAAGACCTTTGCCCGCGTTATCCTGGCCAGGCTACAACTACTTGCTTCTCGAATCTATCCGGAATCGCAGTGTGGCTTTAGAAGAAGCAGATCAACTATCGATATGATATTCTCCATACGCCAACTTCAGGAGAAGTCCAGAGAGCAGAAAATGCCATTATATATGGCCTTCATTGATCTAACAAAGGCTTTTGACTCGGTAAGCAGAACAGGCCTCTTCCTCCTGCTCCAAAAAATCGGATGTCCACCAAAGCTGCTGAGGATCATCAAGTCTTTCCATGATGACATGCAAGGCACCATACAGCACAACGGTTCAACATCAGCCGCCTTCCAAATAAAAAACGGGGTAAAGCAAGGCTGTGTCCTCGCTCCTACATTGTTTGGCATCTTCTTCTCACTCTTGCTGTCACATGCCTTTCAGACATCAGATGATGGAGTGTTTCTGCACAGTAGAAGTGACGGGAAACTGTTCAATCTCTCGCGCCTGCGTGCCAAGACCAAAATCAGAAACGTCCTGATCAAGGAGATGTTATTTGCTGATGATGCCGCTCTGGTAACACACACAGAAGAAGCCCTCCAAAGGCTCATTAACTGTTTTGAGCAAGCATGTAACGACTTTGGCTTAGCTATCAGCCTTAAGAAGACCAACATCATGGGCCAGGCTACATCGGACATCCCAAACATACATATTGGAGACCACAGATTACAAGAGGTGGAGAAGTTTACCTATCTGGGCTCTACCGTCACCTACAACCTATCCCTTGACGCTGAGCTCAATATACGCATTGGCAAGGCAGCTGCTGCGATGGCCCAACTCTCCAAACGGGCTTGGGACAACAATAAGCTGACCAAGACCACAAAAATGAAGATCTACCAGGCATGTGTACTCAGCACTCTACTGTATGGAAGCGAGACCTGGACGCTATACACACGCCAAGAGCGTCGCCTAAACATCTTTCACCTGCGCTGCCTCCGAAAAATCCTCCACATCAAATGGCAGAATCATATCCCCAACAAAGATGTCCTCAGGCAAGCAGGAATACCAAGCATGTTTGCACTCCTCACACAAAGTCGTATGAGATGGCTTGGGCATGTTAGCCGTATGAAAGATGGCAGAATCCCCAAGGACATACTCTATGGAGAGCTTGCTAGGGGTACTAGGTCTGTGGGTAGACCGATCTTGCGTTACAAGGATGTTTGCAAAAGGGATATGAAGGCCTGCAACATCAACATTAGCGGTTGGGAGGCAGTCGCCGGCAACCGTGGAGAATGGCGACGTACAGTAAAAGAGGGTATACAGAGGAGTGACAGAAAGAGAGAGGAGAAATGGAAAGAAAGGAAGAGACATAAACAAGAGACCATGGCACTACAATCAGCCAGGAACAGTCTTCGCTACATTTGCAGTACCTGCCAGAGGGAGTGTTTGTCCAGGATAGGACTACACAGCCACAGCAAGAAATGTAACAGGAAATAAAATATAACAGCCGGACTAGACCTAGAAAAAAAAAAAAAAAAAATGCGCAACTCCATTGTCTCCCGAGACAGAAAGGATGCCAAACAAAAACAGCGTTGTTTATAACAGTGGTTCCCAAAGTAGGTGATACTGACCCCCTGGAGATGGTTGAAAGATCTGTTTGTGGTGGTATGTGTGTGCTAAGAATGTGGCCTAGGTGCCAACAGGGCAGCAGTCTGAAAAAGTTTGGGAACCACTGGTTTATAACAAACTGTAGATTACAGTTCAATCTAATAAACAGCATACAACTGTATTAATAACTAAATAACAGTTAATAATACAACAATAAATACTCTAATATTAGGATTTTTTTTTAGCATTGGGAAATATAAACATACACAGATATATATCGCCGTCCAACCCATGCTAGCATGGAGAACGGACGTTAAACGATAATGATGATGATGATGATGCAATCCTACTCAAGTTTAGGCAACAGTGTTTAGTTATGGAACAACTTGTTTTGGGGTTATGGTGTGCAGTTTATAGTATCTACAGGTAATTGGGATAGCGACTGCCTGAAATGAACCTGAGTTCTCTCAGCAGGCTGTGGCCTTGGTGAACTCTTCTCAATAAGGTTATTTTAAAGACTATTATGTATTGTTGGCAAATAGATTTTTTTGTTGTTGTTTTGCTTTTCTTAATTACTTTAATTCTGTAGATTGATCATGCAGTCAAAAACTGTCATTTGAGTCCTTGATGACCTAAACATTCTAAACACTTTTGTCAAGAATAAGCTGAGATAGTTAGTCTATATGTATAAAGATGACAAACATTAATATTGTAAAGTTGACATTAATGAGTGAAAAGAACCACATAGTTTATTTTGAATGAGTGTTTCTAAATAAGAGAGTAGCAGCACAAATTGTTCTGCTGGTCCTTCAGCATGGCAACAGGCTAGTAGTTGGAACCTGTAAGAAGGTTAAAAAAGGAGGAACAGTTAAGAATATGAATTGTTTGGTTTCTGCTTTTATCCTACCTCTAATTCAGTGATTCCTAACCTGTTCTGTGTCTTACACCCCAAGGAAATGATTAATTTATTTTCACATCCCTAACAAAAATATTGCAGTATTGCACTCAAAGATCAGAAACTTCAATTTTCTAATAAATGTTTTTTTTTTTAATGAACCTCATACAATTCTGTAGAATAGTGAAGTTCTTGATATGCTTACTGTATTTGCTAGCATATAAGACAAAGTCTTGCATCATAAGATGTATCCCTACCTGAATGTAATATGGCTGCATTGGACAAGTAACAATTTTTTGTTACTTTTACGAATATATAAAAAAAAGATTAATATATATGCTGGGATATACAATCATAGTATCAAATTTTGGCATGAGGCCAGCAATGTTAAGGAGGGTGCTAATTGATTAAATCAACCCCAGTGCTCAACTGATACTTACTTCATTGATTCCGAAAGAATGAAAGACAAGGTCGATCTTGACAGAATTTGAACTGAGAATGTAAAGGTGGGTGAAATGCCACTAAGCATTTTGTCCTGCATGCTTAATGATTCTGCCAGTTCTCCACCTTATGAGATATACAATAACATAGCAAAGTTATCTTTAAATGTAAGTGATTTTAATAAGGTAAATATTTACCCTCTTTGCTGCACACTTAAGGATATGAACATTCCAGGTTGGGAACAACTCTAATTATTATGCATAATCTCTCTATATATAAAACTGAGAATGTGTGTCTGTCTGTCTGTGTGTTTCCCTAAAACTTGAGAACTACACAACCAATTTCATTCAAATTTTACACATGTCTTACTTAGGGTCCATGTAGTTTCATGGGCAAAAAAAAATGTTCAACTTCTTGCCTAGGGCGAGCCCATAGCAATATCATATCTTCTCTACTATTTCAGTATTACATGTTAAAAGTGAAACAAAAACATTTCTCTATTTTATGTCAGATACTTTCACTTTAACAATAAAAATAATAATAACAACTGAATTATATGTAGTAAGTAATAATTAAAATCAAACTAAAGTATAATATAATCGTAACATAACAAAAGTAAAAATAGCAATTGGTATAAAATTGCCTCAAGGATTTGAACTTGAATAAGTGGTTTCACATGAATGGGAATAAATTAAAAATAAAATTAGTGTGCAGAAATGGAATAGTCCTACAATTCCAGTCTGTTATATATTTTCAGTATTGTTATCACTAGCAATATCAAGATATAACTTTGTATTTTGTATTTTATGTGTAGATGTACATGTAATATGTACACATATATACATGCACTAGCACTATGACCCGGCAAAGACAGGTCATAATGCTAGTAATATATATTTTGTATGTCTTAATTGAAATTTGTTTGTTTTATATTTTCAGCACTCAGGCTTTTCTTTATTTTTCTAACTTACAAGATCCTTATATGGCTATTGAAAAATATGACAAGGCACAATATCTTAATCACAATTTATTTGTGGCCTTTGTTGATCCAGCTTATGTAACCAATAAAGAAGCAAAGCTAACTGGATCTAAACTGAAGAAGAAAACTCCTAAAACTAGAGGTAAGTTTGTTGTTTTTAAAATTTGTATTCTCTTTGTGTTTCATCTAACATCATATATGCATTTAAAATCTAAGTATATTCACACACACTCACACATGAGTGCGCAAACACACACATACCCACCTCTCTCATACATATACACGTATGTATATGTATGTGTTTGTATCTACACACAAACATATATATGTATGTATGCATATATGTGCATGCATACAGGTACACACACACACATACACTCAGGGTATATGTATGTCTACATGGTTAAGAAGTTTGTTTTACTTTGCAACCATGTGTTTCTAGTTTGGATTCTGCTGTGTAGCTCCTTGGACAAGTGTCAACTTCAATTGACTAACCATTCTGTGTATGAAATATAGTACCATATATGCTGGTGTATAAGATGTGATTTTTTTTTTGCATACACATGAAAAAAAGTTGGTATGCCTCTAATGCAACCATATTATGGATGGGATACTGAGTGTATGAATGTGTGATGAAACAATAATTTTGTTTTTTGCCACAAGAAAAGTAGGGGCTTGTCTCATTGAAGAGTGTGTCTTATAAACTGGCAAATGTGGTAGACAAATTATATGGAAGTTTACTGAATGTGTGTATGTGTTTGTTTCTACAACAATTAACGTATAACATAGTTCATCTAAAAGAGAAATTCATTAAACAGTTCTTATGTGTACATGTGCGCGCACACACACACACACACACACATACACACTCTACCATACATGCAAATGGAATGAGATGGTTGGTTACAGTTGTTTAGACACTGATGATTTGCTGACTGGACATTCAGCATATTTCGGTGACATTGCATTTCGGTGCTAGACCCTCTCTCCAATCCCCAACCCCCTTATGCAAACACATACATGCAGGCAGGCAGAAATATACACATGCAGATAGATATATAAATTGATAGATAGATAAAGAGAGAGAGATTACACATATATACAAATATTATAACTAGATACTCACCTATGTGCATGCACGTGCAGAAATATACACATACACGAAGGTAGGGGGAATGGGTGTAACATTAAAACGTCTCATGTAAAATGAAGTCAGTATTGAATTGGTGATACCAAATAGGTGGTGCCAAAATATCTTATACTGACATGCATACCGCCTCACCACCACTACTACTACAATTTGTTTTAGTAAAAATGTTTTGATTTCAACTTTTAAATTAATTATATTTTAGTGAGATTGTGGTAAGATAAATTGTATTACTAGATGAATTGTGATTTACTAAAGTTGTCATTCACAAATTCACCTAGATTTGTTTCAAAATTAAAACTTAAAAAAAAAAAAATTACAGAAAACTATTATTGCTTATATTTTTTGTTAATCATACTTGTGAATTGCAAAAGTATAAATAATACATTTTTTTCAAGGCTGTCAGGCATTTATATGGATTTGCTATTTACTAATGCTTTAAATTATATTTTTAACACTCTATGCATGCTTAGATACCCGTAACTCCTTAGCATTCAGCTTTTTCTGAAATGTAATGCTTATTTATTCACATTGTTTTGTATCATGCATTATTTTGTAGCTTTGAGATTTTGATGATGTGATTGTTTATCTTAGAATGATATTGTAGAGTAGATGTGAGAGATTAGATCTGGCTAGTTTATAAAAAAAAAAAAGGAATATATTTGGCCCAGATATGGCCAGGCCAGTTTAAATGCTAGAAGATTAAGGCACATGGTGGACTGTTTGAGAACCACTTGCCTAGGTACTTGAAAGCTGCATAACAATATGATTTCTCAGATAAAATTATTTGTCTAAAATCTCAGTCAGTTAGTTTTGATCATGTCTCTCCTCTCTCCATGCCACCTGTGTTTATCCAAGGGAAAGGCTGCTAACTTGGGCTGATACAGCTTGGTACATCTTGGCCCAGCTGTGACATCTTAAGCATTGCTATCAGAACAAAAGTACTGGGGTTGATTTGTTCTACTAAATGCTTCAAAGTAGTGTCCCTGTGTGGCTGCTGTCCAATAACTGAAACAAGTAAAAGAAAAAGATCAAAGAGACACCAAAAGGCATCTTGTCCACCTCTCTGACAATCCTGCCTGTCTACTACTGTTGATTGGTACTTTTTTTGCATGACCTCAAAAAGAGGTAAAGCAAAATTAAGAGTGTAGAAGATCAGAATAAATTCCATAAGGCATTCTATTCAACATCAATAGTTCTTCTGCCAATGTGCTGCCTTAAAATTATGTGCCTGATATCTTGAAACTGTTCAGGTTAGTGAGACACAGACACAGCAATAAGAACAGCTTGAATGTATCAGTCTTAATTGTTTGCCTGTCACTTAGCTAATGATAAAGAAAAGTAAACATTATATAGTATGTAGCAGTGTCCTCTGTGCAAACAGAACTACATCATAGATAACAAGCCTATAAACCATGTACTAGTAATGTTTACTTTGCTTGCATGTCAAATAGTTCAATATTTCTCACAGTGTAATAATAGATCTAGTTTTTGTTGCTTTCCACTAACTTTTTTTCTTGCTCTAATGTAGACCACTACTAATATTTTTGATTATAATTAAGCATTGACTTGTATTTGCAACAACTGATTTTTAAAAATTAGCTTGAAATTAATTAGCTTTAATTAACTTTTTATTTGTGTATTTTATTCACTCTCTTATTCCTCTTCCTTTTCACTTCCAAAAATACAGATCTTTTGCTTCTCTTAACTTAACAGTAGCACCCCAACATATTAGTCAAAGTGTTGTGTTGTACTCACTCATATCTGTATTTTGTCATCTGATTGTACTATTATACTAAACAGCATATATAGTCCACCACAACAACTACATAGAAAGTCTTATACTTATGTAAAGAAATTAATAGTTGTATGGTGCAGATTTGGCTGCAAGTTTAAGAAGTTCACTTTGCAACCATATGGTTTTGGATCCAATCATGATGCACTGCACCTGGGACAAGTATCTTCTACCATAAATTTGGATTAGCCCATGGAGTGAAATTTTGAAGACAGAAACTTATTGTGTGTGTGTGTGTGTAGAGCATGTCTTTCACAAATGTACATCTACAAAAAATGTAAACATTAGCTAGAATATTTATAAACTGGTGTTTTTGAATAAAACCTCTTGTGATTTTTGTTCTTCATGGGTTGCATGAATGCTTGTCATTCTCACCCATCATAAAAGAGCTTGGTTTGTTGGAAACATAATCCCAGTTGCTGTTCTTCACAAAAAATGTGTTATAAAATAAAATCAGAAACATATGAGGCTACTATTATGATAAAAAAGTAAATAATTATGACCAACATGGATTGATTTTACTGTTCATCTTATTTTTGTGATTTTATTTTGAACACTCTGTGATTGCTATATTCTCAAATGTGGCTTTGTGGATAAAATTACCCTCTCAGAAAGAATTGTGAGTTCAGTTGTGGCTGAAGTTGAATCGGAAATATGAATCAAAATATAGTGCAGATGACAAAATAGTTATATTAGGTGTGCATGAAAATTAAAGATTAATGTAGCAGACTCTTCCTGAAAAATTAGTTTCTCCCTCTCATAGAACATGGTTTTACATGAGCCTTTGAAGGACACCCCACCCAAAACCTTAGTATCTCCTTCTTCTCAAGATATACCAACATAACTCTCTTTTTATTCATAAATCCTAACCAATTTGTACCAACATTGACCATTACTAACCTATCTGTTCTAGTGACTAGCCTATTGCAGTTCTAGACTTTTACTAACAACCTGAACAGCTGTTTCCTCTTATGTTGCTCCATCATGGCATATATTGATGGAACACCTCTTTCTCTCTCCTTCTGCAATTGAGCTTCATCGACGTATATTCTCTCTGCAGACACGCATATCCTCCATGAACAGAACATTTGAAAATCTCCTGCAGAAGAAAGTTGACAACCTACATTCATTCAACTACACCGAAACTCAGAGAAAAATGACAGCGCTGCATCCTCAATACTTGTGAACAACACAGCTAAGACCATCACACTTATTTCAAATGCTATGTTAGGCTTTCAATCTCTGATAACTTTTTGTGGTGACTACACATATAACCACATAATGAAGATTGCATCACTGTTCACCCTATACAAGGTGCGGGTTCACTCCACACTGAAGTACTGCTCGCACATCTGAGATACTGCAGTTACTACACACATGCACATTCAAGACTGCATCAAAATTTCGCCGTCCACTTGACAGGCAAATCTTCAGTCATCAACAGTCTTCAACCACTTTTCCATTGTTGAAATGTCTTCCCTCTCTCTCTTCTACTCTAAGAAAAGAAACACAAAGCAATGGTCTCTGGCTTTCCTGAACTTAACTGAGTATATAACACTTCCATGTACATCCATGTATTTCACTTGTCTCTCCTCCTATCATCCATACAGTGAAGCACCCCCCACTAGATCTAACTTTGCTCAATCTTTCTTCTTCAGAATTGCATGTCTCTGAAATTCCTTCCCTGGCTATGTTTTCATCCCAACCATTGATTTCAAGAGGTCAAAAATGAACATAAGCCATGTTAACCTCTCCTAGCTGTCTCTACATACCCAGCAAAATAATAAATAAATAAATAAATAAATATATTTAGAAAGTCTAAGTTTTCTACTTGTTTTTCATTTGTATGTCTTCAATAAATTTAGACACTAAAACTTCAAACTTAGTACTGGCACCTAGACATGGTGTATCATGTAAATTTAATAAACAATCAATATAGTTTTGTTGTTCTATCTATATCTTAATTTTTTGTGTACTATGTATTGTATAATAAAATATTACATTAAGTTTGCATTGTTTGTGTACTTCATCACCTACTTGCTTGCTAGTTAACTATGTATGTGGAGGAAATGAATGTTTCATTTGTTAATTTTTTTGTTTCTATTTACTTTTATATTTGATTTTATGTAATGTGTTTTAAAATGGTTTTTTACTGATAACCTTTTTTAAAAATGGTTTTATACACACACATACTCTTTCATTCAGAAAGCAGTATATAAGAGAATGTCAGTAAAAATCTAGTTTATTTAGACGGTAAGGTGCATATATTTAATTAATCCTTTTACTGTTGAAATCAGATACATCCACTCAAAATTTTATTGTCTTTAGTTGAGGGAAAGCAATTTTATATATTAATCTATTGTTGAGGAATGTCATGTTTTTGAAACTATTTTCTGTTGAAATATGTCAAATTTATTATAGTAAATTGACTTGTAAAAAAAATTCCAATTCTACTTTTTGGTAAACATTTAACATCATTACTGGAATAACCATGAAATTTAATTTTGGAGTTAAAGGGTTAAGACAACACTTCATATACAATCATGTGCATGATAACTTCTCTTTGCTGATGCACTTTTCAACACTTACACTGGTAATTCAGTGTTCTTAGCCAAGGTCAATATTTAGGTTTAAGCAAGTTTATATTGCAATTACAAGAGCAGAAGATCATCATAATGTGAATCTTTTGGCAAAAAGACATGTTTTAGCTCAAAAGTAAGGGAGGAAAAACATTCACAAATTGTTCTAAATGTTGTAATATTGAAATAAACTCTCCCCAGAGTTTTTTTTCTCTGTTTCATTTTTACCTAACTCAAGGCTAAACACCTATTTGTATTGTGATACTAGCAGATGGTCAGCCAATCATATTTTTTAATCTGTTTGGCATACATCTTTCACCTAATTGAATGCTCCTGCTCATCTACCATTACTGGAAGAGGACTACTTTGCTTAATCAGTTTTCTCTGTCTGACAAACTGGTTTGGCATTGGAGGGAAATGTTATAAGTAACAATTAACTAGGTCAGCCCAAATTATTTATTTACATTTCTTTCAGCTTACAAATGCTGGAAAAAGTGTTCTTAATTTAGTTGTTTATTCATTCATTCACAGTCGAAGCTTCCTTCATCAAACTAGTAGCAAAGGGAAGGCTTAAAAGATATATTCTCTTATGCATTTCAGCCCAAAGGCTGTGGCCATGCTGGGGTACCACGAATGTAATCACCTCAATGGCCAGTCTTATGTGATTGACTTTTGGTAAAAAGAAGGAGTTTGACATTGCTGCCTTCTTTTGAGCTTCTTACTGTGATGTAGGTTCATTTAGGATCTTGGACAGCAGGAAGTTAACTTGTTTCTTGAAAACACCCACCCCTACTCCATGAAAATCCCTCAGATGCTTTGGCAAGGCATTGAATAGCTAAGGATCCTTGAATCCCAAGCTGTTGCAATATGTGTTCCTCTCTCTAGATGGGATAGCTGGGACCTTTGAAACATTGCAATAACATCCCATTTTTTGGATGCTGGTATAGCTCTTGATACCAAAGTTTGGTGCCAACCCCTTCAAGATGTTTTATGTCTCTCCCATCTTCACTCCAGGGGGTAAAGTTGTAGCTCTTTCAGTCTTTCCCAGTAGTTCAGCTGTTCTCTATATATACATGGCAAATAAGAAAATGGAGAGGATCCAAAAATGACATACATCAGCCATACTAGAATGTCTACCAGCTGCTGTATGTTGTTTTTGTATCCTCTCCATTTTCTTATTTGCCGTATAAATTAAGGGTAAACCACTTTTACCCCCGCCCATATATAACATTCAATTGCGAGATTGCTACATAATAACTAGTACTTGGGTACGAATAATTGGGTACACTACCAGCAGTATATTGAATAAGTACTATCGCTTAGTTGGTTTATATCCCAACCTCTAACTCACATAAAAAATATATGTATGTGTGTATATATATATATATATATAAAATTAGAAAAAAACCTACCCTTTATCAATTCAAAATGAACAATTAAATTACACCATCTAGAAAATTACACGTAATAGAAATATTAAAATAACAATAAAATGTCAATGATTAAGTAAATTGCAAAAAAATAATAATAAAAATGTATAAAATCCTTTATAATAATTAAAGGATAACATATCCAATATCGAACGTAAAAAATACTATCAAGAAACTATAAATAAATAATAATATTACAACAGCAATAATAATAATAACAACAATAATAATAATATTTCAAAAACACAACGAAATAGAGAAAAGATAAAATGTGAAACTTAGCTTTGTGAAGTGAAAGAGTAACTGATTTTTAAAGTAAAATAGTTAAAGCGTTTATAAAATTTATCGCGTGGAGACTTAGTGCAAAGAAATAGAATAAATACTCAATGAAAAATAAGAAAAAACGAAAAAACATTAAAGTCTCATGAACTAAAGAAATGTGAGAAAAAAAACACAACTTATGGAGAAACTAATATGAAGACACACAACTAAAACTAACAGACACCTATTAATATATCAATAACAAAATTAACCACAGCTAAACATTAATCCCAAAATAATACAAAATCCAAACGAAAAGGAGAAAAGAACGTTGCTAAGTTAGTTGAGAAGATATCGCTAGATTATAAACGTAAATAATATATATATATATATAAATGTCAAAGAGTAAAGACCCCTTTGGTCATGAATGACCATGGGATTGTATTTAGTAAGTTACCTCTCTCCATGCCATCAATGTTATTCAAGGGAAAGGCAAAGGCCGATACTGCTTGGCACCGGTGACATTGCAACTCATTTCAGTAGCTGAGTGAACTGGAGCAATGTCAAATAAAGTGACTTGCTCAAGAACACAACACAGTTGCGGCTGGGAATCGAACTCACTACCTTATGATTGTGAGTCTGACACTGTAATTACTGAGCCATGCACTTTCACTTTCACACACACGTACATATATATCCATTTAGTGTTGAATGTTGGGAAAAAAACATGAAATTAACAATATATTTTATTTTGCCTGAGTCAGTCTCTTACTTTTATTGTAACTTATCTGAAGACCTTGTGTACTCATTTGCAGAATGATATATATATATATATATATACATATTAGTAATAAAGATGAAATGAATGAGTGTTTTGGATACTATTTAATGTTTCCATATCAAAGTTTTATGAACACCATGATCCATCATATAATTTAGTATGTGACAATATGCAAGATTATATAATATTATATAAGATTATTTTTCCATAAAATGCTACCTCATTAGGCAATACACCATTAGATGTTTTTGTAGCATAACAGTTTTATTGTGGGTATTAGAAATTAATTTCTTTGACTGACTAGTAGTTTCATCTGGAGAGGAATCCACCTTGAACTGTGACCTCTTGAGGTGAAATTAATTGTTAGCAGCAAGCATGGAACATATGCATCTTTTATTAGAAAGTGTATAAAACATGTTTGTTAAATAAATAAAGCAAAAATGATATCTTTCAAAGAAATAAAATTCCACAGGGAAATTGAATCACAAGATGCACCAAGATGCACCAAGTTTGTATTCTCTACCAAGATGCACCAAGTTTGCATTCTCTTAATTATAATTATAATTGTCTATTTGCTTTACAAAACATTTTTACCATAACAACATAGATACTTTCTTCTTGAAATTTGTCAATAGTTATAATTTTTCAGGGTTAGGTTTCTTCTACTTATGTGTAACAAAGCAAAGTATCCCATTTTAATTTGGTGTTATGTGTTTAAAGGTAAATTAATGACAAAGATTTTGACCCTTTTACTCCAGAAATCAGATATATCCACTCAAAATCTTATTACCCTTAGCTATGGAAAGCAGTTTTGTTTTATGTACCAATCTATCTTTTGTTGAGTTATGTCATGTTTGAAAATATTTTTTGTTGAGAAGTGTTAAATCTATTCAGGCAACATAACTTGCAGAAAATACCAATTCTATTTTTTGGTAGCTATTTACCATAATTTGTGGAAATTTAATTTTGCAGTGGAAGGGTTAAAATAATACCATTGTTATTTTTCTCATATTTGGTGTTTGCAAAGTTACAATTTTTAATATTTATTATTTTAAATTCTCAGTCTTTATTTATAAATACGCTCTTACACATGCATGTACATACACATATGTGCACGGCACGCTTGTGCATACGCATATACACTTGCACACACTCACACACACATAACAACACTTATTTTCATTTCAGATTTTGATAAAAAGGTTTCTTCAGTGGATGGAATGAGTTCTATAAATGAAAGACTAAGGCAGTGTAGTATTCAGTCCAGTGATTTAATTGAAGAATCTCATAGTTCAAATCATGTTCATCCTGACAGAAGATCAAATTATGTAAATAGAACAAATGATAGGCATATGTCGATGCAGGATTCTCACAGATTTTTGAATGGTAAAAAGAAACGAAGAAATGGTCAATATAGCAACAGCAGCAAGCTAGCTGATATCAAATCAAAACATTCCGAGGAAGGGTCTAGCAGCATGAAAAATGAACATCGTAAGAAATTCGATGAAGAAGGTAATTTGTTTTTTTGAATTTTTAGTACTTTGAAATATGAAGTGCAATTCATTGAGCTGGTATTGAACCAAGACCATTGACCACTGGGTTTCCAGGTTTGTATTCTGTCAGTTATTTTATACTGTGTGAGCTTCTTAACTGCATAGCCATGCTTATACTTATATATAATTTGATTTAATTTCAAATTTTGGCACTAGGCCAGCAAGGTCAGGGCGGGGTAAGTTGATTAAATTGATATCAGTGTTTAACTGGTACTTATTTTATTGACCCTGAAAAGACGAAAGGCAAAGTCTGCCTTGGTGGAATTTGAACTCAGAGTGTAAGGACAGACAGAATGCTGCTAAGCATTTTGCTTGGTGTGCTAATGATTTTGCCAGCTTGCTGCTTTGTACATATATACAAATTGAGGAATAAGACAAAGTCAGCTTGAAAGATTATATTCATATTATTAACATCTTTGGTCACTTAAACATTCAGTTTAACTTTTCAGCTAATGTACTTAAGGCATTTCTTGTAAACTAGCATTGACTCCTTAACCCTTTCGTTACTATATTTCTGACCAAAATACACCCCTTATGTGTTTCAATTAATTTCTAACATAATCATAAATTTAGTCTGGTTTCATTAAACAACTATAACTTTTTTATTTATCAATATATTAATGTGATTTTTGGAAGATAATTTAATGAAATGTTCTCAACCAATTCTATACTATAATTTTTGTCACAAAGTGACTCTAATTGCAGGTAGATACAGGTAAATTCAACAAAATATAAAATTATTAAAATTTTGTTCAAACATCGCTATAGAAAATGGGTTATTAGCTAATATTCAATTGGGTATACAACAAAATTTTACGATAGAATCTGTTATTCTGGGTAACTTTCTGATACCCATAATAATATTTATGGCAAAATAGTCTTAATTTCATTTAAGGTTGTGGGAAACCACTAACTATCCTTTCTTTTGCTTTGTTTACATTTAGCGTAACAGTTCGTTTCCGCCGTAATGAGTTCAAATAGACTCATCGGAAAAAGTAAAAAGAAATAGTCTATCACTTTACTCTTCTGGGAAAGTCTGTGGCTTGGTCCAGTTTCTTCAGAAAAATCACCGAAAGAAACAGTTTTTAAATTTTCACTCCATTCAGGTGCCAATTCATTTTCTTTATCGCTGTCGGAGCTCTCGGATTCACTGTTTTCATTTTCGGAAAATGAAAGATTAGATTCATTATCAAATACCATGTGCTTTTTTTTTTCAGTCATAGAGTTAGATTTATGAAGGTCTTCAGTAGAAAATCCTTCGAATTCTGACTCGCTGCTTGATATAATGAAATTCGTATCCATTTTTTGTCAGAATTACAAATTTTGAAAACACAATAGGAACAAATTTCGGAAAAAAATCTCCCAAAATTCACGGAATTAAAATTACACTTTGATCGTTGTACAAAACTGTAGATAAACTGTTTACGAAGTATAATCAGGTGTTTTCACGAATGTACTAAAGAGATTTGCTCTGATATTCTCATTTAAATATGAATAGGTAAATACGGGCGGCTTTGGGCGGTTTGGTAACGAAAGGGTTAAAAATACATTTACAAGTACAATAATAATATGGCAATCAATATATCAAAGAATACAATGATTTCTAAGAAAATGCTATCCTACTTTTCTTATTTCAAAGCATGATTCAAATATAGAATTAAATTTTAATCCCAAATACTATCAGTATTTTAATTCTATGAAGCAATTTTGAATAATAGCAATGACCAATGTCTTGTGAATGAATTTGGTTGATGGAAACTATATGAAGTGCATCACACACACACACACACAGTTGTTGGCATTGGTGTGTCCTAACCATGTGGTATTGGGTTCAATCCCATTGCACAGTCCTTAAGCAAGTGTCTTATTACGATTCCAAGCTGACCAAAACCTTTTGAATAGATTTGATGGCAGCTGAAAGAAGACCGTCATATACATGCAAGCATGGCTGTATGGTAAGAAGCTTGCTTCCCAACCACATGGTTCCAGATTTAGTTCCACTGTGTGGAACCTTGGTCAAGTAGCTTCTGCTATAGTGTCGGGCTGACCAAAGCCCTGTGAGTAGATTTGGTAGGCAGAAACTGAAAGAAGCCATATGTGTGTGTGTGTGTTTATGTCTGCGTTTGTTCCCTCATCGCTGCTTGACAAAAGGTGTTGGTTGATTTATGTCCTTGTGACTTAGTTCAGCAAAAAAGACCAAGTCCTGGGGTCAATTCGTTTGACTAAAATCCTTCGAGGCAATGCTCCAGCAAGGCCACAGTCAAATTACTGAAATGTATAAAAGAATATTATGCATCTTCCACTCCTATCCCTGTTATACATGCAACACCTGGTATAAAGCTACCTCCTTCAACACTACACTCCTTTAACCAACGGGTTTTGTTTTGCAAGTTATTTGGCAATCTCGGTAGTGCCAGTGACAGGAAATAGCACCAAGTACACTCTGTAAAGTGGTTGGTGTTAGGAAGGACATCTGGCCTTGAAAAATCTGCTTTAACAAATTCCATCAGACCCATTCAAGCATAGGAAAGTGTGTGTTAAATGATGATGATGATGATGATATATACATGTGTATGTGTATGTCTGTGTGAATGTTTGCAAGCAGTGAATTTTGCTGCCATTTACCTGTCAACAAAATAACTAATGGATTTGTGCTTTTGAAGATGTGTAGAATAAGAAGTCTTTACATGAAAAACGGGTATGGGTTAATGATAGGAAAAGCATCCAGCTGTAAAACAATGTTTCAACAACATTGACTTAACCTACATTAACATGGAAAAAAACTGGTCATCATCATCTAATCTCCACATTTCCATGCTTGCATGAATTTAGACAAAATTTGTTGAAGCTGATTTTCTATAGACTGATATCCTTCCTGCCACCCACCCTCACCTTGTTTCCAAGCAAGGTGATATTTACCCCAATTTTTTTTATTACCAGACATGTTTTGCATGAAAGACTGGAAATAAACAACCCCGCTTGTATGATGGTGATGCTCATTTACATCCATTATGTGATATCAGAACACACTGTTATATACATGTGTATATTTTAATATTTCGCATAAGCATAATGACGATTAATAGGAATATCTCCAAGTATCTTTTGTATGCAGACCTAGTGGTTGGGCTGTTGCACTCACGATCACGAGATCGTGGTTTCATTTCCTTTAGGTCCTCTCCAGCAAGAAACCCATAATGCTCCAGTCCTTTTCTTTCATACTATTCTCTCTACTCCTCATTCTCCCAACATCAGGTCTCCCTCTTTACCTGTTTATTCATAGTCTTGCAAGCTGCATGGTGACCACACTAGTGCTGATGACATGAAAAAAGCACTCAGTGCATACTTAGTGCAAAGTGGTTTGCGTTAAGAAGGGCATCCAGTCAGAGACCATACCAAAGCAGATACTGGAGCATGATGCCGTCTTTAGGCCCATTGGAACCTGTAAAACTGCCCAACTCATGGAACATAGCTGTTAAATGATGATGAGGCGGGTGATAATGTGTATAGATTATTTATGATTTGGGAAGATAGACCAAAGAAAAGGACCTGAGACACGAGAACAATAGGCCTCAGATTAGAGTGTACAGGATCAAGTTGCAATGAAACCTGTATAAATAGATCTGTCCTATCTATGCTTTTACAGAAAAGAAGAAAGTGCTAACATATCCTAGCATTTCTTCATTGAAAATATATTGTATGAGTATGTTTCTATTTAATAATAAACCATTGAAAGTACTAACTCTACCACCACCATCACCACCACCTCTGCTATTTGTAATTGTTTTGTTTGACATAATTTAGGCAAGAGTATGCTTCCCGCAGTTCCAGTGCATAGCACTTTGAGCAAGTGTCTTCTGAAGTCTTGGGCTGACCAAAGCTTTGTGAGTGAATTTGGAAGACGGAAATTGAAAGAAGCTTATCATATGTGTGTCCCCGTGTCCGTGTCCTTATCTTGATATCACATGATGGTTGTAAATGAGTGTCACCATCAGATGAACAGTGCCCTTCGTTTTGAATCTTCTGTATAAACATATCTGGCCATGGGAAAATATTACCTTATTTGGAAACAAGAGTTGATAACAGGAAGGGGATTTGGCCATAGAAAATTTGCCTCAACAGATTCTTCTGACTTATGAGAGCTTGAAACAGTGGATGTTAAAACAATGTTGATGTATGTGTATGTTTGTGTCCCCTTGCCTTGACATTGCTCAATCATTAAGTGGTGTTATTCATTTCTAATTTTCGGTGAAAAGATGTCTGGCCACGAGGAAATGTTACCTTGCTTGGAAATGGGTGAGGGTTGGTGACAGGAAGGGTATCAGGCCATAGGAAATCACTCTCAATGAGCTTTGTCTGAACCCCTCATAGAATGGTGGATGTTAAAAAGATAGTGATGATGAGGATGATGATGCATGTAATTAGCTAGCTCCACATGATGATGGGCTACTTAAATATCAATAAAAATGTGATTTCTATTTCCATTTTCCTTATTTAAGTTGGTATGGTTATTCCTTGTCATATGTAAAACTGAAACTCATGCTTTTGGACTATTAGGTGTCAAAGGAAATATGTTTATGGTGTTTATGAGTGTTAACATACCTATGTGCTCACACACACACACACACAAACACATGTTTATATAACTTTATATTTTAGAGTCCCTTGGAATTTTCAAAGTTACACGAGGAATTGATGTTGTCTGTCAATGATTGGCCAGAGTATAATCCACCAATTGATAAATGTGTCGCTTTATATTGGGATGATTGGAGCCAGTAAGTAAGATTTAATTATGACTCATTAATATTTTAATCTATTTTCTAGTTTCAAAGAATTTTCCAGAACATTGGTTTTTAATAACAATGGTTATATCATGAACTTATTTAGCAAAATGGAAGTCAGTTTTTTGTGGGGTTTTTGTGGATATTGTTCTTAGCAATATTGAAGTAGTCAAGATATTTTATGAGGTATCCTCCCATATATGGGAAATTTCTTCCTCACACCAAAATCTTCAAATATGTTGGTTAGTAAATCTTTGCTTATTTAGTATATTAATTTTTGATTAGCTAAACAAGAGGGGAAGAATAGTTCCTATAAGCTTTCTAGACCTTCCAACACTGGTGAAATTAATATGATTGGTGTTCAATTTGAGCATATGTATAATTCAACATTTGCAGGGAAAAATATGAATGAGGATTCCATAGGGCTGCTTTTCTGAAGAGGAAGGAGTGAGAAATGTGTTTATATCATATTTAAGAAATTACAATGGAAACTTCACTGCAATTACTTGAATTGCACTTTTATTATTCAGAACACAAAAAGTTGGTTGTAACTTTAGAGTGTCTGGATTAAATGTCTTCCTTTATTCAGTTTTTTGCTTTTAGATTCTAAATCAAAATTTCACTAAGATTCTACTGGATTCAATTAAATCACTATTCAAAATATACTAAGTTGGTTGTTTTATTTCAGCTAAACTACTTCTATATGAAAGAAGTCTGGTTCCATAGGCAAAAAAAACTTTACTAGTTCAACTCTTTGCATTCAGATTACTCTGTTAAATATAATGCTTATTTATTCACACTGTTTGGAATTAATGAGGCATTATCTCAAAGCGTTGAGATTTCAATGATGCGATTGTTTATTTTTATACTGACATTGGAGGGTAAGTCTGGTTCTTACTTTATTAGTCTCTTTTGCTGAACCACTAAACTAACACTGGTTATCAATTGGTGTGGTGGAGTGACAAACACAAGCAGTTGAACTACATATATATATATATATATATATATATATATATAGTTATGGATGGTCTATGGAGTTACCCAGGGTTTCACATCCATAAAGCACTTAGCTTTACATCTCATCAGACCCTAATGGCCTATGGCCTATACCCTTTCTTCAAAGAGGTTTTGGCTATTGGCCATTAGGGTTGGATGGGGCATTAGGGTCTGATGAAAGCTAAGCACTTTATGGACATGAAACTCTGCGTAACTGCATAGACCAGCCATAACTATCTGTATCTAAATATTCTACTGCTCTATAACTTAGGGTGTGCTTCTCTTTCAGATTTATGATTTACTGACTATATATATATACATATATCTAGGGCAGGAAAAATTCCTGAGATCCATGGGCGAGTTCTCTCCAGCGGTCTTTGTCCCTCATCATTGCTGCCATGTCCTGTGTCTCCCAGAGACTAGTGTTTGTCCTTAGGGCATCAACATATTTCATCCTCAGTCTCCCTCTTCTAAAAATATAAATATTCAGCAGTATCAACACAAACAGTGTTTAGGCATAAGCAAACTTTAGGTTAGTTAAAATATGTTTGTGTTTTAGAAGTTGAAATATGTCACAGACGCATATATAAATTATATATGATGGGCTTCTGTAATTTCCCTCTACCGGATTCACTCACAAGGTATTGGTCAGTCCTGGGTTTATAGTAGAAGACACTTGCCCATGGTGCTGCACAGTGGGACTGAACCTAAAACCATATAGTTGCAAAGTGAGTGTCTTAACCACACAACCATGCTTGCACTTATGTTTGACAAACATTAGGTTTGTCATGGCTAAAAAACATTTCATAAGTGTATTTAATGAAGGTTGATATAAATCAGTGGTTCCCAAAGTGAGTGGTACTGTTCCCCCTAGGAGTGGTGGAAAGAGCTAGGAGGGGCATTAAAGAAAAGTCGGGTGATAATGGGATGGCCAAATGAGGGCGATGGATGTAAAAACAACAAAATAATGGATTAATTAGGTTAAGTTTTATTTGTCAAATACAGTTGTTTTGAATTTGTTGCAAAAATTGGTCTATGTTTGTGATGCTGAATAGAGGGGGGGGGGCTAGGAATGTGGCCTGGGTGATGAGGGGGCAGCAGCCCTAAAAAGTTTGGGAACCACTGATCTAAAGCTAAACAACATTAACGACCTCCAAACATTGACTTTCTGTTGTATTTTATCTTCTTTCTGTTAATATAACAAAATTTGGTCATCAAAAGCTCAATACCTACTGCATTCATCTCCTTGAGAATATTTATCCCTTTAAAAATATATCATCTCAATTTAGAATTGGAGAATTAAATCTTAAATTTACTTAATTTGTTTACATTTTAAACAGTATAGTCTTTTTTAAAAAATTAGCTTACAGTTACTTCCTCCATCTAAAATATTCTTTTGCTATTTTCTAACTAGATGAATGTAAATTAACATCTGCTATGGTTAACCAGTTATTGACAATAAAAATTGTTGAGGAAACATCTCAAGCAAATGTGAGTAATTCTTTCTCTCTCCCTTTCTCTTATTCTCTATAAAATCTGATTGCTAGATCAGGAAAGGAGCAATAAATAAGCAATACTTCATTTTCACACTACATAAATTCTTTCCTTTTTTTGTGATTCAGTCAACACTAAGGATAGATTTATGTATGGGCCATGGCACAGGGGTCCCACTAAGGGCTGGGGGGTTTAGCTCAGAGAAACCTAAAGCTTCATCATCATCATCATTTAATATGTTTTCTATGCTGGCATGATTGGGTGGCTTGACAGGAGCTGGTAAAGCTAGGTGTTGCATCAGGTTCCATAGTCTGTTTTGGCATGGTTTCTACAGCTGGACACCCTTCCTAATGCCTACCCTTTTACAGAATGTACTAGGTGCTTAAAAAAATAAATTTACAGCACTCAAATCAGTAATGTGTAATCTGTTTTTACTTGTTTAAATTTTAAAAATCAAATAGAGTTCTTTTAAAATTTGCGAGCCCTCTTTTGATTTATTGGGACCATTTTAAAATTAAAAGGCCATTAAATTTAAGAGTCTCTTTGAATCTAGTGAGGCCCTTTTAGTTTTGGGAGCTTTTTCAAATTGTTTGGGGCCTCTAGATTTAGTGGGGCTCTCTTTATTTTATTGTTTTGAATTCACAAAATTATAGTGATCCTGAAATGATCCAGGAGCTCCACTAGGTCTAAATCTGGCTCTGGTCAACAAACATGGCTAGCATTGTTATTTTGTTGAGTAGTCTTGGATCTAGAGTACACAGAAAATTACAAACATTACACTAATTAGTGAATGAATCTAACTTGAGAAGGAGCTGTTAACAAAGTGCTATTGATAATGGGTCAAGGGGTCAATAGCTTATGTCCTATCAGTAGTATAGGCTTCGCTGTATGGTTAAGAAGTTTTACTTGGCTGTTAGAAGGTTTCAAGTTTGATCTCACAGCATGGAACTTTCAGTCAATGGAAACCTTCATCATCATCATCAACATCATCATTTAACATCTGTTTCCCATGCTGGCATGGGTTGGATGGTTTGACCAGAGCTGGCAAGTAGCTGCAGTAGGTTCCAGTCTGAGTTAGCTTGGCTTCTATGACTGGATGCCCTTCCTAATGTCAATCACTTTACAGTGTGTGCTGGGTGCTTTTAACATGACATTGCATGAGTGCTTTTATGTGGTTGAAATTTGGTTGATGGAGACTATGTAGAAGCCTGATGAATTGAAGCTGTTCTTGACTGGTAGATCTAGTCTATTGTTCTTGACTGGTAGATCTAGTCTATTGTTCAATTTAACACCACCACGTGGACCATGAGTACCTTTAATAGAGTCCATCTTGTTGCAAGTGTTTTGACTAAGTCTTTAGTCTAAGGATAACATATAAGCCATAGTTTATTTTCTTCCCTTTCTGCTATCAATTTTGGGGCCCTGTAAAAATGATCAGAAGCTCTGCCCTTCTTTCTCAGCTTAAACCATACCCCTCACAAAAAAATTATAAACAAACAAAACATCATGTCCATAACTAATCTTTTAAGTCTGGTACTTATTCCATTGGTGTCTTTTGCTGAACTGTTAAGTCATGGATACATAAACAGACCAACACTGGATGTCAAGCAGTGGTGGGAGACGAACACAAAAACACACACACATGTATGATGGGCTTCCTCATAGTTTCTACCAACCAAATTCAATCACAAAGCATTGGTTGGCCTGGGGTTATAGTGGAAGACATTTGCCCATGATGCTGTTAAGTGGGACTGAACCAGAAACCATGTGGTTGCAATGCAAGGTTCTTAACCATGCAGCCATGCCTGCATCTATGTTCACCTTTAGATAATGGTAGTATTACATTCTGACCTTCCTTACTGAATGTTGACAGCAATACTTCTAAAGGATTTGCGTTTGCAAATTGGGCCAAAATTTTAATATATTTTTATTTTCATAGAATAATGTAATGCTGTTAGAGAGATTTTTAACTCTTTGATACTCATCAGTTAACTTCTAGTCATGTCATTTTCAGGTACACTGGACTAGAAGTGCATTCATGTCACTGTCAGGTACAATTGATGAAAAGTACATTAAAGGTGGCGTACTTCCAGTTAAGTTTGTTACCGTCAAATGTGGTGATGCACTTGACGAGGGAAAAAAGTAACATTTAGTTCTCATCCTATTATTTAACTTAAAACCCTGAAAAGTAGTTGTGTATTATGCACAAATAAATGTAGTATCACTAACTCATTCTGATTGGCTAGTATCAAGTCAGAATTAGGCACCGTAGTGCACGATATAGTAAGGGGTGCGAGAAAACTAGAGAATTATTGATGGTATTTGGGAGAAAATAATTTAGTTGGGGAACAAACAGGTAATGTTGTAACCCTTTAGCCATATCCAACCCAAATATTCCACCTGTCTTATATTTACACTAACCGGATCCTGTCTCTTACACCCACTCTACAATGTTATTCTAAAAATAAACAATCTCATCTCGAAGTTATGAGATATCATCATCATCATCATCATTTAATGTTCGTTTTCCATGCTGGTGTGGATTTAATGGTTTGACAGTCGCTGACCAGCTGAAGGGCTGTTCAGGCTCCATGTCTGTTTTGGCATGGTTTCCACAACTGGAGCCCTTCCTAATGCCAACCATTTTACAAGGTATACAGGATGCTCTTACGCAGCACTGGCATGGGTGCTTTTTATGTGGCACCAGCATCCACAAGATTAGGGATGCTCAGCTGGAGAGGGTTGCAAGGGACGAGTCTGTATGCAAGGGCAACCACACTTTTACTTAACTTGATGTGTCTTTTAAAGCACAACAAACTGTCAGGAGTCTCGGTTCCATCATCCCCTCTGTGAGTACCAACATTTATAGATCCTTTCTCACCACTTCATCCCACTAAAACAGTGTCAATGAATAAGCATTGCATTTGACTGAGTAATCTGAGTCCTAAAAGATTGAAGTAGATTGAATTGTAAATCTTTAAACTTTAACTATCTGTATTTAGTATAAATAGTATAGACAGACTATTAAGTAACCAGAGTGTCTAATTTCTGTATATACCTGCTGGAGTAACATATACCTCATTTTTTCTAAAGTGATGATAATTAAACATCATGTTGTTTGTGCCAAATGGCAGGCAAATTGATTATCTGTGGCATATTTTTTCCTGATATTTTATTAATCAGTTTTAAATTAAATTATGCATTAATTTTTTTCAATTTTTGAACCCAAGTGGTAAATTAAAAATATAGACAATGTTTCAAAGTATTGTATATTGAAAAAAATTCATTTTCCTTAAAAAATTTAATGTAAATATTTAAATAATTTTAAATTTGAAGATGTGTTTTTTTCTTTTTCATGAAGTAATTTTCTTCTTTCTTTTTTTTTTTTCAGTATTTTATTCCAAAAGTGAAATTGGTTACTTAAAAATACTTGAAGAATAGAAGAATTTTCTGAATAATTTGTCACTTGGGAGATAATCTGCTTTTAACGTCTACATCTCTGCTAAAAAAGAAAAAAAAAAATCCCCATTTTTTAATATTTAGATTATTTTGTATTTCCACCACTTTTTCTAAGTTTTAAAAATATATTTAAAATTCACTTGTTTTAGCAAGCAATCATTACTATTTTTTTGTTTTGTATTTAATGGGACCTCTCTATGATTGCAGCAACGAACATTGAGCTGAAATCATTTACATTAAATGGATAAGTTAGAATTTACTGCCAAGCTGATATGTATGAGAATGAATGAGAGGCTTCTGTTTGTGTGTATATATGTATGTATGAATAGGAAATTTTGTTTATGATAATAAAATAAAAAAAAATGATAAAAGTCAATTGATATATTTGATTAGGAGTCTAAAAAAAAAAAGACAGGATGGAAATTTCAGTGTTATCTTGAAGTTTTATTGCAATGGTTTGTGTTATATTTATTAAGTGTGAAGAGTAATGGAAAAATGTTTTTATTATTGATAGAACAGCTGTCAGTCATAAAAATAATTGTATTTCATTATCAGATTGGGATAGATTCAGAATTTCCAGAAAAACATAAATCTAATAGGTAAAACTTAGGTTTCTAGGGCCGTTGAAGGACCACAGTGTGCCTCCAATGTGGTATTTCACTCAGACAATGTATATAATCAACATTAATTTTTTTCTGTTTTTTAAAATATCCACCCCACTCTTTTTCCATAAGTAAAGAAAAAAAAAAAATTAACAGTATTGTCTTATGTTGAAAATGTTCATAGAAAATATTCAAATAAAAATGATTTTTCATTCTGACAATCCAAATGTTATAAAAGAATGTATATTTATCTACAAGGGATGTGTTTGTGTGTATGTATGTGTGCATATGCGTCTGCATTTGCTTGACTGATAAACGGTGAAGTGCCTGATGATTTACAGTGTTTTATGGTTCTAATTTTTTAGCTTTCAAATGGATTTTTGTGAAGCAAAAGCTTACTATTCTACCGTATCAAATTGTGTAGAATACACTTCTTTATGTCCTGGTTATACCCACAAAATATCTATAATAAAGTAAATGTTAACTAACTTTGTAGACATTTTGTGGGAATATATTTTATCGCCACATATTTGGCTAATAATTTTTCTTAAATATGCATTTGTATATAATGTAGCTTGCTATGACACTAACGTGGGTGTGTATGCTGTAGTCTTGTTGCCTTTCTCAGGTAGTTAAGAAATCCAAGATATTCAACCCTTTAGCATTTAAACTGGCCATATCCTGCCCAAATATTCTACCTGCTTTATGTCCAAACTAACCAGATCTGGCCTCTCACACCTACCCCTACATTTTCATTCTAAAAAATAAGCAATCACAAAGCTATGAGATAAACTATGATTAATTGAAATCAATCATCATTTAACGTCCGTTGTCCATGCTGGCATGGGTTGGACGGTTTGACTGGGGCTGGTAAGGTGGAAGGTTGCACCAAACTCCAGTCTCATTTGGCATGCTTTTCTATGGCTGGATGCCCTTCCAAATGTAGAAAAGCAAGCCAAATCGGACTGGAGACTGATGCAACCTTCCAGCTAATTAGCCCTGGTCAAACCGTCCAACCCATGCCAGCATGGACAACAGCTGTCCAAGAATTTGGACCTGGAGGTCTCCATTTCCAGTGACTTCAAGGGCCACCTCCCAGTGATGTCAGGCGTCAACAAAGAGCCCTCAACTACAACAAGATGACCAAAGTTTTTTTTTTCCTAAGGTCTGGGGTCTCCCTCCCCTAAGCCCTAGACCATCACCTAATCACCCTTACCCATCTTGTTGCTTAACAACAACAACAGCATGGACAACAGACATTAAATGATGATGTTTTCAATTAATCATGGTTTATCTCATAGTTTTGAGATTATGATTATGTGATTGCTTATTTGATTGAAAACAATATGAATAAATAAAGTATTACATTTGACGGAGTAATCTGAATGCTAAAGGGTGAGAGAGGGGTAGGAAGAAATGTGGGTTGTGATATTCATGCCTTTTCTGAAACTGTTAGACATCTGAATGAGATGAAGATGGCTTTGACTAGGAATCAAAATTAACCATTGCTGACTTGAAGTCATTTATCACTACATGACAATCCTCACAACTTCATTAGACAACTGGGTGAAATATTTCAGTCAACTTCAGACATTGTTAATTAGTACATTTCATGTCTCCCATAAATTTAATTCAAATTATGTATTATGCTTAACTCCAGTTGTATTTATTAAACTTCAGTAACATTGTTCTTATGATATTCTTAGAAATTTGACAAGGACCTTATATTCTTATCATTTGTTCATTTGACAACAATTTTCCCATGCTAACATGGTTTTGGATGTGGAGATATTTTAGGCAAAATTTTACAGCCAGGTGGTCTTCCTATTACCAAATCTTATCTATTTTTGAGTAAGGGATTTTTTTTATTCCAGAGGTTTTTGAAAGTGCAGAGCAACCAGTCATAATGTCAACAGGTATTGTCAGCATCAACACTACTTCACTCAACTGGTGATATGCATGGAATATCATACACACGTCTCATATATACATATATATATATATATATATACATACATACATATATATACATACATATATATACATACATATACATACATATATATACATACATATATATACATACATATATATATATACATACATATATATACATATATATACACACACACACACAATAGACTTCCTGCAGTCCCATCCATCACATTTCCTCACAAGGCATTGATTGGCTGAAAGCTATAGCAAAAAAAAAAAAAAAAAAGCACTCATTCGGTTGGACCAGACCAGAAACCATGTGGTTGTGAACTGAACTTCATCTTACAGCCATGCTTGACTGAATATTGTTTTCAATATCAAAAACAAATCAAGGTGCCATTTGATTTTCCACCATTTATTAATTTACT
Source organism: Octopus sinensis (assembly GCF_006345805.1). NCBI lineage: Eukaryota > Metazoa > Mollusca > Cephalopoda > Octopoda > Octopodidae > Octopus > Octopus sinensis. Next base: position 45,535,690 of record NC_043002.1, on the reverse strand, counting down.
GCAATTCAGTACCTTACAATGCAGTGATGTAATTCAAGGACTTTAAAATGCATTTTATGAACCCTTAAGAACATTTGAAGGATGTATTCAAGTAAATGTATGCTAAATGTTGATATGGCTCTTGTGAGAGAAAGGATATCAATTTGTTAATGCAGCTAACTTCGTCAATATCAGATTTTAGTAGTTGTATATTGTATAATTATGGGGTTCCTGATTCAGTTGCACCGCATAACCTTTCAGTCAGTTGTCTTCTAACTAAAACTCTGATTGTCCCATGTATTGTGAATGAAAGCATGTTGAATGGACTCTAGGAATCATTTGAAGTACAGTGTCCTACTGTACTTGACTGAAAAGGAAAAAGAATGTTTCATTGAGTACTTTTTGTTAACTGCCTAGTTATTTCAAAAGCATTAGGAAGGCCATGTGCCAAAATTTTAAGGCTCTTGAAAATGTTCCATTATATTCTGTTTTATTTCTTTCTAGGATACATAAATAAAATATTCAGATGAATAAATAATTTAGATCATACAAAAATGAACCATTGCAATGATAGTTACAGCTAGATTCCACATGTAGCTAAGACTACATAACAAATGTTGACTTCTATAAGACAAGAAAAAACTTCTGCTTTGTGTATTATATCCACTTCCTGGGACTCTACTCACCTAAATCCATTTCCACCTTGCCATAATCCCTCAGTGTCACTGGTTTGCTTTAATCACTTAAACATTACTTCTGAAGTCTCAAAAAGAAAGGCAAAAAACAAATAAGTACTGAAAAATGGAGATGCTTTGAAGGGTAGAGAGCAATTTCCTGTAGCCTTGCCTTTGTCCACTATAGAAAAGGAGTGTCTCAACACAGCATGGCCCACATATTGATAACATTCCCTCCATTTAGTTTTGTTTCAAATATAGGCATAGGAGTGGCTGTGTAGTAAGTAGCTTGCTTACCAACCACATGGTTCCGGGTGGGACCTTGGGCAGGTGTCTTCTATTATAGCTTCGGGCCGACCAAAGCCTTGTGAGTGGATTTGGTAGATGGAAACTGAAAGAAGCCCATTGTATATATGTATATATATATAAAATTTAGAGGACTGACCACTAAAAAAAATGGACAGCCTTTTTTAGTGGTCAGTCCTCTAAATTTTGTATGTAAAAATATTTTTAACCTTTGGATTTTTTAAAATACGCTAGGCCACTGGTTTTAATTGATTAATATCAATTTCTATCCCTATTTAATTCTATATATATATATATGATAACCGATGCTGGTGTGTTTACGTCCCCGTAACTTAGCGGTTCAGCAAAAGAGACCGATAGAATAAGTACTAGGCTTACAAAGAATAAGTCCTGGGGTCGATTAAAGGCGGTGCTCCAGCATGGCCACAGTCAAATGACTGAAACATGTAAAAGAGTATACCTTTCTAATCCTTATTTTGTACTTCTGAGACCTTCTCATTTCTCTATTACCTTATCATCCTGCAGCGCCCCTGTACTTGTATCCGTCATTATTTCTCAGTGATCTAATAACAAGTGGTATCTTTATACCATCAGATTAATTTCTCTATCTCTCTTCTTAGTTAAAACTGCACCATTAAATACTCCAAACTGCATGTAATGTAAGTGAAACAAAATATTTCTGATTATACTGAAAGTAGCTTGTGACCTTGCTAAAAGCTACTGCTGGCAGAAAAGAGTATTTGATACAATTGAAAACTTGGATATATAAAAGACGGATCTTAGTAAACAAAATTATCTTTTGATTTGGTACAATGCCAATGTAATTCTATTGACTTTAGAAGGATGAAAGTAATATTTGGTGGTTGTAATCTATTGCTAACATTAATACCATTATATGTTCCTCGAGGACCTTCAGCAGAATCTACTTTGTTATAGTAATTCATAACAGGTCTCTGAATGATAACCCATGAATCATAGTTTCTTTCCTCTAGTTTTGCTCTTTTTCCATTTAGTTTGAAGCAATAATAATAACGGTCTCCAGCAATTTTAAGGGGAGGATGTTGGTTTATACCACTGACACCCCACCCCCAGGATGTGACTAGTAATTTATTTCATCTGAAAGGACAAAATGCAAAATCAACCCCAATGGGATTTGAAAGCAGAATATAAAGAGTTGGAAGAAATTCTGCAAAGCATTTTTTCCTGATGCACTAACGATCATGCTAGCACCTTACCCTAAATAATAATTCTGATTTTGGAACAGGGTTAGCAATTTTAGAGAGAGGGGTTAGTCGATCACATTGGCCCCAATACTCAACTGGCACTTACTTTATTGACCTTGAAAGGATGAGAAAATGTTGCTAAGTATTTTGTTCAACTTGCTGCCTTAATAATAGTTTCAAATTTTGGCACAAGGTCAGCAATTTTACAGGTTGGGAGTTAGTTAATTACAATCAATCCTGATACACAACTGGTACTTATTTCATCAACCCTGAAATGATGAAAGGCAAAGTCACCCTTGGCAAGATTTGAACTCAGAATGTAAAGAACTGGAAGAAATGCTACTAAGCATTTCATCTGATGCGCTAACGATTCTGCCAGCTCACTGCTTTAATAATAATGATAATAATCCTTTCTACTAAAGGTACAAGGCTTGAAATTTGTGGGGAGGGGGCTAGTCAATTACATTGACCCCAGTGTTTCACTGGTACTTAATTTATCAACTCTGAAAGAGTGAAAGGCAAAGTCGACATCAGATTTGAACTAGATATAATGTAGCATTCAGTATACAATCTTCCTGTTATTATCAGCTCTAGTTATTTTTTCTAACAATGAAAAAGAAAAATCTGTTTATTGTAGAAATGAACACACTGGACTACCACAGGGACTAGCTGAATGAAATGAGCTTGAGTTTGTTAAACCTAACTCTTCAGCAGTTATCACTGAAATAAAAATAGGGGTAAAATAGCAGATTTCTTAAATTTTCAAGTAAAAGAAGAAAGCAATCAAATAAAGAAGTTGATAAAATGGATTTGATAAAGAAAATTTTTGCATTTCCCTTGAAATGCAGTTGAAGGAATTTTATTTTTCAAGTAAATGAATAAACTTTAAAAACTTAAATAAAAAGCACAAAATCTCTTGTATAAGATTTGAATATTCCAATATTTTTTTTTTTAGCAAAACATGGAATGGACTGCATTACCATCCTAATTTGTGTAGTCAAGGATCATCTATTGTTTTTTTCCCCCTTGAAATGAAAGCAAAATTCTAATTTTGTTTTCCTCACGAACTATGTAAATTTGAGCAATAGTCTAAATTTATGTTACCAAAGCTAAACAAAATGCATTGTTCATCATTAACCCCTGGACTTTAATGTCTCAAGTCCTAAGACTCATAGGGTTGGTTACCTGATTTCCTTGGCATGTAAGTAACTGAGGTCACAACATTCCCTGAGAATGAGACACCAGTCTGTCACAGTAAACAAAATTAAGAAAGCTAATTGATTCATCAGAATAATTATTATATAAATATAATAAGAGCAAAACAATACAATTTTCAAGAAAAAAATGGTTTTGGTTGTGATCAAAACTGCTGTATTACATATAAGCTACACTGAAGCTATAATTTCAATTTTCATTTTTTATTTACTTATTTATGAGTGATGTAAAGAACTTATAATTTTAACAACCAGTTCACAACACATCCTGGGTATTTCTTGATTGGTTTTGTTTTATATATATATACTTGGCTAATATGAGTATGGCAGTTCTAGTCATACATTTATTGGTTAGTAAAATAAAAAAAAAAAAAAAGAATTCTTCCTGCAAATTCAAATGTTATTTAATTTTGTGTAGAAATATATTTGATAAGTCAATCGCATGCTTCCTTGAGAGACAAATACATCAACACTATTGCTTTGGCTTTTGATAAGTTATCAATTTTCAGTAGGTTTTGTGAATTATCTTTGCACCAAAATAATAACTTTATCCCTTTAACATTCAAACTGGCCATATCTGGCCCAAGTATTCATATCTTCCCACAATGTCTTTCTAAAAATAAACGATCACATCATTGTAATCTTGAAGCTTTGAGATAATTCTTGGTTATTTTGAAGCAATGTGAATAAATAAGCATTATATGAGGGAGTGCAGAAAAGTCCCTGGCTTTGGGTAAAAGAAAATACAGGAGGATCAGTTAATTATGATTTTATGCAACATCATCTCCTCTCAGATTCACACACTTACTGCAGTGGTTCTTCAGTTTTTCTAAGCCCTGTAAAAGAATTCAGAAGTTTGGCCTCCAATCAGGCCTTTTGCAATAACCCTTAAAGCCAGGAACTTTGCAGTGCCCCCTCATACTTGACAGACCAACCTTCATGCAAAAGAGTTAAAATTTATTATCATGTATGATATAAATATATATATATAAAAAAAACAAAACAGAAAAGAAGTGCTGTAATCTCTTCTCAATGCATTACTGGCATTTACTTTGTTGATCTCAGTGTGATGAAAAGCTAAGTCATTCACAACAGAAGTTTGAATACAATGCAGTCATACTTCATCAAACATAGTAAAAACATTTTCAAGGGGAGATATCCTTTTGCTTTTTGTCATTGCTATTTGCACAATGGATTTACTGATCGCAGTTAAAATAACATTATTAAATCAACATAATTGTCATCTGAACTACAATGATGGACTTGGTGCCTTTTACGGAAGCTTTTCCCTGCTTCTTAGCACTGACTGATCCAGGCTCAACTGCTGTTTGCATGGAACCCTTCCATATTTCGGTCTTCAAAGGTTTCAGTAAAAAAAAATATATATATATATATTTAAGCAAATATAAAGTCAGCTCATCTGGGATCAATCTTTCATTTTCACTAGTGTGATATAACCCTGAAAAAAAAAAAAAAAAGAATCAATTTATGGTGAATAGCTATTTAGCCCCTTATTTAAGGAAGGGAGAAATAGAATATATGGTTTTCATGCCGTTTACAAAAGCTTGGATGTGGACTTTATACATAATATATTGAAAAAAAGCATTGGTGTATTTTAATAAAAATCTTTCTATGGTGCAGCAGAGCTGAAAACCCAACAGTGTATCCTGTTAACTAGCTTAACCATTAACCTTATATTTGTTTCAGTCATTGTACTGTGGTTTAGTCAAACAAATTGACTTCAGTACTTATAGTAAATCTTGTACTTATTCTATCAGTCTCTTTTTGCCAAACTGCTAAGTTATGGGGACATGCACAAACCAACACCAATTATCAAGCAGTAATGGGGGACAAATATACACGATAGTTTTCCACACAGTTTTCATCAACCAAATTCATTTACAAAGCATTGGTTGTCCCAGAGCTATAGTAGAAGAAATGTGACCAAGATTCCGCACTATGGGACCGAACCTGAAACCATACTGTTGCAAACTGAGCTTCTTAACTACACAACCATGCCTGCACCTATGCTGAGGTTTTCCAAATCTCAGATGGACTTTTATTTACATGCTGATATAAAATTACATTTAAGACCATGCTCAACTGAATATTTGAGTGTTGTACACTTATTTTTAACAAACTTGTAGCCTTTAAAAATAAAGGGCAAAGTAGCTAGTTGTATATATATATACAGAGTGCAGGGCTGCACCGATAACCAGCTGGTGGAAGATCTGTCTGGGGTTAAACTAGAAGTAACATGGAACTGTTACTTTGATGTGGCGATTAATTTTACTTGAAAAAAAAAAAATTATTAACGATTCTCAAATATTTGCATTGTTGTGAAATTAGCTGAGTAGCAGTATGATTGATCTTATAAATGTTTCTGTGTATATTTGTTTAACCCTGTAGCACTTAAACCAGCCATATCTTCAGCTCAAATATTCTGTTTTATTTCAAACTGAACAAATGCAGCCTCTCACACCCACCCTACAATGCCATCCTAAAAAAACAAATGTTAAAGCTATGAGATAATGCATGGTTAATTCAAAACTGAATAAATAAGCATTACATTTTATAGAATAATCTGAATGCTAGGGGGTTAAAACCAGGCGAACCCTGACTGAATAAACGATCAAAAGCCTTCTAGCCATGACAATCCTGTGCATTTTGTGTTTCCTTGTCTAGACACTGTGTAATAGTTGTAAAATGATTGTCATTGTCATTCATTTCCATTATTCTTTGAGAACATGTCTATCTATAAGGAAATGTTACCCTGCTTGGAAATGGGTGAGCGTTGGCAACAGGAAGGACATCTAGCTGTAGAGAATCTGCCTTAATAAACTGTCTAATTCATGCAAACATGAAAACGTGGACATTAAAATGACGTTGATGATAATTTCTTTATTTCAAATTACCTGCTATCATTAAAATGAGAACCATTTGTAATTCTTAAATAAAAAAAATATGCATGCTCTTCATAAGAATAAACTACAACTAGAACTCTGATAGAAAGCTAATTTTACTATAGACATATAGCTGCATATCTAGGGTGCTGAACCTGTGTATTACTCCTGAAGATACTCTAAACCAGCAGTTCTCAACCTGGGTCCATATGGCCCCTGAGGATCCATATAAGATTTTGGGGGTCCAAATAACAAAACAGTAAATTGAGGATCCACAATAGTATTTTAAGGGCCTCTGAAAAAAATTTTGCTTTTGATGTATGTATTGGTATATATTGCAAGAAACAGCTAGGTTTCTTTCTCTAACATTTTATATAGATCAACCTACAAAAGTTAATGTGTGAAAAACAAAATAGGAATTTAAAAAATTTCTATAAAACTAGTTTTTAAAAATTGAATAGCTATGCGGGTCCACCAGAATAAAATAGTAATCAAAGGGTTCCATAGATAAAAAATGGTTGGGAACCCCTACTCTAAACCATTCAATAACTACTGTCAGTCTAACACATGAACATCTCTATTTATCATTACAACTACATGATGTCAAAACTAGGTAACACAAACATAAGATAAATGTATATATATATACATACACACATACATACACACACACACCAGTACTCCAGAAGACCTGTTCTTCACAGCAGAAATATTAAAGCCACATTCTCTGGTGAAGAGGATAGGTCTTCAAGAGTCCTGTGCCAGTACCATGTAGAAGTGCTGATGCTGGTGCCACACTAAAAGCACCTAGCACATACTGTAAAATGGTTGGCGTTAGGAAAAGCATCCAGTTATAGAAATGAAGCCAAACCAAACTGGAACCTGGTGCAGCTTTCTGGCTTGCCAGCTCTGGTCAAACTGTCCAACCTATGCCAGCATGGAAAATGGATATTAAAGAGTGAGGCTGTGTGGTAAGTAGCTTGCTTACCAACCACATGGTTCCGGGTTCACTCTTATTGTGTGGCACTTTGGGCGAGTGTCTTCTGCTATAGCCTTGGGCCAACTAAAGCCTTGTGAGTAAATTTGGTAGACGGAAACTGAAAGAAGCCCGTCATATATATGTATATATAGATGTATGTGTGTGTGTATGTCTGTGTTGTCTCCCCCAACATCACTTGACAACCGATGCTGGTGTGTTTACGTCCCTGTAACTTAGCAGTTCGGCAAAAGAGACCGATAGAATAAGTACTAGGATTACAAAGAATAAGTCCTGGGGTCGATTCGTTTGACTAAAGGCGGTGCTCCAGCATGGCCACAGTCAAATGACTGAAATAAGTAAAAGAGTAAAAGAGAGTATACACACATGATAAGCTTCTTTCTGTTCACCAAATGCACTCTCATAAAATACTTGCCTTTGGTGCCACACAGCCATGCCTGAACAAATATTTATGTTCCTTAGCTGGATTCACTTAGAGATAATTCAATATTTACTAAGAAGGTAGATAACATTCATTTCAGTTCTCTAATGAATAACTATAAAATAAACAACCTTTTAAAGATCCTGAGTAAAAGTATGATAGTAAAATTGAATCTTGTTCTATATAATAAGCTCTTTACATTCTGGAGAAATAAAAATTGAACATAGAATTTGTTAATGTAAAAAACTGTAGAACATTTATCCAGCATTTAATTTAAAGAAAATTAATTTTCCTAATATTTCATTTCAAAATTGGAAAAATATTTTGGAGCTTATGTATCATGTTTTTTTATTAACCCTGAGAACAAAAGTGGCATTAACTCCATTTCACTTGATGTAATGATGCCTATTTTCTTTAATATATACTAAAGCATAAGCCCATCATTTCTCATGCTTTATTATGCTACAGTAATTGTGATACCTGTGCCGGTGGCACATAGAAAGCACCATCTGAACGTGGCTGATGCCAGCGCTGCCTTGGCTGGCTTTTGTACCGGTGGCACGTTATAAGCACCAACCGATCGTGGCCGATGCCGGACTCCCCTGGCACCTGTGCAGGTGGCACGTAAAAAGCACCCACTACACTCGCGGAGTGGTTGGTGTTAGGAAGGGCATCCAGCTGTAGAAACTCTGCCAGATCAGACTGGAGCCTGGTGCAGCCCCTGGCTTCCCAGACCCCGGTCGAACCGTCCAACCCGTGCTAGCGCGGAAAACGGACTTTAAACGATGATGATGATGATGAAAAGTCATATGGTCAAATACTCACTGAACTTGCTGTTTCTAGTTTAAGAATAACCAATGATATTTTTTCTTGTAAAACATTTCCAGGAAGTTCTTTGAAACTTTCTGAAACAAGACAAAACAGAATCTAAATATTTCTTATGATATAATGGACAGCCTTGAAACAAAACTTTTCATGGGATGAATTGAAAATAAAAACAGTCTTTCTCATAATTATTCTTTTTATTATAATAAACTTACTTGGTATTTTGAAGGCTCTAGCCATTGGAGAAAGCCTCCAAATAATGTCAGATGATAATCTGATAAACTGAAAATTAATTTCAGCAATGTTACCAACATCAACAAAAAAAACTTCTGCACATTCACTAGAAATGATTTTCAAAATATAGCCTCTGGAATGGAAAAGAAAAAAAATTTATCAAAAGTTCAAAAATTTATCAAAAATGTAAAAATAGTTTCACCATTCCATAGCAAAACCATTGTACTAGACTTTGACAATCTTCATATCTTGGCATTTAGAGATATGATAGTTTGACCAAAAGAACCAATTATTGCAAGCAAAATTAAATATCGACAAAAACGTATTTGGCTAAATTTAGATATAATAGCAACGGGTGGCACGTAAAAAGCACCATCCGAACGTGGTCGTAGCCAGCGCCGCCTGACTGGCCTCCGTGCCAGTGGCATGTAAAAAGCACTATCCGATCGTGGCCGTTTGCCAGCCTCGTCTGGCACCTGTGCCGGTGGCACATAAAAAGCACCCACTACACTCACGGAGTGGTTGGCGTTAGGAAGGCCATCCAGCTGTAGAAACACTGCCAGATCAGACTGGGCCTGGTGCAGCCTTCTGGCTTCCCAGACCCCAGTTGAACCGTCCAACCCATGCTAGCATGGAAGGTGGACGTTAAACGATGATGATGATGATATATATAGATATAGATATATATATATACATACACACACACACACATGCATACATAAGGGAAGCATAAGAGAGAGAGAGAGAGGGGGGGGTGAGAGAACAAAGTAATGACAGTGACAGAATATTGACACTACATCTTTTGTTTGACTTAGTGAAATTAAGCATTCTCCTTTCATGAGAAACTGTTCATTAATAAATGTATTTTAATATGGCTGTAAGAAAATAATCATTCAACTACTTTCTGAAATGACTGAATAGAGGAAACTTAAATGATCAATGCCCATGAGTTGTCTCGGTTACAAGTGTACAGGGTGAAAGATTGAGCTAAAATTCATAATTTTCTTTCCATTTTGCAACAAACTTACTCTTATGATGAAACTTTTATATTTTTGAAAGTGGTAACTTGATGTCTTAAACAACTGTTTTGAGAAATATATATGTGTATGTCTGTCTATGTACATACATACAGAGGGAGATATATTTCTTTATTGCCCACAAGGGGCTAAACATAGAAGGGACAAACAAGGAATAAGGGATTAAGTCGATAACATCGACCCCAGTGCGAAACTGGTACTTTATTTATCGACCCCGAGAGGATGAAAGGCAAAGTTGACCTCGGCGGAATTTGAACTCAGAACGTAACGACAGACGAAATACTGCTAAGCATTTCGCCCGGCGCGCTAACGTGTCTGCCAGCTCGCCGCCTGGAGATAGCAAGAGAGAAAGGGAAGTTGCAAACCAAACTGGAAGTTATGTTATAGACAAATTTCACAAAAATTATAATAATGGTTACATCTGTTAGGAAACTGGGGATTTGGGGATCAGCAATACAGTCTAGCCAATGTATTAAATACTGAGATTATTGTCACATACAAGATCTTCACAGATGAAGCAATAACTGGAGAGTTTAATTTGTTTATTATTTACAATTTAAGTTGAGCTACATTTCTGTATATAAATAACCATGCAAGACGTTATAAGCACCAGATTGAGACAGAAAGGAGCCACATTTAACTGTCAGGACTTGAACTAGTCTTTTGCTTACCTGGCAACCACTTAAAAAAAATTACACTTTAGAATACCTACCACACAAATTGGGTGCCATAAATTGATTTTCTATCATAAGAAAATCAATTAGTTAACTACAGCGAGGCACCTTGCTATGTAGAACATTAGTATCATAATCTATCTTGCTAGTGCTAAGTAACTGACCGACTATCTTGAGGGGATAAAGTAGTTACTCTTTTACTTGTTTCAGTCATTTGACTGTGGCCATGCTGGAGCACCACCTTTAGTCGAGCAAATTGACCCCAGGACTTATTCTTTGTAAGCCTAGTACTTATTCTATCGGTCTCTTTTGCCAAACCACTGAGTTACGGGGACGTACATACACCAGCATCAGTTGTCAAGCGATGTTGTGGGCACAAGCACAGACACACACATATATACAACAGGCTTCTTTCAGTTTCCGCCTACCAAATCCACTCACAAGGCTTTGGTCGGCCCGAGGCTATAGTAGAAGACACTTGCCGAAGGTGCTACACAGTGGGACTGAACCCGGAACCATGTGGTTGGTTAGCAAGTTACTTACCACACAGCCACTCCTACGTCTAAGAATAAAAAAAAAAAAGAAACAGATTTATAGTACTTAATATAAGAAGTACAATTAGTATGTGTTCTGTAGTATAGTCAGTAATATGGTTGAATGACAAAAAAAAAGATATGCACTTAGACACCTGCTCTGAGCCTGGTGCACTTTTCAGTCTCAAATTAATACTTTGTTGTCATCCTCAATTCCATGCTGGTATGGGATATAAAATTTGTCACAATTTCAGTCAGTTCTTATTCAGATTTACTACCCTCTTACATAGGTTGAGAATCTGACTTCCACAAACATTCCATTTTTGGCATTGTTTCTGTGGCTTTTGTCAGGAACTACTTTGTAGGGAGTGTGTAATAATGTCTAATAACATTTGAAAATATTCAACCACTTATAAGGTGGTGATATGGTAGAATTGTAAGTACACAGAGCAAAATGCTTAGTGGCATTTTGTCCGTCTGCATGTTCTGAGTTCCAATTCTGCTGAGGTTGACTTTGCCTTTCATCCTTTTGAGGTCAATAAAATAAGTATCAGTTGAACACAGGGGTCCATGTAATTGACTTAACCCCTTATCTGAACTTGTTGATCTTTGCCAAAATTTGAAACCAATATTTAACCACTTATCAAAACCGTTATTATTTAATCTCTATTTCAATTTGGTAGATTATATAAAAATAAAATTTAAATTTACCGAAACCATTTACTATGATACATAGCAACACATCTTCCAGCAGATTTTGTCTTCTTCCAGCTAAAAGCTGTTTCTTGTAAACATTTGTGAATGGACATGAATTCTTTACATCTTCCATTCTGAAAATACCAATGTTTCATCAATTTAAGGCCTAAGAGATTACCAACTGTATGAAAAAAAATGGACGCAAAAGACAGATTCTTAGAAAACATAATTATGTGATAATGTAAGTGTATTGTAGCTAGGATAGACAAAATAAACAATACTTAAGTAGATTGTCAATGCCAGCATGTAAAAGTTACAGCTTGGGTGATAAACATATATTACAAACTTGATGTGGAGTACTTGAAAAAAATTGCAAATTTATATATGTTAACTGAAAATATTTTTAAAAATGTAATTCATAGAAAAAAAAAGGTTAAATTTAGTTTTTTCTATTCCAGATTAAATTTTCATTGGAATTCTGCTTTAACCCCTTAATGGATCAATTATTTTGACATGGCGTTTGATTTCAGAGAATATTTTTTTATTTCCTTTTTTAATTATATACACTGTGTTAATTACAAAAAAAGCTTATCTTGTTTCCTTTATTTTTTATTATAGAGATTAAAATGTACTTTTACTCATTTGGATTTAAACAAACTTGGACATTGAAAAAATACATATAACTTAACTATCTTCGATTTTTTTATAAGATGTATTGCTTTTAAATCAAAGAAAAATTTTTAAAAAATGAGATAGATAGTTTATTTAGAATGATAATTTTTAAAACAAGGAGTTACACACAAAGTTATCTTGCAAACATCACACATGTACCTGTTTTCTCTTCGAATCGGTCAAGCAATTGATTTCGTGCTATGCACGTGCATCCATCTGATTATCTTCTTTGTTATCTTCTGAAAAATTGTCGGAGTCTGAACTACACGTGTCTAATTCATCCCCAGAGCTTTCCAGATTGTGAAATAAAAAATCGCTTTCGTGATCACTGAATATATCTAAATCTTCATCCATTTTGAGAAAAAAATGCGTAAATAATTCTCTTATTTGTATAAATAATAGAGAATCAAAACGAAATGGTTCTAAAATGACATCAAAGTCCTTCTGAATCTGAGTATGCACTGAAGTAAAAGTTCAAAACTCAGAAGTATAAATTCTTTGAAATGGCGCCAGAATATGTGCTGCCAGGCATACAACAACGCGAGTAAATTCGTGATTGCTCAAAAATGAAACGACACAAAACAAATAAACTCATTTGAGTGCTAAAATTAAAAGTTAATTTTGACCGAGTATACTCGTCTGGTTCTAAAAAGATACATGTGCGATGCATGAGTAAACTTGGAAAATTTTTATGAATTTGTATTCTACACATGGGAATACAAATGACTATGAAAAGAACAGAATTTTTTTTATTTCTATGAAATTAAGTGACGAGGAGGGTATGAGGTGGTTGTGAGATGTGCTAAAAAACAACAGCTAAATAGTTCCTTAAGTCACGCACCAAAAATCATTTTTTGGTTTTTGTATAATTGTATGAAGTGGTTGATGATTTCATCTTCCTTGGCTCCAAAATAAATCGAGATGGTGACTGCACTCCAGAAATAAGACGGCGGATAGTACTAGGCAGAGAGGTAATGGTCAGCATGAGCAGGGTCTGGAAGTGTAGAGACATCAGACTCGCTACCAAATGCAGATTGGTGAATGCAGTTGTCTTCCCAATGGCAACAAATGGATGCAAGACCTGGACACTAAAGAAAGCTGACCAGAAGAGAATTAATGCATTCGAGCTTTGGTGTTGGAGAAGACTTTTACGGATTCCATGGACAGCGAGGCTCACCAATGGAGAAGTTCTTAAGCAGATCAGGCCGAAAATGTCACTAGAAGCTAGGATCACCAAGTATAGATTGGCATATTTCGGTCATATTATATGGAGAAAATCCCTGGAGAAGGACATCATGCTCGGAATGGGTAGTGGCAAGAGAGGAAGAGGCCGACCAAGAACCTGCTGGCTTGATACCATCAAGAGGGATACCAGAATAGACATAGCCAATCTGAAAGAAGCGGTCCAGGATAGAACTGTCTGGAGGACACTGATCCAATGAGTGACCGAGAGTCGACTTCGACTGAGCGGATAGATAGATAGTATGTGTAGAACACAAATTCACAAAAATTTTCTGAAAATTGCAAAAAATAGAAAAGGTATAAGGAGTTATATGGTGTGTGTAAAGCAGAATTCCACCAAATTTTAAAATCTAATAAATTTTAGATCATACAAATATTCCATGTGATTAAAATATATGTAGGTGCAGACATGGCTGAGTGGTTAAGAAGCTTGCTTTGCAATCACATGGTTTCAGGTTCAGTCTCATTGTGCAATACATTAGAAGTGTTTTCTACTATAGGCCTGGGCTGACTAATGCTTTGGGAATGAATTTGGTAGATGGAAACTGTGTGGAAGCCCATCATGTGTGCATGTGTGTGTGTATGTATATATATATATATATATATATATATATCATCATCATCATCATTATCGTTTAACGTCCGCTTTCCATGCTAGCATGGGTTGGACGGTTCAACTGGGGTCTGGGGAGCCCGAAGGCTGCACCAGGCCAGTCAGATCTGGCAGTGTTTCTACAGCTGGATGCCCTTCCTAACGCCAACCACTCCGAGAGTGTAGTGGGTGATTTTATGTGCCACCGACACAGGTGCCAGACGAGGCTGGCGAACGGCCACGCTCGGATGGTGTTTTTATGTGCCACCGACACAGGTGCCAGACGAGGCTGGCAGACGGCCACGCTCGGATGGTGTTTTTATGTGCCACCGACACAGGTGCCAGACGAGGCTGGCAGACGGCCACGCTCGGACGGTGTTTGTTACGTGCCCACAGCACGGAGGCCAGTCGATGCGGTACTGGCTACGGTCCCATTCGGATGGTTTTCTTATGTGCCACCGGCACTGGTACCACAAGGATACAAATTCCATTGATGTTCATCTATTTTGATTTGGTTTGACTTGATTCGATTTGACTTGCCTCAACAGGTCTTCACAAGTGTCACAAGCAGGAAGGTATGCACAGGCGGACTGACTACGCCCCAGGTAGGGGCCACGGGTTATGGCTTCACTAGTCTTGCCGGGTCTTCTCACGCACAGCATACTTCCATAGGTCTCGGTCTCTGGTCATTTCCATGGTGAGACCTAATGTTCGAAGGTCGTGCTTCACCACCTCGTCCCAGGTTTTCCTGGGTCTACCTCTTCCACGGGTTCCCTCAACTGCTAGGGATTGGCACTTTCTCACACTCCTATCTTCATCCATTCTCGCCACATGACCATACCATCGCAATCGTCTCTCTTGCACGCAACAACTGATGCTTCTTAGGTACAACATTTCTCTTAGGGAACTAACACTCTGTCGAGTAAGTACACTGACATTACACATCCATCGGAGCATACTGGCTTCATTCCTCATGAGCTTACGCATGTCCTCAGCAGTCACGGCCCATGTTTCACTGCCATGTAGCATGGCAGTTCGAACACATGCATCATACAGTCTGCCCTTTACTCTGAGCGAGAGGCCTTTAGTCACCAGCAGAGGTAAGAGCTCCCTAAACTTTGCCCAGGCTATTCTTATTCTAGCAGTTACACTCTCAGCGCACCCACCCCCACTACTGACTTGGTCACCTAGATAACGGAAGCTATCAACTACTTCTAATTTTTCCCCCTGGAAAGTGACGGAAGTTGTTTTCTGCAGATTTTCGGAGGTCAATGCTCCCGAGCATCTGCCACATATAAAGACTGTCTTCCCAGTTAGCCTACCTTTGACATTGCTGCACCTCTTATGTGTCCATAGCTTACACTGGGTACATCTTATAGAGTTTCTACCTACACCTTTTCTACAGATCGAGCAGGGCCATCTTCCTGAGGACATTTGTGGATTGCCTACCTTTCTACTTATTAGTACTTTGGTTTTAGCTAGGTTGACTCTAAGGCCCCTCGATTCTAAACCCTCCTTCCACACCTGGAACTTCTCCTCCAGTTCTGATAGTGACTCAGCAATTAGAGCGAGGTCGTCAGCATAGAGGAGCTCCCAGAGGCAACCTGTCTTGAATTCCTCTGTTATTGCCTGGAGGACTATGATAAATAGGAGGGGGCTGAGTACTGAACCCTGGTGGACCCCAACCTCTACTTTGAATTCTTCTGTGTACATGTTGCCAACCCTAACCTTGCTTACGGCATCTCTGTACATGGCTTGCACAGCCCTCACCAGCCATTCATCTATCCCTAGTTTCCTCATTGACCACCAGATGAGGGATCGGGGGACCCTATCAAAGGCTTTCTCCATGTCAACGAAAGCCAGGTACAGGGGCCTATCTTTGGCTAGGTATTTCTCCTGCACAAACCCAAACTGCATCTCATCTAAACTAACTCTCTCTCTAATTTGTTGGGCTATGACCCTCTCCGTAACCTTCATTACCTGATCCAACAGCTTGATACCTCTGTAATTATTTGTATCTAGGGCATCACCTTTACCTTTGTAGCAGTTGACTAGTACGCTGCTACACCAGTCATTGGGTATGACTCCTTCATGTATCACCTGATTAACTATACGGGTGACTAGGCTATAGCCGACACTGCCAGATATTTTGAGCATCTCTGCAGTAATTCCTGATGGGCCTGGGGCTTTCCCTGTCTTCATGCTTCTAATTGCCTTAGCTACCACGGAACTATCAACTCGGATAGCTGGTCCCTCTGTTGGGTCAACATTCGGCAGACTCTCTTTATCCCATTCATTTTCTTTATTCAGCAACCTTTCATAGTGGCATCTCCAAACCTCTCTCTTTGCTTCCTCATTTAGCGCAAGTGAACCATCATCCATGCGAACACACTTCTCTCCTACCACATCACGATTCTCTCTCACACACTGTCTTGCAACACGAAATACCTCAAGTCTTTCATCCTCACAGCGCAGAACATTGGCAAATTTTTTCTTATCCGCTTCCCCTCTGGCTAAATAAACCTGTCTCCTAGCTTCCCTTCTGGCTGTCTGATACAATTCCCTGCTACCACCGTTCTTCCAGTCCTTCCAAGCTTGTCTCTTTTGTCTAATAGCCCTGTCAACCACAGTGTTCCACCACCATGTTACTCTGGGTTGAGACGGTACTTTGCTCCATCCACAGATCTGGTCAGTGGCTGTCAGCAGATTGTCCCGTAGAAATCTCCAGTTGTCTTCCACATTAAGTGAAGCTATATCCCCTTCTATTTCGTCAAAGGCTTCGAGTAGTATGTCTCTAAATCTCTGTCCATTTGCAGGATCTTTAAGCTTCCAGACCCTTCTCCTCCAAGCAGGTCTTCTTCTGGGCAACCATTTAGCTCTGATCCTAAAGTCGCTAACTACTAATCTATGTTGAGGAGTGCATTCTTCGCCTGGAAAGGTTTTGGCATTTATAATCAGCCCTCTTTCCCTTTTTCTGGCAAGGATGTAGTCAATCTGGCTGGTGTGTCTGCCAGAACGGTAGGTGATTAGGTGAGAGGAGAGTTTCCTGAAGTTGGTATTGCAGACCATAAGGTCATTTGCATCGCAGAACTCCAGCAGCCTGGTTCCCTCCTCATTACGAGAGCCAAAACCATAGCCTCCATGGATGCCATGGAAGCCCCCGACATGTCCATTGAAATCACCTGCCACGAAGAGAAGGTCACTGTCATTTGTCAACGAGGTAGTTCGCAATAGGGTGTCATAGAATTGGTCTTTTTGTCCTTCCGGTAGCCCTGGCTGAGGGGCATATGCCGAGATGATGGTAACTGTCCTGTGGTGAAGAACTAATCTAATTTTAATTACTCTGTCACTTACTCTGACTACCTCAATTACCTTACCTACCCATTTCTCTGCAAGAAGTATACCCATGCCCCCGACCCCGTCAGTGTTCCCTGCCCAGAAAATCTTGTACCTGTGTTCCTTGCCTGTGAGGAGCCTAGCGGAACCTCCTCTCCACCTTACTTCCTGGATACAACATACATCCACACGTCTCCGTTCAAGCAGCTCTACAATCTCTCCAGACCTACCTTTCAATGTGCCAACATTGAGTGTGCCAACTCTGAGGGTGTGGGAGGTGTGGGCATCTGAGACCCTGGGATGAGGGGCAGCCGTGTCATATATATATATATATATATATATATATATATATATAGGGAGAGTTTATGAAAAAAACAACAAAAGACAAAGACAGGTGGTGTACAAAACAAAGAGATGTATTAGTATAACGCTCAGGAAAAGAAAAAGTCTTTTACGTTTCGAGCCTACGCTCTTCTACAGAAAGGGACACAGAAAACAAGGAGAGAAAAAAGATATATATATATATATATATATATATATCTTAATGTATGCATGTGTGCAAGTAGTATAAAAATGCATGCTCTTTTCTTTCTAAAATGACACAGTAACTCTTAAAACGGAGTACCAGTAGAAAAATATGACAAGTTCTTAAAGATTCAAAAATAAATATTAAATAATGAAAACCACAGTTAAATTGTCTTTTCACAATGTATTTGCATTAAGCATGATATACAGATGACTATTTTAATCTAATACCACTTCTGTTGCTCACAGTGGAATTTTATTTAGTTGCATGGATTTTGTTGCAATTATCCGTGCAACAAAATCACTGTGTCAGTGGCAATAGATTTTGTCTTAGCATACTGTTAGTAGTGGATAAATGCTACTGACAAAGTGCAAAGAAACAGAAATGCGAATCTAGTATTGTCACCATTGTTGTTGGATGATTTTTCACCGTTATTAATATATTTTCTGTGTTTTTAAATGCAATTTGTCATAATAGATATCTCCAGATGAATACTGCAGTTAACTTGCCTTTTGCAATGTATTTGCATTAAATATAATTAAGTATGATACACAGATAGCTGTATGTATGTGTGTGTGTGTGTGTGTGTGATTATGTTTGTACTCTTAACTCCCAACACCTGACAACTGATGTTGGATTTTTTCTCTCCATAACTTAGTGGTTTGCCGAAAGAGACCAATACAATAAGTGCCAATCTTCAAAAAATAAATAAGTACCGCAGTCAGTTGGCTCAACTAAATCCTTCAAGGTGGTGCCATAGCATGGCTGCAATCCAATGAATGAAACATGTAAAATATATATCCGTGGGGAACTCAAATCACAGAATGTACTATTTTACTGGTTTTTAATCTTTGAGCTGTACCCATGCTGCAGTAACATCTATAAGAAATTTAGCTGAATATAAATTGCATGAATGGCTACCACATGGTATTTTTGTTTGATGCACTTATTTACCAGCCATCCCTTATTTACATATATATATGGTTTAGTGGTTAGGGTGTTGCACTCATGATCGAGCGATTGTGATTTCAAATCCTAGACATTGTGTTCTTGGGCAAACGCTTCATTTTGAGTTACTCTGCAATTTCTTCTATATCTGCACAAACATCTGATCACTATAAAATGAATCATTTGTGCAGGTTGGTTTGCAAAGGCTGAATGTTCATACATCATTTTTGATGGGTGAGTCCATTGTATGTGTGTGTATGTGTGTATGTATCACTTTCTCTCTCTACAGACACCTCAATGGACCCAGAGAAGATGAGGCCCTTCAGCTCTTTAGCTGCTCATCCAAGACAAGTTAACTCCAGGCAAATCCTGCATCCTGAGAAGTACTGGGCTTGTGGTATATATTGCACCAGACTAATAAAAAGTTTGAAGAAAGAGAGAGCAGGAATGGCTCTGCAAGAAATATGCCCAGTATTCATTGTGCAAGTTGATTGGTAAACAAAGACACCAGCTCCAACACCACCACACTTACTTTATGAATCTAGTGACAATAGGGAAAGAGGCAACAGGAAGACAGGTAGAGGATGTCTTCAGCTTTGACTCTATACACAGGTAGCCATAAGGTTGTCATGTTTCTGTATCTTGCTGAATCCTCATTTGTTGAAGTAGTAGGAGAGTCCATAATGCATGTATTATGTGTGTACGTGTGTGTATTGTTTCTGCATGTCTTCACACTCGTACCATTTGAATGAAAATGGCAACACTTATTTAATTCTCTTGTGAACACAAACCTTGCAGCTTGGCAGTTACAATAGTTTCGACATGTGAAATGCAGTGGAGTCAAAATAATTTGCTTGAAAAGTAAGGGTTAGCAACAGGAAGAAATATATTTAAATTTATTTACCTTTTCACTAACTACATGAGCCCAAAAACAATGCCTGTTCACAAGTCTTGTGATACATACTACAATTTCATTTGTCAGTAGTTCAGATTCTAGAGAAAATTCTCTATAAATATGGATCAGACGAGCGGTTTCTTTCTGGAAACTTATGATAGAATCCTGATCACTTGCTGTAGTGTTTTCTGGAAAAGATATAACCCAAAAGTGAAATTAACCCTTTTGTTATTATATTTCTGTTGACATACTTGGCCTCTGTTTCAATTAATTTCCAAAACAATGAAAAATTTAGTAAAGTAACTTGTCACTATTGAGTTGGTATTTGGAACATAAATGTGAAATCTTGATGGAAGCTTTAAATTTAGATCACTTTAAAACAGGCTGTTTGTACTATAGAATTATGGGCGATCTCTGGCAGTTTGGTATTAAAAGGGTCAAACTGCAAATACTAAGTTTATTTGATATAATTTGTAATAACTAATATGCTAATGTGAAGGGAAGTTTATTAGTAGAAATAATGTAATGCTGGAATAAATTGATTTCTCTTATTTGTTTTCTCTGTCTTTATTCAGAGTTCAATTCCTGTTTGAGATAATTTTACATTCCATGTCACAGGGATGAACCAATAATACGTAAGGTTTTATTCAACTGTTTCTCTCTTGCAAATGTTTGTCTAGTACACAGTCAAAAGAAATCATTATTAAGTAATGAGTTAGCAGAATTATTAGAACATCGGAATAGTTGCAGTGTGGTGTTTGATCTGAATCCTTACGTTTTGTGTTCAAATCCTGCTGATGTCAACTTTGACTTTTATCTCTCTCAATAAAATAAAGTACCAGTCAAATACCAAGGTTGATGATATTGACTAGCTCCCTCCCTTCAAAACTGCTGGCTTTGTGCCTAAATCAGAAACACTTAACCCCTTGCTTGTCTTGTGTATCACATGTGATACACTGGTCATATTTCTCTAGTGTCCAATCTCCTTATGATACACACTCCCACTTTTGTTCAATCACCTGAGTAACTTGAAACTTATGAAAGGAAAGCTTTATATAACTCAATGTATGAAACAAGGGCTAACTAAAAGTTTGAAAGCAAAATTTAACAACCATTTTCTATGCTGGCGTGGGTTGGATGGTTTGACAGGAGCTGGCTAGGTAGAAGACTACGCCAGGCTTCACTGTCCAATTTGGCACAGTTTTTACAGTGGGATGCCCTTCCAAACACCAGCCACTTTACAATGTGGAGTGGATGCTTTTTATGCATCACCAGCACTGGTGGAGCTACCAAGTAATTCGCAAGACAAAGATCCTTTAAGAGGTGGGGCATTAGAGGAAGTGGCCTTGTGCTGGGTGAAGAGAGGTTAGAGTGTGACAGGGACAGAAACAGGTGTCTTGCTGTAGAATTCTAAAAGTCAATGAATTCTTTTGAAATCCCTTGTTTAGCAAGTACTACAAAAAAAAAAATTTTAAATATACAGGAGTGGCTGTGTGGTAAGTAGCTTGCTTACCAACCACATGGTTCCAGGTTCATTCCCACTGCATGGCATCTTGGGCAAGTGGATTTTGTAGATGGAAACTGAAGGAAGCACGTCGTATATATGCATATATATATATTTAAAAACAGAATGACTTGCTTCGAGACTTGCATTCGGTATGATATGTTTATTTTGGTAGTTTTGATTTTAAGAGTCCCTCCTAGCGTGCAGCATTTATGTGTAATAATGCCCTCTATATAATATAAATATATTCAAGTGGAAAAAATTTACAGATTTTTTTTCTCTTATGAGGTTTTTCACGCTAACTACTTGATAATTTCTTATGAAGATTTTATCCTATTTTAAAATTATATATATATGTATGTGTGTGTATATGTTTGTGTGTCTGTGTTTGTCCCCCCAACATTGCTTGACAACCGATGGTGGTGTGTTTATGTCCCTGTAACTTAGTGGTTCAGCAAAAGAGACTGATAGAATAAGTACTAGGCTTACAAAGAATAAGTCCTGGGGTTGATTAGCTCGACTAAAAGGCGGTGTCCAGCATGGCCGCAGTCAAATGACTGAAACAGGTAAAAGAGTACATTCAGCAGTTTTGATAAGCATATTCAACTGATTTGATACCAACCCACCAGGGATTGCTCTTGGGCCTATGATATAAAACTTCTCGTTTTAAAATGATCAAAATTTCATCAAACACCAGCTTAATAATGGCAAAGTTATTTAATTAAATTCATTGTTATTCTCAAAATTAATTGAAGCAAAGGCAGCGTATTTCAACAAAAAAACAAAAACAAAACAAACAAAAGAACGGGGTTAAATGCAAAATTAAATAAACCAGAAAATTTGAACAAGGAAGTATTTATATTTCTTGTTTTTTTTAAAGCTGAAGGCTGCAGTAAAGCCTAAAGAAAGAGTAGTTACAATTATCTATACTTATTGATTGAAGACTGATGACTTGAGGAGGAAACAAAATAATCTGGTTGATGAAAAAACTAGCCAAGATTATCATAGGAAATTATCCAAAATTTCAGCAACAATAAATTATGTACTGTTTTCTAATTTTAGACATTTAGCAATATGTTAGATCACATTATATTGATGAAATCCTTTCTTTGCTTGATCATAAATCTATTCACATATTTTTAGATTAAGGTAGCAAGCAGGCAGAATTGTTAGCATGTCCGACAAAATATTTAGCAGCATTTCTTCTGATTCATTACATTCTGAGTTCAAATTTCCTCTGCCCTTAAAATTGCTGGTATTGTGCCACAATTACTCTTTTTTACACTTTTACTTGTTTCAGTCATATGACTGTGGCCATGCTGGAGTACCGCCTTTAGTCGAGCAAATCGAACCCAGGGCTTATTCTTTGTAAGCCTAGTACTTATTCTATCGGCCTCTTTTGCCGAACCGCTAAGTTACGGGGATGTAAACAAACCAGCACCGGTTGTCAAGCGATGTTGGGGGGACAAACACAGACACAAAAACATACACACATATATATATATATATACATATATACGACGGGCTTCTTTCAGTTTCTGTCTACCAAATCCACTCACAAGGCTTTGGTTGGCCCGAGGCTATAGTAGAAAAAGAAAATTAAGATTATAAATTTTCCATGCAAATTTTTTACTGAAATTTGATTCAATTTATCAAAATTTTCTAGTTGAAAATTTTTTTTAATTCTTAGTTTTGCTTGCTATAATTTAGTAATACAATAAATGTTATTACCTTGAACTTCCTCGACAGATCCTGAACTATTTGAAAAGTTATCGTTAGTGAGTATTGCTTCAACATAAGGCGAGGAAACAAGCAAAACATGACCTTTATATGTTGACTTGTCAAATTTCTTTATAGCTCTCTTCAAGTCAAAAGTGTTCCAAAAATATATAAAACTTTGAGTGCTTTAAAATAAAAATAAAAACATTATACTTATACATATATACATAAAATAAAATGAATAAATGAACTGAGGTATTTCAGATTGCAAGACAATGATGTCATAGGAGAGAAATGTGGCCACATGGATGATGGTGCACTTGTTTTTAATGAGTCTGCAAAGAAAGAGGCTTGGAGATGCCATTATGAAAGACTGCTGAACATGGAGAATGAATGGGAGGAGAGTCTGCCAAATGTTGACCCAACTGAGGGACAAGCTATCTGAATTGACAGTACCCTGGTAGATAGAGCAATTAAGGATACGAAGACGGGGAAGGCCCTCGGTCCTTCAGGAATCACAACTGAGATACTTAAAATATCTGGCAGTGTGGGTTATGGTCTAGTCACTCATATTGTAAATCAGGTGGTACATGAAGTAGTCATACCCAATGACTGGTGTAGCAGCATCATAGTCAACTGCAACAAAGGTAAAGGTGATGCCTTAGATAGAAATAATTACAGAGGTATCAAATTGCTGGATCAGGTGGTGAAAGTTGTGGAGAGAGTCATAGTCCAAGTAATCTGGGAGAGAATTAGTCTAGATGAGATGCAGCTTGGCTTTGCACTAGGGAGAAGCATCACTGATGCTATATTTCTGGTAAATCAACTGCAGGAGAAATACTTAGTCTAAGATAAACCTCTGTAATTGGCTTTTGTTGACTTCGAGAAAGCTTTTGACAGAGTCCCTTGGAACTAGGGATAGACAAGTGGTTGGTGAGAGCTGTACAAGCCTTGTACAGGGACACTACCAGTATGGTGAGGGTGGGCAATGAGTACAGCAAAGAATTCAGAGTACAAGTAGGGGTTCACTAAGGATTGGTGTTCGGCCCCCTCTTGTTCATCATATTCCTCCAGGCAATAACAGAGGAATTCAAGACAGGCTACCCCTAAGTGCTTCTCTATGCTGATGACCTTGCTCTTAAAGCTGAATCACTACCTGAACTAGAGAAATTCCAGGTATGGAAACAAGGTCTAGAATCAAAGGGCTTTAGATTTAACTTGGCAAAAACGAAAGTCATAGTAAGTAGGAAGGCAAACAAATCACAAACCCCCTCAGGTAGATGGCTCTGCTCAATCTGTAGAAAGGGTGTAGGTAGAAACTCCATAAGATGCACCCAGTATAAGCTTTGGACACACAAAAGGTGCAGCAACATCAAAGGAAGGTTAACAGAGAAACTAACTTTTGTATGTGGAAGTTCCACTGGCATAATAAATGATTAACATGTGTGGAAAATAGATTCCATCAACTGCCAGGAGATCAAGCTAGAGGTAGTAGATAGCTTCCAGTATCTAGGCCACCAGGTTAGCAGTGGAGGTGGTTGTTCCGAGAGCATAACTGTGAGAATAAGATTAGGATGTGCAAAGTTCAGAGAGCTCCTACCCCTGCTGGCAACAAAGGGCCTCTATCTCAGAGTGAAAGGCAGATTGTAATGGAAAGCTTTGTTGTACCACAGATTGGCATTATTTCAAGCCAGCCGTCTTTTTTTGCGCAAACTGCACGTGCATTTTTCTAGCGTACACGTAGTATCGATTGCAACAGCTAATGTACTTGCGCATACAAATGCACGTTCCCACGGCTTTAGCGATCGCATTCTCACCTGGAATCGATTTTTGTAATTTTTTCAAGACTTATATACGCCCTGATACCGTCGGTATCTACATATCAAATTTGAGCGCAATCAGATGGAGGATGCCCGAGATCCTAGAAGACACACACACACACATATATATATATATAAACAAGAAAATATATATAATACAGACAGGAAAACAGAATTCAAAACATGATCATACACATATTTTTCTTTAACTGGCAGACATTACAATGTGATGCATGAGGACAGAGTTTTGCACATTAACAATTATAAAACTGGTTTCAAATTAGTGGGACTTGCCAAATATTATATATATATATAACCATATCTTAGTCAGTCAGTGGAAGGACTTCACTACCTCATATGTTCTTAAAATTTAAATCCACATCTTTGTCTGTATATCTACCTTCTCTATAATGTTGCCACTTGATTTGAAAATTTTTGTATTAATGGAAAACCTCTATAATTGACATCTTAAATCTGTTGTAATACTTACAACATTTAATAAAATGATGTAGTACGTAACGATCGTACCAAATTACCGGAGTCATTCTTGTTGCTTATTTTGATTATATATATATATGTAAACCTTGTGAGTGGATTTGGTAGATAAAAACTGAAAGAAGCTTGTTATATACATATGTGTGTGTGTGTACCAGTGTTGGTATATTTACATCCCCATTGCTTAGCACTTCAGCAAGACTGATAGAACAAATACCAGACTTAACAAAAAATAAGTACTGGGGAGCGATTCATTCGACTAAAAATTCTTCAAGGTGATGCCCCAGCATGGACACAGTCTAATGACCGAAACAAGTAAAAGACAAAAAAAATGGAAGATATATCTTACCTATATTTCTTGTTATCACTATTCTTAACAAGTGCAAACAGAGGGTTGACTGGGTGAAAAAGTTCCATCAAGTCATTCTGCAAAGTTCATACATTAATACGCATGTAGCAATAGTCACAAAATACACAATACTAAATGAAAGAGAATGTGGGCTTGATGACCAGATTATCATGTTTTGACCTTAGTGGGTCATTTCAGCTTTGTGTAATCAAGGTCACATGTTCTCTATTTAGTATTTATTATTCGGTAATGACATGTTCAATAATAGGTGCGGGAGTGGCTGTGTGGTAAGTAGCTTGCTTACCAACCACATGGTTCCAGGTTCAGTCCCACTATAGTAGAAGTGTCTTGGTTTGACCAAAGCCTTGTGAGTGGATTTGGTAGACAGAAACTGAAAGAAGCCCATCATATATATGTGTGTGTGTGTTTGCCCTCCCAACATTGCTTGACAACTGATATTGGTGTGTTTACATCTCTGTAACTTAGCAGTTCGGCAAAAGAGATCAATAGAATAAGTACTAGGCTTACAAAGAATAAGTCCATGCTCCAGCATGGCCGCAGTCAAATGACTGAAATAAGTAAACGAGTAAAGCTTACAACAATAATTACATATCTGATACAGTAAATAAATTAATTTTCTGCAAAAATATTTTTTGCTTGTTTCAGTCATTAGGCTATGGCCATGCTGGGGCACCACCTTCAAGAGATTTTAGTCAAATGAATTGACTGCAGTACTTTCTTTTTTTTAAAGCCTGTTAGTTATTCCATCAGGCTCATGCCGAACTGTTAAGTTACGGAGATGCCAACTCACCAACATCGGTTGTCAAGAAGTGGTGGAGAACAAACATAAAGACACACACACACATATATATATTATACACAACAGGCTTCTTTCAGTTTCCATCTACCAAATCCACTCACAAAATTTACACAGCCATGCCTAGGTTTGTGATAGTTTGTATAAATATTTAATTCTATGAAACTCATTGGTGTAATCATGGTGTGAGATTAACATCTGTGCTTTCAACTAATGGCTTTGTTTAGTTGCTTGACATAGCACCTTGAGCAACTGTTTCCTACTATAGCCTCAAATTAATAAAAAATATTTATGAATTTGTTTTACAAGATTCCTCATGTGAACTCATATGTTGAAACATTGTTATACAACAGGATTGTTATTTCCTTTTTTCCTTGCCAAAGAAACACATGCACCATATATTCGTTCTTCACTCGTTTACTATTGTTCTTATTTTATCTTATGTCCATTGTCTGGAAATCTTTCATTACATATCTGTGATCTCTTCAGTGATTTTTCCATCCACATTTTTTTCCTCCTGTTCTGCTTAGTCCGTTCTGTTTTTTGATCAGAATGAATTTAACAGAAAGACACAATGGACTAAACAAAACAGGAGGATACACATGGATGGAAGAGTTGCTGAAGAGGTCACAGATGTGTGACGAAAGATTTCCAGACAATGGACATAAGATAAAATAAGAACAGTGATAAATGAGTGAAGACAAATATACAGTGGATGTGTTTACTTGGCATGAAAAAAATATGACCAGTCACTCTGCACTTTTGAAAACCTTTGGAATAAAACAACCCTGACTTATAAAACAGTTAAGGGCATCAGGCAGTAAACTGCTAGCACATATAAGGCCCCTAGCCAGCCCAAGATGGTATGGGAAAATGGATGCTAAACAAATGAATGAATAAATATAAAATGTATCTCTTAATATTTTAGTAACCTAAAATAAAACTTTACCTCACTGGTACCATATGGAAAGTTACCAACAAATAAACAAATTCCATTCTTGAAGGAGACAGTTTCATGATCATTCCTTAGAACTTTTCCAAGAGCAGAGGTATTCAATTCAGAATTAGTTTCATTTTCTTGCAGATTGAAACCAATATCTTCAAGTGGTGGCATGACTGCAGGTTTAGGTTCAAGTTGCTTGGAATTATGTATGTGAGATGTAGCTGATTTCTTTTCAGATTTCTTTGATTTAGTTTTCTGTGAAACCATTTTTTGGGGAGATTCTAGAAATAAAGTTCACAGGTAAGATTCAACAAACGTAATTCAAGAAAATATGCATTACCACTTCTAATTATACAAATATAGTTATACTTACTTATGGTTGGGAGTCTGTATGTAAGAAAATGATGTGCTGTTTTTCATCCAATGCTCTGAATGTATGTATAATTAAAAATCCATTGTGTTATTAATTCATAATACCATAATAATAATAATAATAATAATCCTTTCTACTAAAGGCACAAGGCCTGAAATTTTGGGAGAGGGGCTAGTTGATTACATCAACTCCGGTGTTTCACTGGTACTTAATCTATCAACTGCAAAAAGATGAAAGGCAAAGGTGACCTTAGTGGAATTTGAACTCAGAACATAGCGGCAGATGAAATACTGTTAAGCATTTCGCCTGGCATGCTGATTCTGCCAGCTTGCTGCCTTAATAATGATGATGATAATAATAGTAATGCTGGCATTGCCGCCACCACCACTTAACGCCTGTTTTCCATGCTGACATGGGTTAGACAGTCTGACTAGATCTGCTATGCTGGAGAGCTGCACCAGACTCCAGTCTCTATTTTGGATTGGTTTCCATAGGTTCACCTCCATAAAAACAGGTCAGCAGGTGAGCATAATTTATGCTTGTTCATTCAACCAAATTCTAAATGTGCACCATGAGGTAGATAGAATTTACTGCTGCAAGGGACAGGATATTGTTTTATTAGAGTAAAGTGTTCAGATCAAGTCTTCCAATATGTAGAAACGACTTGAAAGTTCACATTTAGTGAAGAGTTTTCAATCTAAATCAGCAGTGGCATGATTAGATCTGAAATGTTTTTGATACCTGGAGAGTAAAAGCTTATTCAAAGTTACTCATTACATATGAGCATCCTCTGTGACACTGATAGCTTGATTGGAGGATATCATATTGATAAAACTTAACTGTTTTATAAACATTGAGAAATGGTAAAAGAAATTGGAAATTTCTCAAGATATCATATGGTTCTGTACTTCAGAAAAAAGACAGTATATGAAGGCTGAGTTGAAAATATATATAATATATATTCAATACTTGAACTAAGAAGAAAGTTTTAATTGTAAGAATGAATGCATGAACAAAGTAAATATATAGAGATGTCAGAAAGTAATAATCAAGGTAATACTTGAAAAAGAATGTCAAAGAATAACAGTGACAGAATGGCAGCAAGAAAAAAATGGATAAAGGTGATAGGAAATAGAGATTTTATTTTATCTAAGAATTGGCTGAAACTAGTAAAAGGCAAATAAAAAAAAGAACTTAGAGAAATCAGTAAAAAAGATTGTAATTGATGATGAAAACAATGATGAGGAATGTTATTAAGGAAGCAGAAGGTTTGGTAGTTAAATGGTTAAAAAAATATAATTTTAGTTCATCGTCATCATCATGATCGTTTAACGTCCGCTTTCCATGATAGCATGAGTTGGACGATTTGACTGAGGACTGGCGAACCAGATGGCTGCACCAGGCTCCAATCTGATCTGGCAGAGTTTCTACAGCTGGATGCCCTTCCTAACACCAACCACTCCAAGAGTGTAGTGGGTGCTTTTACATGCCACCGGCACGAGGGCCAGTCAGGCGGTACTGGTTCTTACAATTTGAAAAGTAACAAAAAAAAAAAAAATAAAGATTGGTGAATTTATAAAAAAAAAACCCTAGATATATAAGGCAGAATTTGGTGTCTTTCAGCTCAATACTATAATTCTGAATATAAAAATAACTATTGCATTTGACCTTTTCTTCCTTTATATCAAACCCATTTCTCAATGTTTGTAAAACAAAAGATAGAAGAAACAAACAATTTCAGTGAATTGATCTGTTGTTTCAACACTAACATTATATCCTTCCTTAATAAAGAAGTCTAAGAGAGCGGGTTTGGTGACACTAACACTTCAGGACTTTAGAAACGACATCACTTTGTTCTCTGACAAAATTACAGATGATCAGGCCCTTCTGTCTAGAGCAGTGGTTCTCAACCATTTTGCACCTATGAACCCCTTTGACTCCTATTTTCCCTGGATGGACCTTCCTAGTTATATAATGTTAAAAAGAGCATTCCATCATATTTTTATATCATTAGGAATTGTATAAAAATAATTATTAAAATATTTTGTGTCTTGTAGAATTATAACCAATTTATTTTCCAGACAAAGATGAAATGTAATTTATTGAAATATGGAAATATATGTAAATTTATGCAAGAATGTTAAATATTATACATCTCTATATATATAAACGGCAAAATGTCTGTGTGTGTGTGTCCTTTATACAAATCCACAATTTTTCAGTTAGAGAGCTCACACTTTCTATGGTCATTCAAAACTGTCCAAGGGTGGTCGTGCACATCTTTACATTTCCCCAGTCACCCTGCAAAGCCATTAAAAAATCAATAGAAGTGACTTTTTTGTGAATTTTCTATCCAAAACCCAATCAAAATGCCCGAAACTAGACATGCCAATTGAATGCCAGCTAGCTGTATGTGATTGGTCAGAGATTTGGACAGAACTCGCATGTATGTGCGCACGCACACAGCTGTATATGCATGCACTAGCACTATGACCCGGCGTTGCCGGTCATAGTGCTAATTATACATAAATGTTAATTAAATGTTTGTGCTTAAACTCACATCACTTAAAATAGTTAATTCAGTGAAAAGGAATATATTTTACAAAAGAAAAACAAACAAAAAGAGAAAGAAAAAAAACATCAATGCAGCACCAAGTGCCTCAATTGGTCATACACCACAAGGTTCAATGGAACTTACTGAAGCTAACCAATTTATTGCAGATAAATTTTAACAACAATATCTTATATGAAGCCTGGTTGAAAATCACTGGTCTAGGGCATAAA
This sequence comes from Octopus sinensis, assembly GCF_006345805.1. NCBI lineage: Eukaryota > Metazoa > Mollusca > Cephalopoda > Octopoda > Octopodidae > Octopus > Octopus sinensis. Next base: position 45,504,959 of record NC_043002.1, on the reverse strand, counting down.
GTGAATGCAATGAAGCTGCTCTATACCAGAACAGGAAGAAGATGGAATACACAATCTACAATATAGCCATCAGCTACTCAAGTGAGTTTCCAACTTTGAGTATCTTGGATCGTCCATAAAGAACTCAGAAAGGGACATTAAAATGTGAGCTGGCCTTGCCTGGAAAGTGATCAATGATATAACAAATACCTGAACCTCAAATCTCTCCAGAAGTGAATCTTCAAAGCAACAAATGAGACACTCCTCCCTTATGGGTTTGAAACTTGGCCTTCATTATTAGCTAGATGTAGAAAGTGATAGATAAGCAAGTATATGACGTCCTTTCCTAGTTAACCAACAAGATAATAAGATGCAAGAAGCTTGCTGGGTAATGTCAGCAACAACCTGAGTTGTCTGGCCAACCAAGTTATAATCTAGAAACTGACCCATGGGAGCATGAACCCTGGGTGTCCTTTCAAAACCATTTTGAGACCTAGATGAACTTAAGACACTCATGATGGAATGTGATATGGAGTGAACATGCCTGTCTTAACTGCAAGTTGTAATAAATAAACAATGATGATGAGGAAGAGAACTGCCTTTAATAAATTCTCTCTTATTGTCCTCCTTATTTTAAGGAAAATTAGAAACAACTAAGAATGCCATTATCAATAGTTACTTTACAAGTACATTTGTGCATGTGTGCTATTTCCAAAATTGAAACAAAGCTATGGTGCATATTGTTTCATGATCCTGGTTCATGGGATGGCTTAAGCTCAGCAGTGCAATAATGGGATGATTTTAATCATACAGTGATCTTGCTTCGTGCAATGGTAAACTGAACCTTTTACAGTATTAAATTACAGATAGACAAGCCAACAGTGGTATCACTTGATCTACTGAATTTAGCAACTAAATCTCTTTCAAATCCCATATAATTATCTTATAAAGACAGACTGGTTATAGCTTGATAACCTATGAGCATAGGTCTGCTTAATTAAAAACAAATTGGGGCAAAACAACAATTACAGATAAGAGGATGGGATTGTGAACTGATGGAGAAAATGTATGCAACAGACAGACATCATCATTGTTTAATGTCCGTTTTCCATGCTGGCATGGATTGGACAGTTTGACAGGAGCTGGCCAGCTGTTCAGACATCAGTTGTCTATTTTGGTAAGGTTTCTATGGCTAGATGCCCTTCTTAATGCCAACCACTTTACAGAGTGTGCTGGGTGTCTTTTACATGCAACTAGCATGAGTATGTTTATGCAGCACCAGTACAAGTGCATTTTATGTGGTACCAGTATGAGCACATATTATGTGGCACCGGCACCTGCAAAGGACATGCCTGTATGTATGGATGACTACAAATTTACACAAATACTAAATACTAAAGTGATAGTGGGGAAGAATCATGATGAATATTTAGCAACAAAAATCTTGTAGAAGTGTGACTTGTTACAATAGAGAAAAATATTAATAATCAGTTTTAAAAAAGAATATTTACCCTCCATTATAGAATCATTACTTTTACTTTGCTGTTTGTATGACTTAATGATCAGTCTTCTTGACTTGAACAGCTTACCATATGACCTAAATATTTTGTCAATATCACTCTTGCATCCAACTTTAGCAAAAGCAAAACTGAAAGTATGAAACAAAGAACATTATGAACATCGTCAATAATAAAGAGTAGAAAATTTTTTTTATCTCAATAAATAGAAGTGGTCATTTGATAAACAAGATTATAAAAACACATGCACTCCATCTCTCAAGCACTAGATCTTCTGAGTGTCTTATGTTACTGCAGCAACCTTTGTACTTCCAAATGTGCTAATTACATTGTGTAACATGATTTTTGTCCTTGAGTAGCAACTGTCATTTCCTATTTGCTTACCCTTTGAAAGTATGATAAATGACTAATATTTCCTTCAAACCCTGCTTTTGTTACATTTATTCAAATTCCAAAGAATCCTTCTCGACACATGGCTATGATGCTCCCCCACTACTCCTGCTTATGCTCAGATATGCGTACATTGTCAACCACTCATGCTCAAGTGGTTAAGGTCAAGTAACTGACAAGCAAATCTGTGGTATTGAGCAGAATATTTGCTATAACGATATTTCTGCTTCAGCAATTCTGTGTTGAATCTATCTGAAGTGTAATGGAAAATAGGTCAGTTTCAAAATATTGATATCCAGCTCACAAAATCAAATTAAAGGAAATAGTAGTCATTTCCTTTGATTTCTTTATAGGAAATAACACTCACTAACCAAAGACAAAAAAAAAAAATTTAATTTTGTTAGTGTTATGCCACTCCTATTGAAATTTACTTCTCTTTATATGCTCCACTGCATTGGAATGCTCTTGCAAGCAATGGGTTGTTCTTATTTCTAAATCTGTTAACAGAGGAGACGCAAATGTCAGAAACCTCTGAGTAAATAGATCATCGAAGGGAGTAGCAACTGTTAATAAAAACTGATAGTGGATTGAGGAAGACTCTTTAGACATACTCTACTGCCGGTAACACAATAAAATGCATAGAAACAACAAAAATCAGTAGCTTCATCTACAGCCATATGCATTGAAGAATGACAAGTGGTGTGATGCTTTTGTTCAACTCATAGCAACATGGGGGGAAAAATGGATGCAAGATGAAGATGATATTAATTACACTGACCCTCTTAGTAATTCCCCCAGTTTTGCAAATGTTTCTTTCCCAGTCAAATGGATTGGGGGGGGGGGAACCAACACTAGGCGTAGGAGTAGCTGTGTGGTAAGTAACTTGCTTACAAACCACATTGTTCCGGGTTCAGTCCCACTGCATGGCACCTTGGGCAAGTGTCTTCTACTATAGCCTTGGGCCGACCAAAGCCCTGAGAGTGGATTTGGTAGACGGAAACTGAATGAAGCCTGTCGTATATATGTCTATGTATATATTTATGTGTGTGTATATGTTTGTGTGTCTGTGTTTGTCCCCCAACATCGCTTGACAACTGATGCTGGTGTGTTTACGTCCCAGTAACTTAGCAGTTTGGCAAAAGAGACCGATAGAAGTATTAGGCTTACAAAGAATAAGTCCTGGGGTCGATTTGCTCGACTAAAGGTGGTGCTCCAGCATGGCCACAGTCAAATGACTGAAACAAGTAAAAGAGTAAACTAAATCGGACCTTCAACTTTTAATATTATTACTGAAGAATAATGATATTTATTTGTAATTTTTTACATTCTAAGTTCAAATCCTGTTGTGCTTGGCTTTGCTTTCATCTTTCTAGGCTTGATAAAATAAGTACCAGTATATTAAGTGGGGTGGGGGAGGGATAGTAGAGGAAAGTCAATCATATTGACTTCCCTCTTGAAACATGTATGACTTTATGCTTACATCAAAGACCATTATTAGTAAAGAATAAAGAAAGTCATTTACCATTTATGGCTTTTTTTCAAAATGGTTAAGTTCAAAATATTTATTCCAATGAAAAATGTTTTTAGTTCTTCCTAAAAAAAAAGAAAAGAAAAAAACAAAAAAAAAAAAGACATGTAATGCAATGAATAGAATAGAGCTGAGATATGAAACAAATGAATGGATAGGTTACTGTACACTAGCAACTCATAGATGTGTGAGGATCAAATCTACTATAGGTATTTTATTCTTTTACATGATTAGGTGCCATGTATTTTAGGTATAGAGTGAAGGCGCATGGCTCAGTGGTTAGAGCATTGGGATTACAATTGTGAGGTTGTGAGTTTCATTCTTGGAGCAGGCTTTATGTTGTGTTCTTGAGCAAGACACTTTATTTCACACTGCTCCAGTTCACTCAGCTGCACAAATGAGTTATGATGTCACTGGTACCAAGCTGTATTGGCTTTTGCCTTGAACAACATCGGTGGTGTGGAGAGGAGAGACAGATATGCATGTCACCCAAACTTGTGCCTCAGGTGGGGGTGACTTTCTAGGTGCGATCCCACGGTCATTTGTGACTGAAAGAGGTCTCTCTCCCCACTTTGTAGGTACAAAAGAACTGATCACTCATTGCTAACATATTCATATTCATTCATTATCATACAAACGGCTGATATAAATAAATCTCTTTTATAGAGTTGTATAATGAATGGAAAAAAATCATCTCAAATCAAAAACCCAAAATACTTAATTTAATCATGGTTTTATTTCAGAAACTTGAAAAGAAAAGCTGTCTAAGTATCATACTTAATGTAAACCCACTATCAATCTACTATAGCTCTGAGTTGACCAATGCCTTGTGAGTGAATTTGTATGAGGCTTGGGTAAAAATCTTGTAGAATGTTATGCAAAGTTTGTCCATAGTTAATGGCCACCTGATTCCGAAATGCTCTGAATATTTGTCAGGAATTCCATAGTATCCATAGAGTTTACAGAAATAGATATTTGATAGAAAATGGAATGAACAACATTCTTTATTTAAAATCACTACAATTGTTTTGACACAATTTTACACCTGCAGTACATTGGTGAAATGTGTAATCATTATCATCCATCCATAGTGTAAAATGTGTCTCCTCAGGCGATTGTTTCAATAAGTTCTTCATTAGATCCTCTCGTCATTTCACTCAGTGTGAAAATGCATACCCAAAGTGATGGGTCATTTTCAGCAGTTTACAGACAAAACTAAACCCGTGGATATAGTGACAGATAAAAATACAATTATAATCAAAATATAAAATACAGAAGTAGACATAAAAAAAAGGGTGGATTGATTATAATTGTTTGGTACATATATGAACATAAAATTTTGAGTGAAGATTTAAAAAAAAAAATCTTACGCTTTACTCTTTTACTTGTTTCAGTCATTTGACTGCGGCCATACTGGAGCACCACCTTATAGTTGAGCAAATCACCCCAGGACTTATTCTTTGTAAGCCTAGTACTTATTCTATCAGTCTCTTTTGCCAAACCACTAAGTAAACACACCAGCATCGGTTGTCAAGCGATGTTGGCGGGGGACAAACACAGACATACACTTACATATATATATATATATATATATATATATATATACATATATATATATATATATATATATATATATATACATATACATATATACGATGGGATTTTTCAGTTTCCGTCTACCAAATCCACTCACAAGGCTTTGGTTGGCCCGAGGCTAAAGTAGAAGACACTTGCCCAAGGTGCCATGCAGTGGGACTGAACCTGGAACCATGTGGTTGGTAAGTAAGCTACTTACCACACAGCCACTCCTGCGCCTAGACCACATTTTAACAGAAAGTTTGTATTGAATCTGGGATGGTCTGAGGCAAGTTGATATCAAGAGTTAAAAAGGTTCATAATGTTGGAATACTATTTCCTTTCAAGCTTATAAATGCTGAAACACTGCTGCATGCATTAGATGAAGTAGCTTCTGGGATTGGTCTTTATATGAATGCTGGGAAGACTGAATACACATTTTAACCAGAACAGGCAGTTCAACCCATTGGGTGGTACACCCCTGAAGAAAGTTGAATGTTTCACTGATCTTGGAAGTGACATCTAATTGACTGAAAAAGAGGTATCAGTCCTCATAGCAAAAGTATGGAATGCACTGGACAAATTAAGTTGAATTTGTTAGTCTACATTGCTTGACAGAATGAAAAGGGAATTCTTCAGAGTCATAGTAGAATGAGTTCTTTATGGTTCATCCATGTGAACTCTGACAAAAAACATAGAAAGTAAGCTAGATAGGACCTACACATGTAGGTTGCATGCTGTTCACAACAGATCATGGAAACATTCGATAGAAATATCCCCAACACATCAATCATTTCAGAGCAGAGGACAAGACATGCAGATTACTACTTTCGAAGCAAAGTTGAATAAGTGAATGAGCTCTTTCTGTGGATAATGAGCAATGGGAATTCTCATGTTCAATGAGCCAGAATAATATACATTGATCAATCCTCTTGTGATGTTGAGTAACAAATAGAAGACCTCAAAAATGTCCTGGAAGATAGGAATGTTTGGAGAGACAGAGTAGTTTTGGTCCAAACAATCTGCCTGAAATGACAGATTTTTTTCACTGAAAAAAAAACACATTTTTATTTACAAATCAAAACAAATAAATACACACAAATATTTACCTCTGTTGAGCTGGAGTCAATGTTTCCAATGTATACGATATTTTCTGAAAGATGAATAGAAGGGGTAAAGTAAGGAATTTTAATATAAAAGAGAATGCATCTTTAAATTCAATTATGTATATTCTTAGCATATTCAAATTTAGTTTAAAATTTTGACACAATGCCAGCAATTTGGGGGAAGGGATAAGTCGATTAGATTGACTCGTGTTCAACTGGTACTTATTTTATCAATCCTGAAGGAATGAAAGGCAAAATCGACCATGGCAGAATTTGAACTCAGAATGTAAAGACAGACAAAATGCCGCTAAGCATTTTTCCCAGAATGCTAAAGATTCTATCAGCTCATTACCTTAAGCATATCCAATTTTAGCATCATATCTAGCATTTTAAAATACACTAGGTCATATGAAATTATAAAATTAAGATGACTAACATACAGCTTGTGAAGGTACGTGGTCTAGTAGGTCATAGTCTCAATTCCTAGACTGGCTGGTATGTTGTGTTCTTGAATTAAATTCTTTTCATATAGCTCCAGTTCACTTAACCAAAAAGGAGTACTGGCAACAGCTGGGGTTAAACATGTGACAAACTGAGTACTGTACTCTCAATTATTTTTAAGGCATGGAAAACAAGATAAGCTTGGGCCTAATGATCATGTCTGTCACAAGGTCCAGTCCTTGTTGCAATGTGGTGGCTTGTGTGCCTCAATGGCCCTGAGAGCTAGGTCAACAGAGTACAAGCTTCTGGTAGGGCCTCCTACGCTGGTCAAATCACAGGAGGGAGGTCAGACTAATATGGACCACCTCTTCTCAGAGGTAAAAATGGGTTTGTATAGGACCAACAACCCTACTTAGAAAAATGTAAAGTTACAGAAGCATCAATGATAATTCAAAACCTCAGGGATGTCACCAGCCCCATATTGAGGGAGTGGCCCTGGTAGCATAGAGTTGAGAATAATGGAGAAAAGTTGTTGATGGCTATGCTCCATAAGAAATGAAGGGCTTAAGTAATGAGCACACAAGCTTATGACAGACAATGCACAATACCAAAGAATAAAAATATCACTGTAGAATTAAACAGATTTTCAAAACAGTTCTTATAGAATATATAAAGTTATGTATATGAGCAGTTGGTTAACATGTTAAACACTCTAGACTAAATTGTGCAACAAAGTAAATTCTGGAATGCACAGAAATTGGTGATAGTCTGAGTTAGAAACAATAAGTCCATAGAAGAGTTCAAAGAATTTAGTGTCATGATGAATGAAGAACCTCATGTTTTGCATCCTTGCCATTTATCTGAGAGTGAGTAGTGTCATATAGAAGGCGTTGAGCTGGCAGAAAGGTTAACAGACCAGGCGAAATGCTTAGTGGTATTTCGTCTGCCGTTACGTTCTGAGTTCAAATTTAGCTGAGGTCAACTGTGCCTTTCATCCTTTCGGGGTCGATAAATTAAGTACCAGTTGCGTCCTGGGGTTGATCTAATCGACTGGCACAATCCTCCAAAATTTCAGGCCCTGTGCCTAGAGTAGAAAAGAATAGTGTCATATAGTCAAACAAAACTACCACATTATCATTCTTTTCCCTTATTAGATTCTTCACTTGTCATGATAATTTAACTTGTTAAATTCTTCTAGAAATCACCTATAAAAATATAGTATATCTTCTTGTGTAACCCTAGTTCAAGTAAATAGATTACATGTAGGTAGTGGGTTGAATGGCTGGAAGTAACCCACAGATGCAGAACTTCTGATATATCATGATCCCTTTATAAAAAGGGTTAACTGGATTGCAGAGAAAACAACATGCCTGTATTGCCTCAATGTTCATTATACAATAAATTATTGCAGTGATCCATTGGTCACATAATGCTATGAAACTCTGAGCATGTGTTTACTTTGCTGTTCAGTTAGCAATTTTACGAATGGAGATTTTAGTAGTGATTACAGTAGAGACACAAGATGAAGGTAACACAAAGAGATGTGAGAACGAAAGCTAGAAATATGGAAAGAAGAGAAAGATAGATATTTGTTTAATATTACTTGACAGAAATGTGCATTAGATTTCTCATTATTTGCATCAATCTAACTCACCAAACTTGTTTAAAAGATCAGATTCTGGAATGATTTGATCAGTAGCCATCATGATTTCAGACATGTTGTCCATGGTCACTTTGATCTTAATATCACTGAGTTTTTTGTGAATTGATTTTTGTGGGTGCTGAAAAAAACCCAAAAAAGATAGTACAACTACACATAAGCATTCTAATAATGTGTATCTAAACATTGCAGCACTATTGGTGTCTTCTACCATAACCTCACCCCATACTGATGCTGTCAGTGTAAAAGCTGAGTCTTCTGCAATCCTAAATTCACTTCAATTTTTCTCACTCCCTACATCATCATTTAACATCCATTTTCCATGCTGGCATGGGTTGAACAGGAGCTGACTAGCTGAAGGGCTGTTCAGGCTCCGTCTTTTTGGGCATGGTTTCTGTGGCTGGATGCCCTTCCTAGCATCAACCACTTTACAGAATGTACTGGGTGCTTTTACACAGTACTGGTATGGATGCTTTTTATGTGGCACAAGCACCTACAAGCCTGTGAGATTAGGGATGCTCATCTGGAGAGGGTTGCAGGGGACGAGCCATGCTTTTACTTAGCTTGACATGTCTTCACAAGAGTCCCATTTATAGATCCTTTCTCACTACTTTGTCCCATGTCTTCCCCTTCCACATGTTCCCTCTACAATTAAAGATTGGCACCTCTTGATGTAGCCAACAACCCTTGAGTTTCTTTTCTCATCTCTAAACCTAATCTACACCAAATTATAAACATTTACACACTTACTGCATTATATGACTACTACCTTATTGCAATTACCCATCACAACACCACCTATGTCCTGTACTATATGGTACTTCAACTTAGCTGACTGGATCGAGGTTCTGCCAGTGAAGCAAATGTGCTTCACTCCTGACCTATCAGAAACAGATAAGTGGGTGACTAAGCTATCCTTCTAGGCGTATCCCTCTACATTCTGCATACAGCTAAAACCTAATGTCCCAAGTTCCCAGTTACGCTGAAGTTGTTCAGGCAAAAAAGCAAGACCTATAATCATCATCATTGTTTAACGTCCGTTCTCCATGCTAGCATGGGTTGGACGGTTCGACCGGGGATCTGGGAAGCCAGAAGGCTGCACCAGGCTCCGGTCTTATCTGGCAAAGTTTCTACAGCTGGATGCCCTTCCTAACGCCAACCACTCCGTGAGTGTAGTGGGTGCTTTTTACGTGCCACCTGCACTGGTGCCAGGCGAGGCTAGCATCGGCCACGGTCGGATTGGTGCATTTTATGGAAGCCAGTCAAGGCGGCACTGGCTTCGGCTACGATTCGGATGGTGCTTTTTACGTGCCACCGACACGGAAGCCAGTCGAGGCGGCGCTGGCATCAGCCACAATTCGGATGGTGCATTTTATGGAAGCCAGTCGAGGCAGCACTGGCTTCGGCTACGATTCGGATGGTGCTTTTCACGTGCCAGTCGAGGCGGCGCTGGCATTGGCCACAATTCGGATAGTGCTTTTTACGTACCTCCAGTCCCAGGGCCCTGGCATCTGCCAGGTGCTAGTCATAGGATTGGTTCAATTTCGATTTCGATGAATATCTGATGAAACACACATGCATGCCAAAACTGGGTGACATTTACCTAGCAATACAACAACTGTAAGGTTATTATCTGAATTTGAAATCTGGCCAAAAAGATTCCCACCAACTTTGCAGAATCTTTTTTCTCTCTGCTTCATAAAAACAATGGCTCTGTGAGCAATACCTCTAAGGAAAAAACTTCTGCCTTCATGGCCCACTTATGCAGTCAAGTCCACATCATACACATTTGGTATCTTTCAAATTCTAACTCTTCCCTGCCCTTCAGATCCACTACCTTGCATACACATCAAATGCAGAAGTATTCCTGATAGTGTCCTTTCCATTGTCCTCAAACATTGCACTCCAGAGTAGATGTTATTACTAAGCAAACACATAAGACATCCTTCAACAAAAGAAAAGACATTTTGCCTGGAGGCTTATTTCGCCAACATATCATACACTGCAGTGCAAACAAATTTTCAGACAGTTTTGGTGTTATCATGCTCCATCAAAAAGTAGAATTTTTGACTGGGTTCAGAAATTCAGAGAGTACGGGACTGTGCAAAATCTTATTTTTAAAGGTCTGAGAGACACTTATTCTGTCAAAGGGTGAGTGCTAGAACAGAAAGAAACATTGATGCTGTATGGGACTTGGTGGGGCGGAGCCCAAAGAAATCACTTTGATAACATTGAGAATCTCTCAAGAGTCTTTGAGGCATGTTCTTAAATCAGATCTTCATTTGTATCCTTATCAGATCCAAATAAAGCAAAAACTTACAAAGGCAGACATAGAAAAACACATAACCATGTGTGAATGATTTTGTGAGATAGTCGAAGACAATCCAGACTTCTTGGATCGTGTTTGGTTCTCTGACAAAGCACACTTTTTGCTGTCAGGACATATAAACAGCAAAAATAAAGTTTATTGGGGTACATCCACACCAGAGGAAGTGTTTGAGAGGTCGTTACACTCAACAAAGTGCACACCATGAGTAGCAATCTCTAAACATGGCATCATCGGCCCATATTAGTTCAAAGACGAAAATGAGAACTCAAACGGTGAATACAGAGCACTATGTAGCAGTGCTGAGGAAGTTTTGGGTATCACAGGGATGACACAGAAGGACAGATCGAGATGAACAGTGGTTCCTGCAAGAAGGTGCCACCCCCACGCATCAAACGACTTCCTAGCCTGCATTCACCGGAATTGAACCCCCCAGTATTTTATCTGTGGGGGTATCTCAAGGATAATGCTTACCAGAACAACCTTAAAATGATTAGTGAACTGTAGGCAGCAATCAAAGCAGAAATCGGGGAAATCCCTAAAGAGAAATGTGTTTGAGTAATTGACAATTTTGCATGAGATATCTCCAATGTCGCAGAGACCATTTGGAGCATACTTTGAAAAGAACATAACTTTTATGTAAAGGAAACGATCGTACACAGACCGAAGTTTAAGTCTGGCAAATGTCAAGAAATTTGCTGGAACTCTGTAGGATTTGATAAAATTTTTATGGGTTGTTTTTTTTTTTGGTCACCCTGTACCTTAATACTTGGAAACATGCTACAGTATGTTTCATTCCTAAGAAAGGTAACCTCTGAGACCCTATTGCACTCACTTCTAATGTCTCTAAGGTGAAGAAGACAATCATTAGTGATATTCTCCATCATTTTGAACCTCTCTTTCCTTAATGTTTAGTCCAACTTCCATAAAGCCAAATCCTGTGGCCATCTACTTTCTTCTGTGATCCGTCAGTGAATTCTTGCTTTGGAGGAATTTGGTGAAAACAATGTTATTGCTCTCAATATCAGCAGATCTTTAAACTGTATTTGGTATGCAAATATCCTATTGAAACTTTCTGCCTATATGTTCTACCTATCTCTTATTTCTAGGATTGATAGCTTTCTATCGTCAGATTTAACTATCACTGTGCTGATGGAACTCGTTCTGCCTCTCATTCTCTTGACTTTGGCATGCTCCAGGATTTGGTTTTGTCTCCTATTCTCTTCTTACTACACATCAATGACTTACCACCACGTGTATCAATGCTCAACCATTTGCAGATGACACTACCCTTCATTCTTCCAACCATATATATATATCTACATGCACCTGACACTCATGCTCACAAACACACTGATATGAGCATAAACCTTCTCTGATGGGGATATGCCAATCTTGTCTCTTTCTACAGCAACACAAACACTACTCATCATAACACGCTCCACTTAATCTTGAGTAGCATTAAGTTAGAATCCTTAAAAATCACTAATTGTTGGGTCACCCTATCACATCTGTAACATAACTAGGACCATATCCCAATGATTGGTCTTGCTCTTTAGGACCAGAAGATATTTCAGCCCCCAACAATAATTATTTATTCTCTATAAACGCTCAGGTGATAGCCAGTGGGGTATTGCTCTCACATTTGGGGTGGCACTACAACTGCAGACACAGACATCCTGGACTACATTTGGAAAAAGGACACCCGACTGAATAGCATAAAGTCACTTGTATTCTCCAGTCTCTGGTCTTTTCTACTGCAACATATAATGGCTTGTCACCTCCACTTTAGCATTCTTGTCTCTCCTCTTCTCATTAACCTTGTGGTTCTTAACTACCTCCAGGCACCCACACAAGTCATTATGCTTTCTTCTTTCTTACCAGAATATCAGAGCTCTAGAATTCACTTCCTGCATCAATCTCACTGGTCTAGGAAAATTGCCTTTTCCTCCAGACCCAGCAAGTTAATGTAAAAAAGAAAAAAAGACATCATTAATAACTAGGTATTTGAATTGTGACACTCTTCTAGTAATGACATGATATTTCTGTACAAGTTTTCTTTCATTCAGAGTATAAAAAAACATACTTTTAGTTAGAATGTCAGTTAAAACTTGCATGAAGAGAAAAGTTTAAAAAAGCATGAAATGTAAACATTTATTCATAACAGAATAGTTCAATAAAAAATTTTGCTTACAATATACATATTCCTCCCCAACTATTTCAAAATATTTTTTACTTTAAAATGTCTGAACTTGTTATTACAATTGTGTGTGGAGTAGGACATTGTTTGGCAAAACTACAGGCTAAATACTTACTTCACAAGACCTAGTTCACTGTTGAATTTAAATGTTATCTAGAATTTAGGATTGCTTATTTGATTGCAGAACTAAACCAATCCCAAGAACTGGGAGAATGCAGCAGTAGTCATACAAATGAAACCTCCCTAGATTCACTGCATAAAGTCCTTTATAGTGCTCCAAATGATTTGGAGAGGACATCAGTTTTTTAAAAATTCATAATAAAGACTTATCTTAGTTCTATTGGCAATCCATATTTTCCTTTCATAATTTTTAATATCAACTGTACTATCTTCTTTCCAGAGGATCCTTAAAACATGATCAAAAGATTTGTTTGTTGGTTTTATTATTTATTGCTTGCTGTGACTGCTGAGGACATGCGTAAGCTTGCAAGGAATGAAGCTAGTATGCTCCGCTGGATGTGTAATGTCGGGGTGCATACATGACAGTGTAAGCACTCTGAGGGAAAAGTTGGACTTAAGAAGCATCTAATGTGGTGTGCAAGAGAAGTGACTGCGCTGGTATGGTCATGTGTTGCAAATGGATGAGGACAGCTGTGTGAAAAAGTGTCACACCCTAGCAGTTGGGGGAACCTGTGGAAGAGGTAGACCTGGGATGAGGTGGCCAAAAATGACCTTCGAACATTGGGCCTGTCTGAGGCAATGACAAGCAACCAAGACCTTTGGAGGTATACTGTGCTTGAGAAGACCCGGCAAGCCAAGTGAGACCATAACCATGGCCTATACCAGTGCTGCATAACCAGCCCATTTAAGAGTACTCTTCAATTATTGGGCAATAATCTCAGTTTGCAACTTGTTGTCATGGCCGATGACAGTACCGCCTGACTGGCACTCGTGCCAGTAGAACATTAAAAGAACCATTCAAGCGCGATTGTTGCTAGTGCCGCCTGACTGGATACTGTGCTGTTGGCACGCAAAAAGCACCATTTCAGTGTGGTTGTTGCCAGCGTTGCTTGACTGGCTCCTGTGTTGGTGGCATGTAGAAAGCACCATTTGAGCGTGGTCAATGCCAGCTCTCGTGCCAGTGGCACGTTAAAGCACCCACTACATTCTCGGAGTGGTTGGCGTTGGAAAAGGCATCCGCTGTAGAAACTTTGCCAGATCAGATTGGAGCCTGGTGCAGTCTTCAAACTGTCCAACCCATGCCAGCATGGAAAGCAGACGTTAAATGACGATGATGATAATAATGAAGAGAAGGAAGTACTCATGTAGGATCTCCATGATTGGGGAGAGGAAGTCCTTAACTACAAACCTGACTTCAATGTTTACAACAGAGCTGGCTGAAACTACTAAAGTCATTTAACCCTTTCGTTACTGTACTTGTTTGGAGATGCTCTGTGTTTCTTTCAATTACTTTAAATATAACAAGGAATTTAATAAAATAACTTAGTTATCATTAAGCTAATGTTAGGAACATAAATTGTGACTGAGGTTTGGTGGAAGATTTTAATTCAAAACTTATGAAAACAAGACATTTATACTCAAAGCCAGAGCCAGTTTCAGCCGGGTTGGTAATGAAAGGGTTAAGGGCCAGGTAGTGGTTTTAACCTTTTAACATTTAGATTACACTGTTAAATGTGAATGCTTATTTATTCACATTGTTTTGAATTAATCGTGCATTATCTTGTAACTTTGAGATTTCAGTGATTTCTTTCTTTTATTTGTTTCAGTCATTTGACTGTGGCTATGCTGGAGCACTGCCTTTAGTCGTACAAATCGACCTCAGTACTTATTCTATCAGTCTCTCTTGCCGAACCACTAAGTGACAGGGATGTAAACACACCACCATCGGTTGTCAAGCGATGTGGGGGGGGGGACAAACATATACATATATATGACGGGCTTCTTTCAGTTTCCGTCTACCAAATCCACTCCCAAGGTTGACTTGAGGCAGAAGACACTTGCTCAAGGTGCCATGCAGTGGGACTGAACCTCGAAGTATGTAGCTTGTAAGCAAGCTACTTACCACACAGTCACCCCTGCACCTTGTTTATTTTTACAATGACATTGTAGTCAAAGTGTGAGAGACCAGATCTGGTTGGCTTTAACATAAAATAGGTTGGATATTAGTTTGAGCTGGATATGGCAAGTTTAAATGCTAAAGGGTTACACAATGTAACTGATGGGTTTCCATGCAGTTGTGCGAGTTAATTCAAGGTGCAGTAATGTGGCATGAGACTCAGAATGATATAATTGTGATGCAAGCTTCTTAACTACAAAGCCATGCCTGTGTCCGCATCAATGTTTTTTAGTCAAGAGAAGTAAATACTTTCTTTTGTTATGAACACTGTTGTGTGACCAAAGGATAGATCTTTGGATTTACTTGGGTTACATTTTTGGCATCATCATTTTTTTTATATCTGATACTTCCATGGGATGGATGTCTTCTTCAGCACAGCTTCATGGGGTTCAATATCCTTAGATCAGCCCTTACCATTTCTTTCTTCTCAACAGATTCATTTCATCTGATACTGCTTTATCCACTTGTCCCTTTCCAGTGACATTACATCTGTATCAGTACCCTCTCTTTTGCATTGCAGTCAATTCCCCTTTTACCAAATTTCTTATTCATTTGCACTAACCATGCACTCTAACTCTCTGTACAACTTATCTCCTTGTAACTTAGTGTACATCCCATCACATCTTCACTACCCTCTCTCTCTCTCTTTCTAACTGGGATAGCATTTCCTCTATTGCAAGACACTTATTTCTGTCCCTCAAATCATACTGTAACTTCTCATCACATGGCACAAATCCACTTCCCTCAATAATATTCCCCCCACTAAACTCTGCTTGCCAAGACCTGTTGAGGCAAGTGAAATCGAAAACAAGTTTGATGACTGGCATCTGTTGTTAGTGGAGCGCTAAGAATACCATACGAGCGTGATTGTTGCCAGAGCAACAAACTGACCTCCATGCTGGTGGCACGTAAAAAAAAATTTGAGCAAGGTTGTTGCCAGTACCACTGGACAGGCTTCTGTGCAGGTGGCACATAAAAAGTACCATTTGAGCGTGGCCGTTTCCAGTACCACCTGACTGGCTCTCGTGCCGGTGGCACGTAAAAGCACCCACTACACTCTTGGAGTGGTTGGCGTTAGGAAGGGCATCCAGCTGTAGAAACTCTGCCAGATCAGATTGGAGCCTGGTGCAGCCATCTGGTTCACCAGACCTGTCAAATCGTCCAACCCATGCTAGCATGGAAAGCGGACGTTAAACAATGATGATGACAGTTCAGGGCTTTTGTGTTGCAAGTTACTTGGTGACTTTATTGCTGCTGGTGCCATGCAAAAAAAGCACCCAATACCCTCTGTAAAGTGGTTGGCATTAGGAAGGGCATCCAGCCATAGAAACTATATCAAAGCCAACAGTAGAGCCTGGTGCAGTCTTCTGACTTGCCAAATACTATCAAACTGTCCAACCCATACCAGCTTGGAAGGTGGACATTAAATGATGCTGGTGAAAACTAACATTACACAGTTAGTGGAGCATGCATATTTTTCAAATGTCTGATCCTACCATCAAGCCTTCAAAACAATAGCCACCACTAAAATGATTATTTTTCTTTCATCACAGTCTAAAAGACATTTGCATAAAAAAAAAAAAAAACCCTGCTCACTTCACTGACTATCACAATTAAAGGTGGCTGGCTGTTCTGAAAAATGATTGGGTGGGGCAAGACATTTGAAAAACAGATTTAAAAAGATTCATTTTTTTTAAAGGCCTCCTCCCATTGCTTTGAAATATGGGATACTAAAAATAATCTGGACCCACCGCTCACAAAAAAAAAAAAAAAAAAAACCCCAGAAATTTCTAATAATGTGGAACAGCTATTCTGTTCCAAAATTATAAATCCCAAGTTTCAAATATCCACACCTGCCCAACTTCATTCAACTTTCAGGAAGCTTTTAAACTCATCTGCATTTCATTTTAACATGTTCAAGAAATCCCATAATCTTTCAACAATTCAACAAGAGATTTTTTTAAACTCAGAAAACTGAATTAAAAATGTTAGAAAAAAAAAAAGAACAATAAGTAACAATTGAAACAAGTTTTTATTAACAAAACAAGTTAGTACTCTTTCATTGGTTTCAGTTGCTTGACTGTGGCCATATTGGGCTTCAAGAAGTCTTAGTTGAAATGTTCTAAAAATTCAACTGATATCCAGGATATTCTACAAACCCTAATATGTAACAGGTAAGAGTTCTAGAAAGTCTCATATCTTACAGGAAATGAAAGGGGTGGGTTTTGGTCTTTTATTTTTTCAATACACTTGTATTTCAAAAACGGAAATTATGATACTCAAAAAATTTCAAGTTTTTACATTAATGCTCCCCCACTGGCATACTCTGTTCTTTTTCATGAGATATAGGACTTCAGGAGAGAGGGATTTTAAAACTCTACCCTGTCTTCCAGATTTTAGACATATTCTTCTAATACAAAACAATTCCACTGACTTTTTATGCTTTTTTTAAAACTTTTTTCAGTCATTAGACTGTGGCTATGGTGAGGCACTGCCTCGAAGAGTTTTTAGTGGAATGAATACTTATTCTATTGGTCTCTTTTGCTGAATTGTTAAGTTGCATGGACATCAACAAACCAACACTGGTTGTGACAGACAAACACAGACACAAAAAAAAAAAACTGAGTTACTATCTACCAAATCCACTCACAAGGCTTTGGTAAGCCCGAGGCTGTAGTAAAAGACACTTGCCCAAGGTTCCATGCAGTGGGACTGAATCCAGGACCATGTGGTTGGGTAGCAAACTTTTTACCACACAGCCATGACGAGGATGTCATATAGACCTTAGTACTCGAGTGGTACTTTGTCTTAATCCCAGAAGAATTAAAGGAAAAGTTGATTTTGGCAGTGTAAAGGGCCTAAGCAAACTCTATAGGAATTTGGTCCGCCATCATTTGAATCAAACTACCCTCACTTATTCTGGTACCCTTTTTATCCATTGCAGTTTATTGCTGGCTAAGTTCACCTTATTTATGCTCCTTAACAGAAACAAATACAAGGCGCAGGAGTGGCTGTGCGGTAAGTAGCTTGCTAACCAACCACATGGTTCCGGGTTCAGTCCCACTGTGTGACATCTTGGGCAAGTGTCTTCTGCTATAGCCCCGGGCCGTCCAATGCCTTGTGAGTGGATTTGGTAGACGGAAACTGAAAAGAAGCCTGTCGTATATATATATATATATATGTATGTGTGTGTGTGTTTGTACCCCTAGCATTGCTTGACAACCGATGCTGGTGTGTTTACGCCCCCGTCACTTAGCGGTTCGGCAAAAGAGACCGATAGAATAAGTACTGGGCTTACAAAGAATAAGTCCCGGGGTCGATTCGCTCGACTAAAGGCGGTGCTCCAGCATGGCCGCAGTCAAATGACTGAAACAAGTAAAAGAGTGAGGCTCTCATGCTAATAATAAAGAAATGTAGCTAAACATGTTGGGTTTTCCTGGTTTCCGCCTACCATATTCCATTAATGAACATTGGTCAACATGAGGTTATGGTAGAAAGCAGTTGTACAAAGTGCTGCACAGCGGAACCTAGAATCACACCGTTGAGTACAGTTCACTAAAGATTTTATGTAGTAAAATACAATTTAGCACAATATTTATCTGTGGGATTGGATTGGAAGCACTCCATCGGTTACGACGATGAGGGTTCCGGTTGATCCGAATCAACGGAACAGCCTGCTCATGAAATTAACGTGTAAGTGGCTGAGCACTCCACAGACACGTGTACCCTTAACGTAGTTCTCGGGGATATTCAGCGTGACACAGAGAGTGACAAGGCCGGCCCCTTGAAATACAGGTACAACAGAAACAGGAAGAGTGAGAGAAAGTTGTGGTGAAAGAGTACAGCAGGGATCACCACCATCCCCTGCCGGAGCCTCGTGGAGCTTTAGGTGTTTTCGCTCAATAAACACTCACAACGCCCGGTCTGGGAATCGAAACCGCGATCCTCCGACCGCGAGTCCGCTGCCCTAACCACTGGGCCATTGCCCAGTGGAGGCGCAACGGCCCAGTGGGATTTATATGTAAATCCCTCTGAAATAGCAAAGGAGCAATAAGTAGGAAATATTTTCAGAACTGGGGTGATGTAAGTTAATTCTAAAATTGCATTTCAAGACTGCAACCGTAAAGTTTGGATGTAAGTCTTCAAGGAATCAATACGCAGAAGCTTGATCTGCCAGTAATAGTAGGAAATTGGTAATTTACCCTCCACTTTATCCTACAAATGTGAATGGCATTGGAAAACTGCAAGCTATGCAGTAAAATCAAAGTGGGTCTCATTTTTCTCAAATTATACCATGCTGATAATATAAAAAAAAATATTTCCAAAAGTTTTTACCTTTGTCAAGGGGTTTGAATTTCAAATGTCCTTCACTAAATCTCAAAATCCTGTTTGAATTAGGTTAATTATGAGATTTATGCAGCATTGTTCCAACATTATCTTTCAAAATTAATGCGGGGGAGGGGGTGAAAGCATGTATCAAAATAACACAGGGGCCGCTGTGAGGTTAACACTATATTCTCATTTAAACCGGCCATATCCGGCCAAAATATCTAATCTGTTTTATGTTCAGACTGATCAGATCCAGGCTCTCACACCTACCCTACAATGTTATTCTACATTAAGTAATTGCACCATCAAGATCTTGAAGATATGAGATAATGCATGATTAATTCAAATCAATGGGAATCAATAAACATTATGTTTGATAGAA
The DNA here is from genome assembly GCF_006345805.1 of Octopus sinensis. NCBI lineage: Eukaryota > Metazoa > Mollusca > Cephalopoda > Octopoda > Octopodidae > Octopus > Octopus sinensis. The sequence goes on along the minus strand of NC_043002.1, from coordinate 45,485,389 downwards.
TAATCAGAACACTAAAGGGTTAAAGCACAAATATTCAGATTATTTAGGGTTCTCAGCCATTAGTAGCTTTCTTAAAGACGGAAAGACCACAGTCGGAATACCTTTAGGTGGAATTATTCTTTAAGCACCCCACATAACCTTGTTTTTTGGAATTTTCAGAAAATTTTAATGCATTTGTGTTCAACACAGGAATTCATACGATTACGAAAAAGATTTTTAATTTTCGAATGTTTTTATTATAATCAGTTTAAAATATGGACAGTTCGAATATTTTGATTAAGTCCAAGCGAACGAGGGTATCAGATGGTCGTGAGATATGCTAACAATAACAGCTACATAGCCCTTAAATCACACAGAAAATCTTTTTTTTTTTGGTTTTTAGATAACCATAGGATTTCCCGCGTGTAGAACACTAATTCGCAAAAGTTTTCTAAAAATTCCTAAAAATAAAAGTTTTGAGGGGTTATATAGCGTGTTTAAAGTAGAATTCGATCTACCATTTTAGTAAGGTGAGCGATCATGTAGAAGCTTACCGTAGAAGTATTAAAGGCGACAACAAAGAAACGAGGTTGATTAGGGCACCGCCCTGAAAGGGTTTAGTCGAACAAATCAACTTTAGTACTTATTTTCTTTAAAGGCTGATACCCATTTTATCGGTCTTTTCCGAACTGCTACATAACGGGGACATAAACAAACCAAGCGGCGAAAAGATGGAAGGGTGTTACACATAGTTTCCTCTTACCAAATTAATTCGCAAAGCATTAGTTAGCGGGGGTACAGTAGAAGACACTTGCCTAAAATGTTACGCAGTGGGACTGAACTTGAAACCAAGTTGTTGCAAGACGAGCTTCTTAAACAGTTACATCTGCGCCATAGTGTACTGAACCTAAGTGCTTGGTGGTTTTATTTCACAAGCTAGTTTCGATTTAAGTCGATAATGTCGTTGGGAGGAGCATGAATATTATTGCCATTTCATTGCCACTATTTCTTCGTGAAGAAATAATAGGCTTTATTACCTTCATAAATTTACAATTGTTATATCTATACACACACACCCACCCATATATATAGACGATGGTTTTTCTTTCAGTTACTATATACCAAATCTACTCGCAAGGCCCTGGTCGGCTCGGGGCTAAAGTAGAAAGACACTTGCCGCGCAGTGGGACTGAATCCGAAATCATGTGGTTTGTAAAAGTTTCAGATCAAGAAAAATAGCTGCTGTAGATCCTGAATATCTGATGTACAATACATTAAAACTAGAACTCCGTCCACCGTTTAAAAAAAAAAAGAAATAATTAAAAGAATTCGAGAAGGGAGATATTTAAAAATTCATACCGCTTATTATTGTTAGTTATATTAGTGACAACTTCATTAGAAAGAAGTGAGAACTGGTTAGTACTAAAATAAAGGCAAGTAAAAAGATATCAAATATATAAGTGCACATGTTAAACGATAATAAAAGACTCACAGACAAAATTCAAACAGTCAAACCCTAATAACAGTATAAACTGCAGTCACATGTGTGTACGAAACTAAAATGTAAAGCTACCCGTATATAGAGCTAGTTTTGTACGTTATATTATTGATATATCAAAGATAAACTATGCAATCTATAAACATTTGATTTTTATTTTCTTATACAGGATTTTATAGCGTTAAAATAATTTGGTGAAATTAGTATTAAAAGTTGTATATTTTCTAAATAGCAACCTTCTCTTCGCCTTTAGAACATTGAAAATGGCGCCGTATTTATTATAGGATGTCTTTTCTCTATGTTTAGGTAATAATGTTCTGTTCCTCATTGTTGTTCTTTAGTCACATTATAATAAGCTATCTTAGACTATCTCTGATGCCAAATTCAGCAATTTGCATTATCTTATATAGCATAACTTTATAAGGATATTGCTTAATTTAATTTTGTTTGAGGGGATTTTTCATAAAAGATTCAGTTCTAACTTAATACAGACTATATTATGAAACCTCTATAAGACTTTATTTTCCGACTTTATTGTAAGACTTTTTTTTCGCTCCGAATATCGACTATTCTTTCTCGTATTCAGGTATTGTCTTTCATTTATCATCTACTGACAGCTATATGTAGTAAGTCTTCTTTACTTCCACAATTTAAAACAAAACTAAGAACCCTTTTTTAACTTCTTAAAAATAAATTCAGTAATTTTTGTTTTTATATAATCCTGGATGCTATGGATATAATCGTTATATAATGCACCCCAATACTTTAAGCTTGTATTTACTAATAAAGCACTTAATAAAAAAATGAAAAACAATACCGGCATCACTTTTCTGGATTAGTATTAAACTTAAATTTTGTAGAATATACACGAGATTTTTACTTTTTAGTTATAATTATTTTAAAATTCAGAACTAATAAGTATTATGAATGCTAATTTTACACTAGTGTAATTTAAACGAAACAAAATTCTTATTTGAAAAACATCTCCGTATGTTTCATAGATTCGGTATTTTATGTTCTCGAACAATAAAAGAAAAAAAAAATAGCAAAGCGTGACATGTATTCTTCCTTTCAACATAGCAGAAAAAGAATTAAAGGAATAAAATTGACTTCTGATAAAGATGTTGGTGGGCACTTATGCCGTAGCAAATAGGCTTTATTAAGAAAGTTGGTTAAAAATTATTTTCATCATTTCTGAAAGTAATTATAAGTACATGATGTCCAAAATAAAATGTAACGAATATGAATGACCGGTGTGACTTACATCAACATTGTTTTGTATTTCAAAGTGATTCTTTGCAAGGAATCCAATAATGTCTAAAACTTAATAAAATATATGCTTGAAAATACTGGATAAAATGGAAACCTAAATCGGCATCAAAGACTTGCTAATATATTTTTTAATGTTAAATTATCACTTCCGTAACTGATGATTGATTCGTTGGAATAACCATAAGTGCTTGACAAACTTAAACTACATCTTTTCATCTCTTATCTATATTCCCGCTTGTTACTTCATGCTTGTATGGGAAATAATTGTTATTTAGGCATAAAACCAATAGCAGTTTTGAGAGATGGGGGTTTGTTGATATGAACGACTTCAATACTTGTGGCTGGTACTTTATTTATAATTGAGAACATGATAAACTGCCACTAAAAACTAGTTATTTTTCTTGATGCATTAAAGATTCTACTAATCCAGTTTCTTCTTTCTCTTCATTACCATATAGGATTATCAGTATGAGATAATCCATAATCCATACTTGACAAATTATTGCTCTATACTTTGCACTTAGGCAGTGGTTGGTCGAACCATTTGAACATTGGGAAAAATGCTTTGCAATATTCCAGAAATCCTGCTGAAGTTACATGCCTTTTGCCCTGTCAGGGGCGATAAAGTATTAGTCAAATACTAGGGATAGTTACATTCATGCGAAATAACAGTTCATTTATTCTAATAACAGGTTTCTGAATAAGTATATTTTTGGGGAAAATGAAAAGAATAGAAGCTTAACAGAAATTAAATTCTCGTTTGTCTATTTGCAATTAGTCCATTAAGTCCATATCAGTTTAATTCATATGTTTAAGTGGATGTCTCTGAAAATCAGTGGAGGCAATATTTTGTGTAATTCTGTGTGTGCAGGGCTCAAAAGGATTTGAACTTAAACTCTGAAGTTCAAATCCTTTAGAGTACGACTGTGTAAGCTTTTCTAACTTTCACCTATTGTCTGTGTACACACACACGTATTTAAATGTATGTATATATATGTATATAAATATATGTATATTTATGTGTATATAAATGTGCATATATATATATGTATATAAATGTATGTGTATGTATATATGTATGTATATAAATATGTGTGTGTGTGTCTATATATATATATGTTGAACATACAAAATATTTTTGTATTTAAAACTAGAGACACATAATACTCATTCCTATGCATATACGCCACTTATACAAAGGCATGCAATTTAAATATGGCTTTCCTATGAGAAATGTTTATATTTTAGAGATTACTTATCAATAATGTTGTGTGACTGAGGATATCTTTTGATTTTTTAGGGAAAGTTGTTGTTGGTTTGTTTCAAAAAAATATAAACATATATTTACATGTTTGTCTTTGCAGCTATTTGTGAAGCTATTTGGAGACAGTAACAATGTATGGTGTGTATCGCCCTACACACGCCCCTACGGGGATCGAACATTGTATATACTGTAATTTTTTCAATAATATTGAAAAATCACTCATCATAGCAGGAGTCAATCAACTGCACGTGTTTCGCCTTACTCCAGAAGAGGTTTGTAAATTTTCATATCATATGTTCATCTCTTTCAAGATATTTGTTTCCAGAAAAAACATTAAACCCATTTGATGCCAACCCACCTCAGACCAGTTGTGGTTCTATAATATAAACTTTATGTTTTTAAAGTAATATAAATTTAAAGCATCCATTAAAATTTCATAGTAATCTATGTCCCAAACACCTGCTTAATAATCTTTTTTTACTATAGGCACAAGGCCTGAAAATTGAGGGGATGAGGACTAGTTGATTACATCAACCCCAATGTTTCACTGGTACTTAGTTTATCAACCCTGAAAGGATGAATGGCAAAGCCAGTATTCTTAACCTACTGAGGCTTTTGTTGGTTGGGACTTATGTGGGTGAAGTTAATACAGATTATGTTCAGTTTGAATTTTGGCTTGATTAGAGTCCCTGATGGGTTAGTTATAACAGAAAGGTTTAAAAAAAATGTTATTACAGGATTTAAGATGTGAGATATCATAGGAGTGGCTAAAGGAGGGGAGTCAAGTGAAATTTTCTTCTATTACATCAGTATTTACAGACTCATTGTATTCAGTCATATCAACGGTGATGATACTATATCATTTTTTATTTTCAGGCAGCACTTTTTGGAGATAAACTTCCTGAACGAATTGGTGGTAAGTGACTCGTATTTCAGAATATGATTGAAAACACATTTTCTAAATATGTTTTGTTTATACTTAAAAACATTTAGAACAAATTATATGAAATAGATCTGCACAAGCAAAGGTTTCAATTTCTAGTAAATTTTGGAAATAATCAATAGAAGTAATATTATTTAGTTTTTGTTGTATTTTGGGACAGTCATTGTGCCAATAATAAGCATAACACTGGTTCTATTTCACTTCTTTATTATTTGCTAATTTGTTAACTATTTAACCAATTAACTAATTGATTGTTTGATTAATCCTTTGGTTAATCAATCAGTTATGTTTGTCAAAATCCTTTCATTGTCATTTGTAACCTTCTCAGTAGTATGCCCTCTCTGCTCCTGCTCTGTTTCAGGTTTCATAATAATCCTCTTGAGATACAACAAAACCTGTTTCAATACATGGATTCACATGAAGAACTTTGCAAACCAAATATAAAAACAAATTATTTAGTTTTGTTTATAACAATAATTATTTTGTTGTTTTTTTTTCTACTACTGTAGTTGATTTTGAGATTTGGAATGCTATTCTTACTAACACACATTCACTGCAGTGATGACACCGTTTGTAGCTGTAACTAAGCAGTTTGTAAACATTCATATGCAGTTATACATGTGAGAATGTATAACTGCATTCTCACACTTATACAAACACATGTGGGGATGCTCAAAGTAGCTTGTGAAGTAATCATCATCATCATCATCATTGTTTAACGTCTGCTTTCCATGCTAGCATGGGTTGGACGATTTTGACTGTGGGCTGGCGAACCAGATGGCTGCACCAGGCTCCAATCTTGATCTGGCAGAGTTTCTACAGCTGGATGCCCTTCCTAGCGCCAACCACTTCGAGAGTGTAGTGGGTGCATTTTACGTGCCACCGGCATGGGGGCCAGTCAGGCGCTACTGGCAATGACCTCGCTCGAATCTTTTTACATGTGCCAGTGAAGCAATGTTGGTAACGATCATGCTCGAATGGTGCCCTTTTACGTGCCACGGGTACGGAAGCCAGTTGGCTGCTCTGGCAACGATCACGCTCGGATGGTGCTCTTGGCACCCTACAAGCACAAGTGCCAGTAAAGTGACGCTGTTAACAATCATACTCGAATGGTGCCCTTTTATGTGCCACTGGCACGGAAGCCGGTTAGCCGCTCTGTCAACATAATTACTACTTCACATTATCACTGGTGTAAAATGACAATTCCAATTTATAAATTTAGCTCTTTGTTGTTTTTAAATTTCATTTATGTTTTAGTTATATATGAAGTAACAATTTAATCTTTGATTTTTTTCTCTCTTTTTATGTTTTGCAGAGATTCGCAAGAAATTAAAATTAGAATGTATGTTGTCATTTAGTCTTTTTGGCAATGTGATGTCTATGAAATCAGTCAAATTGGTTGGTGCTCAGCGAGATGCTTTACTTTTGAGTTTCATGGATGCTAAGGTATAGTAGATTTTTGAATTTGTATTGCTTCTTTTTGTTTATACTTGAAAACATATAACTCTTTAGCATTTAAACTTGCCTTATCCAGCCAAGATAGTCTACATGTTTTATGTTCAAACTGGCCAGATTCAGCCTCTCATACCAACCCTGAAATATCATTCTAAAAATGTACAATCATATCACTGAAATCTCAAAGCTACACTATAACATCTAATTAATTCAAAACAGTGTGACTAAATAGACATTACATTTGACAGAATAAGCTGAATGCTAAATGGTTAAAGTGATTTACAAATTTTCATGAAATAATGTGGCTGATGCTGGTGTCATGTAACCAGCAGCCGTGCCGGTGGCATGTAAAAAGCACTTTTTGAGTGCTGGGTCTCACAGAGGCAATGACAAATGACTGAGACCTTTGGCAATATGCTGTGCTTGAGAAGAAGACCCATCAAGCCAAGTGAAATCATGGTCATGGCAGATACTGGTGTCATGCATCCATTACACTCTTGGAGTAGTTGGTGTTAGGAAGGGCATCCAGCCATAGAAACCATGCCAAATCAGACTGGAGTCTGGTGCAGCCCTCTCAGCTTACCTGGTTAAACTGTCCAACCCATGTCAGCATGGATAATGGATGCTAAATGATGACGATGACAAATATTTTATACTCTTAGTCAATCAGGTGATACATGAAGGAGTCATACCCAATGACTGGTGTAGCAGCATAATAGTCAACTGCTACAAAGGTAAAGGTGGTGCATTAAATACGAATAATTACAGAGGTATCAAGTTGTTGGATCAGGTAATGAAAGTCATGGAGAGGGTCATAGCCCAAATAATTAAGGAGAGAGTCAGTTTAGACTAGAAGCAGTTTGGGTTTGTGCCAGGGAAAAGCACCACTGTTGCTATATTTCTGGTAAGACAGCTGCAGGAGAAATACCTAGCTAAAGATAAACCTCTGTACCTGGCTTTTGTTGTCATGAAGAAAGCCTTTGACAGGGTCCCCTGATCCCTTTTCTGGTGGTCAATGCAGAAACTAGGGATAGATGAGTGGTTAGTGAGAGCTGTACAAGCCATGCACAGAGATGCTGTCAGTAAGGTGAGGGTTGGCAACGAGTACAGTGAAGAATTCCGGGTAGGGGTCCACCATGGATCAGTCCTCAGCTCCCTCTTATTCATCATAGTCCTCCAGGCAATAACAGAAGAATTCAAGACAGGATGCCCCTGGGAGCTCCTCTAGGCTGACGACCTTGCTCTAATTGCTGAGTCACTATCAGAACTAGAGGAGAAGTTTCGGGTGTGAAAGCAAGGATTAGAATCGAAGAGCCTTAGAGTTAACCTAGCTAAAACCAAAGTCTTAATAAGTAGGAAGGCAGACAAACCACAAATCCCTTCAGGTAGATGGTCCTGCACGATCTGTAGAAAAGGCGTAAGTAGAAACTCCATAAGATGTATTCAGTGTAAGCTATGGACACATAAGAGATGCAGCAATATCAAAGGAAGGCTAACTGGGAAGATAGTCTTTGTGTGTGGCAAATGCTCGGGGGCAATAAACACTGAAAATGTGCAGAAAACATCCTCAGTCACATTTCAGGAGGAAAAACTACAAGTAGTTGATAGCTTCCGTTACCTAGGTGACCAAGTCAGTAGCTGGGGTGGATGCTCTGAGAGTGTAGCTGCTAGAATAAGAATAGCCTGGGCAAAATTCAGAGAGCACCTACGTCTGCTAGTGACAAAGGGCCTCTTGCTCAGAGTAAAAGGTAGACTGTATGACCCATGTGTGCAACAGCCATGCTACATGGCAGTGAAGCATGGACCATGACTGCTGAGGACATGCGTACGCTTGCAAGGAATGAAGCTAGTATGCTCTGCTGGATGTGTAACGTCAGTGTGCATGCACAACAGTGTGTAAGTGCTCTGAGAGAAAAGTTGGACATAAGAAGCATCAAATTTGGTGTGTAAGAGAGACGACTGCTCTGGTGTGGTCATCTGTTGCGTATGGATGAGGACAGCTGTGTGAAAAAGTGTCATCCCTAGCAGTAGAGGGAACCTGTGGAAATTTAAAGTTGAATCACCATTTGGTTTTGTGTTTAGTCTTTACTTGAAGCATTGTATTCCTATAGGGCCAGAATGCTATTGTTTTCTTCAGAGGGCTTTGCTGATAACAATAACAGACTTCACTCTAAATTCACAATATCTTAGTTAAAAGTAAGTGGACATTCAGTAGTATAGTAAAACAGATGTAACAAGCAAAATCTGCAATATATGTTATACAATGCAAATGAAATTATTTCTAAAACTTACCATATTTCTAGCTTTCTCTGGTGGAGTATGATCCTGGGACTCATGATTTGAAGACTTTATCTCTTCATTACTTTGAAGAACAAGAATTAAAAGTGAGTTTTTTAAAAATTTCTGCTATATTCTTTAAAAAAATTGAATGAAATCTTATTCTGAGTTTACCATTAAGTTTTTGAATTATAAACATTCCTTGTATGATAGTTCAATTATATCTTTTTATTTTTGCCTTGCTTCCATAGTTTGGGCATATAAAGTGATATTTATTTTCATATTATTTGTTAGTTCTTGTGCTTATTTTGAATGTAATTTTACTGCCACATTTTACATCTTAAACATAATTATTTAATTTCTTTTTCAAAAAATTTGATCACCAATACAATGTATGTTTGATCTATAGTGCTTGAGGTTATATATATATATATATATATATATATATATATATATATGGATCCCAAAGATCTCAGCAATTAACTTTCTAGCACCTCCACACATACATAGTTATAATATACATATATAAATATAGTGATAGTGAAAATAAATAAAATTAAAATTTTTCGTATGAAGTAGTGAATTCTTATTTAGAACAATTTGATAAAAATAACGATGGTTTAGATGAAAGTCTCTAGAAATGATATCATGTCATACATAGTAAAGTAAATATAAACGCATGTGAAATATATCTTCTCTGGACACCAGGTCGTGTTTCATTCACTTGCAGCAGTAAAATAACTGGTGTAGCAGAAATATGAACTTCCTTTAAGGCTTGCTTTTTCTGCTATCCACAGATAGCAAAACAGGAAACCTTAATAAAAAAATTACTGCTTATATATGAAATTGGTGAAATTTACTGATTAACATCAGAAAGTAATGGAAGAAGCTGAAAATACTGGAAAAAGTCTTATGGTCTCTGTTTGTGAAACAGTTTTAGTTCAAATAACTATATGAAAAACTTTTAAATATTCTTATAGATATGAACATTACAGGAACCACAAAAATAAGTATATCTGGCAAGTGTAATGAAAGTGTTATATAGTATAAAGCTTTTTAACAGAGATTTTGGTAAACATGAGATGAATGTCCAGAATGACATATATAATATATAATGATATATATAATATATATATATATAGAATGAAATATATGAGACATTGGAGCTCGATACAGTTCTTGGATACTTTAAATTGTCCAACCCATACCAGCATGGTACATGGACTTTGATGATGATGACATGGTTGCTAAAATGAAGTGACAATTGAAAATAAGATCATATCAAAGTAAATATAGCCTTCTCATCATTTAACATCTACTTTTCCATACCTGCATGGGTCAGATGCCCTTTCTGTTTTCATACCTTCCAGTTCCCAAGCAAGGTAATATTTCCCATAGCCAGACATATTTTTCATGGAAGATTGGAAATGTGTGACATGCTTGTTTACAATCATCATGTGATGTCAAGACAAGAGTGTACACACACACACAGACACACACATGGACTTCTTTCAGTTTCTGTGTATCAAATCCACTCACAAGGCTTTGGTCAGCCTGGGGCTTTAGTAGAAGACACTTGCCCAAGGTGCCATTTCTATTCATTATTTCAATGTGTGTGTGTGTGTGTGTGTATATATATATATACGCCATAATGGACTGTTAGCTCCTACATGCATTTTTTTCTCTCCTTGTTTCTTTCCTTGTTTCTTTTCTGTGTATCTTTCTGACGAAGCGCGTAGGCTCGAAACGTAAAAGACTTGTTCTATTTCTATTCCTGAGCGCCATGCTAATACATTTGTTTGTTTGTACTCCACCTGCCTTCGTCTTTTGTTTATTTTCGTAAACCTTCCCGTTATATATATATATATATATATATATATATATATATATATATATATATATATAAAACCTCAAGTACTCTAGATCAAACATACATTTTGTTTGGTATATATGTGATCAAATTTTTTTACAAATGAAATTAAATAAGTGTTTAAAATTTAAAATGTGACAGTGCCATTAGATCCAAAGTAGGGGATCAACAGAGTTCAATAAATATGAGAATTAACAACAAATAATATGAAAATAAATACCACTTTGTGTGCTTAACCCATAGAAATAAGACATAATTGAACTATAACACTAGAAATGTTTAACCAAAGCCATATGGTCGGGAAGCAAGCTCTTTAGTCACGCACCCATGCCTGCAACTATAATATACAAATATTAAATGTCTTCTCTTGTTGCAAGCTCGTCTTTCTATCATCTGTAGCAGTAAAATAACTGGCATGGTGTGCTGTGTATGTGTATTGTAAAATTTCATTGAAAGTCAGGTACAACTCTAAAATATATACATGATGATTGCCTCATCTTGTCAGATGATAGTCTTACATTCAGCCTCATTGTTTTGATTTACTTTCATCCCTGCATGTGTGTGGTTATTAATTTTCTGTTGCCACACATCCATTTGTCATAAGACTATAAAATACAAAATGGATCAAGAGATATGATGATAAAGAGACACATCTGTTTGTCATTGGATTTAAGTGACAAAAGCTTGTACAACACTTTTGCTACCGTCCATCACCATAGTATGTTCCAGTGATAAGCATTACAAGGTACTCTTTTGATTGCATGTTCTATGTTGGAGTATCTTTCTCCTAGAAGAACTGCTTTCCTCATGGCTTTATCAAAAATAATGAGAGCCTCCTAACTGTATCCGGTGGTAAGGCGGCGAGCTGGCAGAAATGTTAGCACGCCGGGTGAAATACGTAGCCGTATTTCGTCTGTCGTTACGTTGTGAGTTCAAATTCCGCCGAGGTCGACCTTGCCTTTCATCTGTTAAGGCGGCGTCTGGCAGAAACGTTAGCGCGCCGGGCGAAATGCTTTGTGGTATTTCGTCTGCTGTTACATTCTGAGTTCAAATTCCGCCGAGGTCGACTTTGCCTTTCATCCTTTTGGGGTCGATTAAATAAGTACCAGTTACGCACTGGGGTCGATATAATTGACTTGATCCGTCTGTCTGTCCTTGTTTGTCCTCTCTGTGTTTAGCCCCTTGTGGGTAGTAAAGAAATAGGTAAGGCTCCTGTTCAGGAGTTGTTGGGTGCATGGAGTCACTTCCTAATTACCTGTCAGGGTCCTATCTGTGGATTAACAGATTTCCCAGGGATATATATCTTCATCATCATCATCATCATTTAACGTCCGTTCTCCATGCTAGCATGGGTTGGACGGTTCGACCGGGGATCTGGGAAGCCAGAAGGCTGCACCAGGCTCCAGTCTTATCTGGCAATGTTTCTACAGCTGGATGCCCTTCCTAACGCCAACAACTCTGTGAGTGTAGTGGGTGCTTTTTACGTGCCACCTGCACAGGTGCCAGGTGAGGCTGGCAACGGCCACGGTCGGATTGGTGTATTTTATGTGCCACCGGCACGGAAGCCAGTCGAGGCGGCGCTGGCATCGGCCACGAGTCGGATAGTGCTTTTTACGTACCACCAGACCAGGGATCCTGGCTGGTTCAATTCGATTTCGATTTCGCTTGCCCCAACATGTCTTCGCAAGCAAAGGGGGTTGGCATGGGTGCCTGTCGTACGGTCTGATTGGTGTATTTTACGTGCCACCGGCACAGAGCCAGTGGAGGCGGCGCTGGCATCGGCCACGAGTCGGATAGTGCTTTTTACGTACCACCAGACCAGGGATCCTGGCTGGTTCAATTCGATTTTGATTTCGCTTTCGCTTGCCCCAACATGTCTTCGCAAGCAAAGGGGGTTGGCATGGGTGCCTGTCGTCGGATGAGGTTCTATATTGACTTCGCTTGCGTCAACAGGTCTTTGTGTCCAAGGGAGGAAAGGCATTCATAAGTGGGCTGGGCTCACTTGTCCTGCCTGGTCTTCTCACGTACAGCATATTTCCAAAGGTCTCGGTCGCTAAGTTCGAAGGTCGTGCTTCACCACCTCGTCCCAGGTTTTCCTGGGTCTACCTCTTCCACGGGTTCCCTCAACTGCTAGGGATTGGCACTTTCTCACACATGTATCTTCATCCATTCTCGCCACATGACCATACCAGCGCAATCGTCTCTCTTGCACACCACAACTGATGCTTCTTAGGTACAACATTTCTCTCAAGGTACTAACGCTCTGTTGAGTATGTACACTGACATTACACATCCATCGGAGCATACTGGCTTCATTCCTCACGAGCTTACGCATGTCCTCAGCAGTCACGGCCCATGTTTCACTGCCATGTAGCATGGCTGTTCGTACACATGCATCATACAGTCTGCCTTTTACTCTGAGCGAGAGGCCTTTAGTCACCAGCAGAGGTAAGAGCTCCCTAAACTTTGCCCAGGCTATTCTTATTCTAGCAGTTACACTTTCAGCGCGCCCACCCCCACTACTGACTTGGTCACCTAGATAACGGAAGCTATCAACTACTTCTAGTTTTTCCCCCTGGAAAGTGACGGAAGTTGTTTTCTGCAGATTTTCGGAGGTTAATGCTCCCGAGCATCTGCCACATACAAAAACTATCTTCCCAGTTAGCCTACCTTTGACATTGCTGCACCTCTTATGTGTCCATAGCTTACACTGGGTACATCTTATAGAGTTTCTACCTACACCTTTTCTACAGATCGAGCAGGGCCATCTTCCTGAAGACATTTGTGGATTGTCTACCTTCCTACTTATTAGTACTTTGGTTTTAGCTAGGTTGACTCTAAGGCCCCTCGATTCTAAACCTTCCTTCCACACCTGGAACTTCTCCAGTTCTGATAGTGACTCAGCAATTAGAGCAAGGTCGTCAGCGTAGAGGAGCTCCCAGGGACAACCTGTCTTGAATTCCTCCGTAATTGCCTGGAGGACTATGATAAATAGGAGGGGGCTGAGTACTGAACCCTGGTGGACCCCAACCTCTACTTTGAATTCTTCTGTGTACATGTTGCCAACCCTAACCTTACTTACGGCATCTCTGTACATGGCTTGCACAGCCCTCACCAGCCATTCATCTATCCCTAGTTTCCTCATTGACCACCAGATAAGGGATCGGGGGACCCTATCAAAAGCTTTCTCCATGTCAACGAAAGCCAGGTACAGGGGCTTATCTTTGGCTAGGTATTTCTCCTGCAGCTGCCTTACCAGGAATATAGCATCAGTGGTACTTTTCCCTGGCACGAACCCAAACTGCATCTTATCTAAACTAACTCTGTCTCTAATTAGTTGGGCGATGACCCTCTCCGTAACCTTCATTACCTGATCCAACAGCTTGATACCTCTGTAATTATTTGTATCTAGGGCATCACCTTTACCTTTGTAGCAGTTGACTAGTATGCTGCTACACCAGTCATTGGGTATGACTCCTTCGTGTATCACCTGGTTGACTATACGGGTGACTAGGTTATAGCCGACACTGCCAGATATTTTGAGCATCTCTGCAGTAATTCCTGATGGGCCTGGGGCTTTCCCTGTCTTCATGCTTCTAATTGCCTTAACTACCAAAGAATTTTCAATTCGGATGGCTGGTCCCTCTGTTGGGTTGACATTTGGCAGACTCTCTTTATCCCATTCATTTTCTTTATTCAGCAACCTTTCATAGTGGCATCTCCAAACCTCTCTCTTTGCATCCTCATTTAGCGCAAGTGAACCATCATCCATGCGAACACACTTCTCTCCTACCACATCACGATTCTCTCTCACACACTGTCTTGCAACATGAAATACCTCAAGTCTTTCATCCTCACGGCTCAGAACATTGGCAAATTTTTTCTTATCCGCTTCCCCTCTGGCTAAATAAACCTGTCTCCTAGCTTCCCTTCTGGCTGTCTGATACAATTCCCTGCTACCACCGTTCTTCCAGTCCTTCCAATCCTGTCTCTTTTGTCTAATAGCCCTGTCAACCACAGTGTTCCACCACCATGTTACCCTGGGTCGAGTTGGTACTTTGCTCCACCACAGATCTGGTCAGTGGCTGTCAGCAGATTGTCCCGTAGAAATCTCCAGTTGCCTTCCACATATATATATATATATAATATATATATATATATATATATATATATATACATATATATATATATATATCATACACATGCATATACACACATTCTGATGCAGGCTTGGTTATGAAGTACAGGGATTGCTGTGTGATTAAGAAGTTTGCTTTGCACTCACATGGTTTTAGGTTCAGTCCCATGGAATTTTAGGCTATAATCCTGGGTTGATGAATACCTTGAGTGTAAATTTGGTAGAAAGAAACAGTAGGAAACCTATTTTATATATGTGTCTGTGCTTGCACGAATATGTGTGAATGTTGACATTCTACAACTTTGCTTGAACAGAATATGTTTACATTCCTTGTTGAAATTATGCCTGGTTGCTCTGTGTTTTCAAAAACTTGTGAAATATAAAACTCCTTTACTTGCAAAAACAGTTAAATGTTGGCAACCAAAAGAATATTTGGCCATAAAGTCCTGCCTGAAATATATCCCCTGTCAAATAAATTGCTGGCATGGAAATATGGATGTTAAAACAAACACAATTCTCTGCACAACCCATGCTAGCATGGAAAAATCAACATTAAATCAACAAATATCATCATCATTTAACATTCATGTTCCATGCTGGCATGGGTTATATTTATTTTACCAACATCAATGGAAATTGTAGCTGTGATACCAGTGCCGTTGGTACATAAGAGATCCATCTGAACGTGGTCGTTGCCAGTGATGCCCTGACTGGCCTCCGTGTCGGTGGCACGTAAAAAGCACCATCCGATCGTGGCCATTGCCAGCCTCGTCTGGCCTCCATGCCAGTGGCATTTAAAAAGCACCATCCAATCGTGGCCGTTTGCCAGCCACGTGTGGCACGTAAAAAGCACCCACTACACTCATGGAATGGTTAGCGTTAGGAAGGGCATCCAGCTGTAGAAACACTGCCAGATCAGACTGGGCCTGGTGCAGCCTTCTGGCTTCCCAGACCCCAGTTGAACCGTCCAACCCATGCTAGCATGGAGAGCAGATGTTAAACGATGATGATGATGATGATTTTTAAGAAAAGTTGAATTGAAAAATAACTAAAATAATATTCAATGATTTTATCTAAATATATATCATAAACTTTTTTTTTCACAATATATAGTGTGGTTTTGTTGAAAACCGACACCTTCCAATTGTCCGTGTGGATCCAGATGGGAGATGTGCTGCAATGTTGATTTATGGTAGACACCTTACAATTTTACCATTTCGTCATGATGTCAGTTTGGAAGAAGGAGATACTACATTAGGCTGGTAAGTAAATTTCTGTGATATTTTGATTACTTTTCTTCTAAATTTCATCTTTTTCATTTGTTGTTGGATTTATAGAAATATTCTCTGTTTTTTCTTAATTTAAATTTATTTTTTTTCCTTCCCCTCCAAATTACCTTACATTAGATGGCTATTCAAATTATGAAATTTAAATGGAGCAGTTGGTATTTTTTTCTTCTAATCAATACTTGAATTATTTCTTTAATGATAGCCACTAAGTTTGCTAAGTTGAGTGAAGTAAATGTTTTTATTATAGGTCTAAGCTATGATTGATTGTGCATTATTCCAGTTGTACCACACACATAGAGTAAGGAACATTCTTTATTAAAACACTCTTGTTTTGGTTGTAGACAATAGCTGAATGTTAGATTTTGTATTCTGTTACTTGATGGCAGGCTGAAGATCCTTGTAATCTTTGCTTTTTTATTTTCAAAGTTATATGGATACTACTTATTATAGGGCTAGTGTTTGGCACCCTGATAGAGTATAGTGAATTGTTTCTGAAGATTTGTCACGTTGGTTATATTTATTCATCATCATCATTATCATCATCATCATCATTTAATGCCCGTTGTCCATGGGTTGGATGGTTTGACCATGCTGGCAAACTAGAAGGCTGTACCAGACTCCAGTCTGATTTAGCATGGTTTCTATGGCTGGATGCCCTTCCTAACGCCAATCACTCAGAGAGTGTAATGGATGCTTTTTACGTGCCATTTGCGTGACACCAGTATTTTCTACGACTATGATTTCACTTGGCTTGATGGGCTTTCTTCTCAAGAACGGCGTAATACCAAAGGTCTCAGTCATTTGTCATTCCCCCCATGAGGCGCAACATACTGGACAGGTACTTTTTATGTGCCACCGGCATCGGCCACCTTACCTCTGAGGTCCTGGACAAAGCATCTATAAAATGCCGGAAGCATTAATAATTGCTATTTAAACACTCAAAAATAATCTGCCCACTTTCCTTCATGAAAGGTATGGTTGTTGGTTGTCTGATACATGTTACAGTGTGGTCATCATCATCATCATCGCTTAATGTCCGCTTTATATGCTGGCAGTGGTTGGACAATTTGACAGGAGAAGATGGCATTGGCATGGTTTCTACAGCTGCATACCCTTCCAAATGCCAACCACTTTATAGAGTGTACTGGGTGCTTTTTATGTGGAACCAGCGGCAGTGAGGTCGCTAAATAGTTTGCAAGACAAGACCCCCTCAACTGAGTGGGGTGGCTTTGTGTTAGGTGAGGAAAAGTTAGAATATGTTAGAGGAGCAGAAACAAGTATCTTGCGGTGGAAGAGATACATGGCTACCCTAGTTAGGGAAAAAGAGAGGAGAGAGGGAGATATGGTAAAACTGTGTCAGAGTATACCCTCTAATGATAGAAAAGTGTATATGAGGGTGGGCTGGAAAGTTCATAGGCTGACCGTGATGCAATGATTGAACTTGACCAAATGTGTTTTATTTTTCGACATGAGGAATAGTAGGAGTGTCATTGAATAGTGAGAGAGGGGAGGGGGTCAAAGTGTGACACACTGACACACAGAAATTCGTTTTGGCATTTATTATTATAGATGATGTTTTTAAATTTATTTTCAGCAGGTTTCTTATCTCCTGATCTATTACGTGTGTTCTGTTATATTTTGACTCGTTATTTCTAACTTAATGCACTTGCTTGGACTGTTGGTATGTTGATGGCAATGTTAATGAGCTTTTGCCATTCAAATGTACTTTCAGAAGATGTTTAAATCATTTAAAGTACTCATTCCTTTTAGTTTTTTCTCTGTCAGGATTTGCTTTAATCCTTTAGAACCTATATAACGCAACTTGTCATCATATACACTTATTCACAAATCTAAAATAATTCAAAACCTGTAAAATATCCAAACTTGTATTAACTCTTTAGCATTCAGTTTATCAAATGTGAATGCTTATTTATTCAGTTTTGAATTAATCATACATTATCTCATTAGTTCAAAATTTCAATGATGTGATTGTTTATTTTTAGGATGATGTTGTTGAGTAGGTGCGAGAGGCCAGATCTGGTCAGTTTCAGCATAAAATAGGCAGAATATTTGGGCTGGATATGGCTAGTTTAAATGCTAAAAGGTTAATTCTCTGGCCTTTTTTCCTCTTGATTAATAAATAATGATGATTAAAAAAGAAAAGACTTGAAGATATAATTGCTATTACTTAAATAAGATATTTTCTGTTTCAGTAAACCACCAATACTTTCATCATATTTAATTGATCTTCGTTCCATGGATGAGAAAATTACTAATGTTTTAGACATTCAGTTTCTGCATGGTTATTATGAACCAACAATTTTCATCTTGTATGAACCTCTGCAAACTTGGTCAGGGTAAGTGTGATAGAGTTTAACTATAAAAGCAAGCTTGTTTTTCTATTTGAATGAAATGGAAACAGATATTTGAATTTGTTTGTATTGTTTGATATTTTATTGTTAATTATAATAAAAAAAGACCCCCAGCTAAACCCAACATATTTTAGAGGGTTTTTCCTTCAATAGAAAATATAAATGACATCTAAGAAAAATGAAATATCAACTTGTGAGTGCTTCATATCAATTAATTGTTAGCCCCACCATTATTTGAATTTACAAAAGCAAGTTTCTAAAATCCATTTCCTCCTCTTTTATGTTTGGCATTATTAGTGTGATCATTATATATTCTCATGATTGCTGTCAGTATCATCATTGCCCTTGTTTCTACCACCACCAGTACCACTGTCACTGCAGCTGTTGCCTCCTTCAAATGGCTACATTTATACAAACATTCACAGCCATTTGTTTCATGAAACATTGGTGATCATCATCATCATACATTCATGTTCCATGCTGGAATAGGTTGCATGGTTCGACAGGGTCCAGTGGGCTCAAGGACTGCATCATTTTCTTTGGCATGAATTCTACAGTTGGATAGGAAGTGCATCCGACTTTACAGTGTATACAAGTTGCTTTGTTTGTGACACTGATACTAGTAAGGTTGCCATGCAGCTTGCAATCCTATGAACCCCAAATGAGCAGCTTTATTCTAAAACACAAGGAGTAAAAGCATAAGAGAAAGGGCCAAAGAGAACAGTTTTCTTGTTGTGGAAAAACTACATCACTACTTATATTGGTAATTGACTTAAAAGTGGGCTTCTTTCATAATGAGGCACCAGTGCAATAATTGAAAATTTGTCTCTTTTTCAGTTTCAGTTGGTTATCCTAGAACAGGAAATCATTTTTTAGAAACTATTTCCTATCAATTTATCAAATATTGTGAAATAATATATCTTTTTAGGCGGACAGCTGTACGGACAGATACTTGCAGCATTGTGGCTATTTCTTTAAATATCCAACAGAAAGTTCATCCTGTTATATGGTCATTAACAAACTTACCGTTTGACTGTTTCTGTGCTTTACCAATTCCTAAACCCATAGGTAAGTGTTCACTATAGTTTCTTTGGTACTTTACAGTTATCAGTAGCCAATTTTTTTGTTTACTAAATCATCATCATCATCGTTTAGCGTCCGTTTTCCATGCTAGCATGGGTTGGACGGTTCAACTGGGGTCTGTGAAGCCAGAAGGCTTCATCAGGCCCAGTCAGATCTGGCAGTGTTTCTACGGCTGGATGCCCTTTTTAATGCCAACCACTCCGTGAGTGTAGTGGGTGCTTTTTACGTGCCGCCCGCACAGGTGCCAGACATAGCTGGCAAACGGCCACGAACGGATGGTGCTTTTTATGTGCCACCGGCATGGGGGCCAGGCGAGGCTGGCAACGGACACGAACGGATGGTGCTTTTTATGTGCCACCGGCATGGGGGCCAGGCGAGGCTGGCAACGGACACGAACGGATGGTGCTTTTTACGTGCCACCGGCACGAGGCCAGTCGGGGCGGCGCTGGCAACGGTCGCGAACGGATGGTTCTCTTACAGTGCCACCGGCACTGGTAACACATCTGCAATTTCCATTGATCGATTTCGATTCTGATCCTCACTTGCCTCAATAGGTCTTCACAAGTAGAGTTTTGTGTCCCAAGAAGGGAAGGTATGCATACGTAGGCTGGCTCCATCCCATGTAGAAGGCCACGGGTTATGGACTCACTTGTCCTGCCGGGATTTCTCACGCACAGCACACTTCCAGAGGTCTCGGTCTCTAGTCATTTCCTCAGTGAGACCTAAAGTTCGAAGGTCGTGCTTCACCACCTCGTCCCAGGATTAGTAAATAAGCTATTAAATAATAACCCTTTTCCTTCTCCATGGAGCAGTGATAGTTATTCCGAAAGTTTGTCAATCAGCAATTAAATCTGTCTCATGAGTGTAATAGTTTATTTAATCCTTTAGTAAATGAAGAATTGGCTTTCAATAAAAAGAAAATACCATTTTTCATTTCAATAATTTAGAAAATTAAAATATAATTTTTACTATCATGTATCATATTAGTTATACTTGTATCCGTTTTTTATAGTGGCTGTGCTGTTGCTACATAAAAAGCACCCAGTATACTCTGTCAAGTGGTTGGCATTAGGAAGGGCATCCAGCTATAGAAACCATACCAAAACAGATAATGGAGCTTGGTGTAGCTCTCTGGCTTACCAACTGTTAAATTGTCCAACCCATGCAAACATGGAAAACAAATGTTAAATGATGTTGATGATAATGATGCCTACCAGAGATTTTTATGTATAGAAAAAAATTGCTGTTTGTTATGATGCTATAAGTGCTTGAAGTTGGCTCTCTTAACTGAACAATTAGTATGGAAAAAGAAAGCACCAGTCTGAAAAGATAGTTTCTCTTGTGTTGGTGTTACACAGTAAATAAAACAGACCTGCTTTCTTTAAAGTGGCTCAAACCAGAATGAGGCAGGAGAAAATACCCAAAATAGGAAGAGTTCTTGATGTGTTTAGTTTTATCTTTTTGCATTTTGAATACAAATATTGCCATGGTCAACTTTGTTTTACATTCTTCTAGAGCTGATAATTTAGCACCAGCTGAAGTGCTGGCATTGATCAGTTACTTTTTTTGCCTGTCACCCTTCAAGATCTAATAAAATATATACCAGTCATCTACTGGAATCAGTTTAATTGACTATTCCGTCTGCCATAATTTATGGTTTGTGCCTATGTTAAAAGCCATTAATATGTTGGTGGAGTGGCAGAAACAGTAATTTGGTATTTCATCCAGTATATTTTAACCCTTTTGATACCAACTTGCCTGAAATTGCCTCCGGTTCTATGATACAAAATCACTCATTTAAACAGTCCTTATTTATATTTAAAATCTTGCTTCATAATTTTGTATAAGTACCTTTTAGATTCTAAACAACATCCATCCATTTTTGGTGCCCACTATTTCTGGAAAGTTACTTGGTAACCCTGCCAGTGCGGATGCCATGTAAAAAGCATCCAGTCTATACTGTGAATTGGTTGGCATTTGGAAGGGCATCCATCTGTAAAAACCATGCTAAAACTAACCTTGCCTTTAAAAATCATGCCAAAACTAACCTCACCTGTAAAAACCATGCCAAAACTGATCTCAGTCCACTCTGTTGGGTGGTTGGTGTGAGGAAGGGCAACCAACTGTAAAAACCATACCAAAACAGACTCAGAAGTCTTCTGCCTGGCCGGCTCCTGTCAAACTGTCCATCGTATGCCAGCATGGAAGGTGAACGTTAAACGATGATGATGATGACATCATAGGGGTAGAGACTACAGCCATCTCCTCCATAGATTCCTATCAGAAGTGACTGTTGTTATGCTTTCCTGCTGGATTTCTTAGTGTGATGAACTGAGTCTATGGATATTATCCATCTTGCTTGTGGTGTACCTGTAGGTCTCCTGTTGGTTGTCTCGGTTTGAAGAATCTGTCTTGTGATCCTTTCCTACAGTATCTTGACCACATGTCTTACTAGAGTTGTGATCTCTTGATGCAGAGAAGTAACAGCTTGATCTGGAAAGACATCCTAATCTCTGAGCTGTGTACCCTGTTGGGCAATGTTACTAAATATCATCATTATTGTCATTTAACACCCGTTTTCCATACTGGCATGGGTTGAATAGCTTAACAGGAACTGGCAAGGCCAGGGGCTGCACCAGGTTCCATAGTCTGTTTTGGTTTGCTTTTTACAGCTATGTGCCCTTCCTAACACCAATCACTTTATAGGGTGTCTTTTATGTGGTACCAACACCAGTGTTTATAATGTAGCACCAGCATTCACACCGATGCTTTTTTTTACACCGCACGTTGGTTTTAGGATATCAGTTATGTTGTGGTGGGTGGGTCTTCTTGAGTACTAAATACTTTCAGATTATTGATTATTTTCAAAATTAATTCAAATGCATCAAGGTGGTGTATTTCAGAATTATCACACTATGAAAGTGTTAAGTTCAGATCCTACTAGAATTGATTTGTTTTTCCTTTCCTATTTTTGAGGATAAGATAAATATCAATCATGTATTGCAGTTAATTCACTTAATCTTATTACTGGCTCCTACAAATTAACAATCTTATGCCAATGATAGATATTGTCAAAAGCATAAAATATAATTTTTGCTTATTTTTCTTTAACAGGTGGTGTTGTTGTGTTTGCAGTAAATTCCCTCTTATATTTGAATCAAAGTGTACCCCCTTATGGTGTTTCATTAAATGGTATTGCACTTTCTTGTACAGCATTTCCACTCAGTAAGTAGTCATTATTTCTGAATGTCTTCTCTTTTGTAAAGCTTGTACCAATATGACAATATTTGTGGAGAACACCTTTAATCTTAAAGTCCTGTCATGCTTTCTCTATATAAATCTAATATAAGTCTTATTAGAAAAAGATTTTGACTAAATGCATTTATTTTCATATAAAAATAATAAAAATATAACTATTGTTTGAATTTGGATGAAATATGCTGATATGATATAGGGTTCATTGGTGTAATTTGTAAATGTGAGTTTTATTTGTTGTCTTGTCACTTTGGCTGACCCAAGTAATTTGAATACATTTAGGTTGATTATATTTAAATGTTGTCACATATCGATAATATTTTATGGACATCAATTCAGAGCCTAATTTGTGCTCCAGTTAGCTTCTTTAACTTGCAAGTTGTCAACTACCATTAGAAAAATAATTCTGAGATTTGTCTTCATATCCTCCATTCAAAGAATGGTTGGTGTAAACAGGAAATCTTGCCAGCATCAAAACGACTCTACTGAAGACAGCTTCACTAGGCTGGGCACATCATTAGGAATGCAGTTCATTGATTTCTCAAGGTTACACTGCATGGCAAACTCTCTTCTGGTCATCATGATAGAGGAGTACCGAAGAAGAGGTACAAGGACTCCTTAGAGAAATCTCTTGGCATGTGTCACATTGATCTTCACCAGTGGTCTGTTCTTGCTGCTGATTATGAAGCCTTGTGTTCCACTGTCCTCCAGACAACAGCCTTCTTTGAAGACACCTCCTGCAGGACCATCCTTGCAGAGAAAGGAGGTAAAATAAGACACTGACCAACCCCAATCAACCTACCTTCCCATGCAGTCTCTGTGGTTGTGCCTGTTTGTCATAAATCAGACTCATCAGGCATCAGCAATCTTGCAAAAGATGTGGACATTCCCCTCTCTTTTACTCTTTTACTTGTTTCAGTCATTTGACTGTGGCCATGCTGGAGCACTGCCTTTAGCTGAAGAAATCGACCCCAGGACTTATTCTTTGTAAGCCTAGTACTTATTCTATCAGTTTCTTTTGCCAAACTGCTAAGTTACGGGGACGTAAACACACCAGCATCGGTTGTCAAGCGATGTTGGACACAAACACGGACACAAACACACACTCACACACATACGACGGGCTTCTTTCAGTTTCCATCTACCAAATCCACTCATAAGGCTTTGGTCGGCCCGAGGCTATAGTAGAAGACACTTGCCCAAGGTGCCACGCAGTGGGACTGAACGCAGAACCATGTGGTTGGTAAGCAAGCTACTTACCTCACAACCACTCCTGCACCTGTAAATTTTTGCTTGCGAAGCCAAACCTAGAGAATTGCTATCTCACAAACTTTAAATTATATTTTATCAGAAGTAATGTAGTGTTCTCATTCGTTAAAATAGTGTATAAAAAACCATAGTCATTGATTATAAGTTTCTTATAATCAAGGTATTTTGATTTACTTGCTCCAAGCAACTATCTTGAATAAGTTAGTGTCAGTCACCCTTAGTTGGTAGTTGGTTGATCAGGATTAGAAAGAGTATTCAGCTGTGAAGTGTTTCCTCTAAATTCATAGCACTATGTAATCTATCAGATGTATAAATACTTAAAAAACATCTATTATTTGAATCAGATACATGCCGTCAACTTTGCTGGTTTGATTACCATTTCCTCATATTGTTATTAGGACTGATGTCATCAAAGACTTAAAGTGCATATCATGTTTGTAGCAGTAGCATATTTTAATTCCTTCCAGAAATTCTTTTGACTGTAGTTAGACCTTGTAGAATAGAAGAGTTTTTATCTTTTTCTATGGGAATATGAAGAAAATATTGCAAATGAAAGATACCAAAAATCAACACAAAACCATTAGATTGGAATATGGTGGAGTTAATTTCTTATTAGATATCTCATACTTCATCTTTTGCAGAACCCCAAGAAGGTGTTCGTATTGCCCTGGACTGTTGCCAATCAACACTGATCTCGTTTGATAAATTAGTTCTATCACTGAAAGGTGGAGAACTGTAAGTATTTATATTTATTTGTCTTTCTTAACCCTTTTAGTGGGGTAATCAAAATTTCATTACCCTTAATTGTGGAAAGCAGTTTTATATATCAATCTATCTTTTATTGAGACTATTTTCTCTTGAGATATGTGAAGTTTATTGAGGCAATGTTACTTACAGAAAATTCCAATTCTACTTTTTGGTAGATATTTAAGATTATTATTGGAATAACCATGAAATTGAATTTCACAGTCAAAGGGCTAAAGAACAAATTGACTTTAAACTCCCATCCATCTAAAATCAGATTATTATTGTTGCTATAATCATTTAATTTCAGGTATGTCTTAACATTGGTTGTTGATGGCATGAGGAGTGTGAAGAGTTTTCATTTTGACAAAGCTGCTTCTAGTGTCCTTACTACATGTGTAAGTTTTCTTTCCTTGTGTTTTACTTTGCATTTAGTTTCTAAACAGTTTTAAACAAATTCTAATGCAAATGAATCTGAGGTATTGACTGTAGTATACAGCAGAAATTATTGAGATGATAGCTGTTTTTAAAGAATCTATTTGGTGAGAAAGGATCTTAAGACAGGCCTTATAGAGGGGATGACTGAGATTTATGGTAGTCTGCTGTGCTTGAGAAGATCCATCAAGCTAAGTAAAATTGTAGCTGTTCTTGCATACAGACATGTTCCCTGCATCCCTCTTCAGCTAATTGATCCTAATCTTGCGGGCTTGTGAGTACTAGTGCCACGTAAAAAGCACCTGTGCTAGTGCCACATAAGAGCGCCTGTGCCGGTGCTGCATAAGTGAATCTGGTACATTCTGTAAAGGGATTGGCATTAGGAAGGGCATCTAGCTATGGAAACCATGCCAAAACAAATATGGGACCTGGACAGCTCTTCAGTTAACCAGTTCCTGTCAAGCCATCCAACCTATGGCAGCATGGAAAACAGACATTAAAGGATGGTGATGATGATGAAGATAACTGAGTTGTAAAGAAAAAAAGTTGTTTTTTTTATACTTAGTGTAGACTGGGCACGTGTATATATTCTATTGTTCAGTCATGTCCAAACTATGTCTGATTGTTAGTAAGAAATTATTAACTTGTTTCAAAACATTATCCATGTCATCAAAGTAGTGACTTAAGAGAAATAGTAGAGAAGTGTATGCCTCATTGTGTTTAGTCTTTCCTCTCTATGTTTTTTTGTTGAAATACTGTTGGGGTTGACTTTTCCTCTTGGTTTGATAAAATACTCAATTGTGTAGTTGGATTGATTCAGTTGATTATAACTACTCCCCCATGAAAATGTGCCTTGTGCCTATGTAAGAAAACTATATATTCATACGTTTATTTAAAAATATAAAATATAAAAAAATTTTTTTTTATTCATTTTACACAAAAAGAAACTACTTATTTTGTTGTTAATTTTTAAAAATATCTTTTGACCATTTTAGGTCCTAAATGAAAATCTTGTGAGTGTCAGTTTGTACCTTATACTCACCTAGATTTGCTAACATAAGTACTGGTAACACATTGGGGGTGCATTCAGACCTTACTGAATTTAACTGTCTACTATCTCAAAAGAAATCAGTTTGTCAAAATATTCTTTTTTATTTTATTTATGACAGATGTGTCAGTGTGAAGAAGGATATTTATTTTTGGGGTCACGACTTGGTAACTCTTTACTTTTGAAGTACACGGAAAAAATGCTTGAAGCTTCTGTCAATAAAATTGATGCTGATGGTAAAAAGGTGAGCTGTCACTTTTATCTAGCCATAATCTGTTTAAAGTGAAGCTATTAAATCTTTGCTTTCCTTTTATTTTCCTTCAAATGTCATTGCAATATAAAGGTTATTGGTTTTTTTCATTTTGTTTTTGTTCCAGAGTGATCCACCTTGTAAAAAGAAGAGGACCGACAATTCTGAAGTCATGGGTAAGTTGACTGCTAAGCTCTTTGCAATTTGTTTAGATAACATTTAAGAAGAGACTTCCTTGTCATTATTGCTTTACAGAAGTTCATCATCATCATCATTTAGCGCCCGTTTTTCATGCTGGTATGGGTTAAAGAGTTTGACTGAAACATGTTAGCTGGAGCGCTACTCCAGGTTTCAATCTGATTTGGCATGATTTCTATGACTAGATGCCCTTCCTAACGTCATCCACTCTAAGAGTGTAATAGGTGCTTTTTACATGCCACCAGCATGGATGCCAGTTACCTGACACCGGCATTGGCCACAACTATGATTTCATTTGGCTTGATGTGTTTTCTCAAGCATGGCATATCACCAAAGGTCTTGGTCACTTATCATCTCTGTGAGGCCCAATGTTTTTTATGTGCCCCCGGCACAGGTGCCTACTACATGACGCTAGCATCAGCCATGATTATGGTTTCACTTGGCTTGACAGGTTTTCTCAAGCATGGCATATCGCCAAAGGTCTTGGTCACTTGTCATTGCCTCTGTGAGGCCCAACATTTGAAGATCATGTTTCACTACCTCATCCCGCATCTTCCTTGGCCTACCTCTTCCATAAGTTCCCTCTACAGTTAGAGAGTTAGAGATTGGCACTTTTTTTACACAGCTGTCCTCGTCCATATGCAAGCTGTCCATATAATATACTTAGCTGTTAAAAACTGCAATATGTTTCAGATCTTGGCAAAATGAAATTGCCTCAGAAGTGATCATGAGAGCAACAAATACGTAATTGTAGCTTAGTGCTTAGTTATAACTTAGCTTTAGGTTACTGTGTCACATCCATTGCGGAATACACATCTGTTACTCACATGATCATTTCTGGTGCAATTTCATTTTGCCCAGCTCTGTAGTATATTGTGTTTGAAAATAAAGGACATTGCTTGCATTATGGTGACACTCGTCTACAACTGTCATGTGATGTCAAGGCAAAGAGGCAACAACAGACATGGACATACACATATTCATATGTATTCAACAGACTTCTTTCAGTTTCTGTCAACCAAATCTACTCACAAAACTTTGGTTGACCTGGAGCTATAGTAGAAGACACTTACCCAAAGGTGCTCTGCTGTGGGACTGAGCTGGGAATCATGTGGTTGGGAAGGAAACTTCTTTTAACACAGCCAAGCCTGTTTTTGTATATAGAACATATTTACTGACAGGTTAGAAGAATGACACAACCTAATGGAGAACCAACCATAAAATGAAGGCAGTTTGGGATGTTATGTCTGCCTGAATATCACAAAACCTATCAATATTTTATTAAAATTTTTATTGTTTCTTTCCATTTTCTGAAAATGTATTCATCATCATCATCATCGTTTAGCGTCTGCTTTCCATGCTAGCATGGGTTGGACGGTTCAACTGGGGTCTGGGAGGCCAGAAGGCTGCACCAAGCCCAGTCTGATCTGGCAGTGTTTCTATGGCTGGATGCCCTTCCTAGCGCCAACCACTCTGTGAGTGTAGTGGATGCTTTTTATGTGCCACTGGCACAGGTGCCAGATGAGGCTGGCAAATGGCCACGATCGGATGGTGCCTTTTATGTGCCACAGACATGTTCGGATGGTTCTCTTACGTACCACCAGCACTGGTATCACAGCTGCAATTTCCATTGATGTTGATATTTCCATTCTTTAATGTCTGTTTTCTATACTGGCATGAGTTGGACAGTTTGACCAGAGCTGGCAAGCGGGAGAGCTGCATTAGGTTCCAATCTGATTTGGCTTTGTTTCTATGGCTGGAAATCTTCCTAATGCTAACCGCTTTACAGAGTGTGCTGGGTGCCTTTTATGTGGCACCAACATGGGAACTTTTACATGGCTTTGGTATGGGTGCTATTGTGTGGTGCTGGCACAGAAGCTTTTCATGTGGTGCCAGTGCAGGTGCTTTTACATGGCATCATCACGGTTCTTTTAGGCCAGTCTTCTTCAGCAGTGGGAGCAGCATTTCTTTTGTGGTGGATGGGTCTTCTTGCATACAGCAAGGTACTAGATATCTTGATCCTTTGTCTTTGTATATTTTTGAAACATGGTTACTACCAACATTTATTTGCGCAGTTTAACAGAAACAGTTTTCTTTCTTTTTTCACAGCCTCTGATGTATCACAAATTGATGATCTTGATGAATTAGAGGTGTATGGTGAAGGAGATGCCATCAGTGGAACAACCATTACTTCATTCACTTTTGAGGTAATTTACTTAATTCATTTCCATGTATATTGTTTACTGTCATCATGTTGTAATTTAACACCCCCATGTCATCCTTGATCTCACAGACCTATGCTTAAAGAAAATTCAGTCGTGATCATTCCATCTTGAATATTTTGCTGGACACTGTGTATTGAGGAGTACATTATCCAATGTGTCCTGTCATTTATTTAGAATAATAGGGTGTGAATTGAGGGAGATTTTGGTGCTATTTCTAGCAGGTTGAGTGTCCACTAAGTTACACCCCCTTAGGTTTGTTCTATATATTCTCAAAAGTCATTTTATTTACCACTGATTTTGAGTAATAGTTCATGAATTTAGCTAAAGAGCTGTAAATTTCTATTCCTTCTAGCAATACAGTAGTTTTTTTTACTTTAACTCTTTAGCACTCAGATTACTCTGCCAAATGTAATGCTTATTTATTCACATTGTTTTGAATAAATCATGTATTATCTTGTAGCTTTGGGATTTCATTGATGTGATTGTTTACTTTTAGAATGACATTGTAGGATAGATGTGAGAAGCTGGATCTGGTCAGCTTGAACATAAAGCAGGTTGAATATTTTGGCCAGATATGGCCAATTTAAATGTTAAGGGGTTTATTATCTTTTTGTTATCCTATTTCTGTCAAAATTTTGAAGATACTCTTTCTTTTTCTCATTTTACTCTCTTTACTCATTTACTTGTTTCAGTCATTTGACTGCGGCCATGGAGCACTGCCTTTAGTTGAGCAAATCAACCCTAGGACTTATTCTTTGTAAGCCTAGTACTTATTCTATCGGTCTCTTTTGCCGAACCGCTAAGTTACGGGGAGGTAAACACACCACCATCTGTTGTCAAGCGATGTTGTGGTTACAAACACAGCTACACAAACATATCCACACAAACACACATAAATATATCATCATCATCATCATCATCATCATTTAGCGTCCGTTTTCCATGCTAGCATGGGTTGGACGGTTCAACTGGGGTCTGTGAAGCTGGAAGGCTACATCAGGCCCAGTCAGATCTGGCAGTGTTTCTACGGCTGGATGCCCTTCTTAATGCCAACCACTCCGTGAGTGTAGTGGGTGCTTTTTACGTGCCACCCGCACAGACAGAGCTGGCAAACGGCCACGAACGGATGGTGCTTTAACGTGTCACCGGCACAGGGGCGAGGCGAGGCTGGCAACGGACACGAACGGATGGTGCTTTTACGTGCCACCAACACGGGGGCCAGACAGAGCTGCCAAACGGCCATGAAACAGACAGGCTTCTTTCAGTTTCCACAGCTTTGGTCGGCCCGAAGGTGCCACGCAGTGGGACTGAACCTGAAACCATGTGGTTGATAAGCAAGCTACTTACCACACAGCCACTCCTGTGATAATGAAGAATTTTGTAAAATAACTTTGTCATTATTAAGCTAGTGTTTGGATCATAAATTAACCTGAAATTTTGATGGAAAACTTTGATTTAGATCACTTTAGGTCAGGAAATGTGTATCAGGATGTGGCTTGAGGTGGTTTGTTATTAAAAATGTTTGAGCCGTTGTGTATGTTTCTCATGTGCAGAGAAATCAGTATTCATGTTGTTGACATTAACTTCATTTGATCCTGTTTTATATGTAATGATTGTTTTTTTTCC
Source organism: Octopus sinensis (assembly GCF_006345805.1). NCBI lineage: Eukaryota > Metazoa > Mollusca > Cephalopoda > Octopoda > Octopodidae > Octopus > Octopus sinensis. Next base: position 45,454,899 of record NC_043002.1, on the reverse strand, counting down.
CTTCCTGATCAAAATAGGTTTGTGACAGTATTCTCAACATTGGTCCTTGTGGAAGAATGGTGATGGGAGAACCTGCTTTCCTTTCTGAAGAGTTTTGTAATACAATAGATCCTGATTTGGAACTTGTAACAACATCTGGGTATAGCAAAAATGGTGCTTTATCAGTATTACAGGTAAGAAGAATATTCCGTTTTACAGATTTTAAAAATTCTTTTATTTGTTTCAATCATTTGACTGCGGCCATGCTGGAACAGTGCTTTTAGTCAAACAAATCAACCCCAGGACTTATTTTTTGTAAGCCTAGTACTTATTCTATCAGTCTCTTTTGCTGAACTGCTAAGTTAGTGGGGGGGGGACATAAACACACTAGCATCGGTTGTCAAGCAATAGTGGGGGAACAAACACAGACACACAAACATACACACACCCACACACATATATACACATATACATACGACAAGCTTGTTTCAGTTTGTCTCTACCAAATCCACTCACAAGGCTTTGGTTGGCCAGAGGCTATAGTAGAAGACACTTCCCCAAGGTGCCATGTAGTGAGACTGAAACTGGAACCATGTGGTTGGTAAGCAAGCTACTCACCACACAGCCACTCCTACTTTTTCTTTCTTAAATTTTGAATTTGTTGAAGTGACATTGACTCCAGACTTTTTGATCCTCCATTTTAACATTGTTGCATTGTAGCTTTGTTGTAGTTGTGAAAATTATCAGCTCACCAATAGATTGAGGTTTGAGATGTTTTACCTCTCTGTTTTAGTTCTGCCTCTTTGTCGTTGTTGCTTCGATGCTGACTTATTTGATGTGAAACATCTGAATGTTTTGCTAATTATCTGTCCTTCTCTCTCTCTCTCTCTCTCTCTCTCTCTCTCTCCTCTTTTTAAATTTATGAACATATTTCGCTTTATGTGTGAGGAGAGAAAGTGTTTATGGTGACACGTAAAAAGCAACCATGCTGGTGCCACATAAAAGCACCCGGTACACTCTGTAAAGTGGTTGGCATCAGGAAGGGCATCCAGCTGTAGATACCATTCTGAAGCAGATGTGTGGAGCTTGGTGTAGCTCTCTGGCTTACCAGCTCCAGTTAAACTGTCCAGCCCATGCCAACATGGAAAACGGATGTTTGATGATGATGATGATGATGTTTGATTATGTTAAATGATGATGTTATGTTCATGAGTGCGTGTGTGTGTGTTTGCCTCCAGTGCCAAAAACTATGGCCACTAGAACAGTTTCAATGTCCAATCAGCTGTGCTAAATCACCAGCATCCAAATAGCCATGCTTTCATTGTCTCACTCTATGTAAATTAAACTTTCATCTTCTTGAAACCATTTGGAGACTGTGGTAAATGTCTTGTTTATAAATAGTCTTTCATGGTTAAGAATAAAAACTATAATTGGAAACTGACATACTTAGTAAATTATGTTATCACGTTAATGCTACCTTATATTGGTATTAATACTTACTTTCTATGCCTTTAGATAAATGTTCCGACCTCTATGTATCAACACCAGATAAAATATATTAATGAATTTATGATGCTTATGTCAAATCTTGGCAGAAAAATATTGAAAATAAAACCAGAATCTGGATTCATAGAAACAATGATACAATCTACCAGTTGTCCACACTTGTTATTTATTTTGTTTTTGCTTCACCTTCCCAAAATCAAGGAATCTTACTCGAAGATGGTCTGTGACCTTAACCAAGAAAAGATTCTTCTCTTAGCAGTTTAGTGTTGCAAAGTCTGGAAGTAAATACTAGCATTATAAGAATCTGTGTATCAACCAAATATCATAATTACAATTTAAATAATTTTATTCTCAGTATTATTTATTTAACTATTTCAGCGGAGTATCCGTCCTCAAGTTGTGACAACATTTGAGCTCTTTGGCTGCTTGGACATGTGGACAGTATTTGGATGCAAAGCAGATTCAATAACTGATGAAGACATCTTGAAAACAGAGGTGAGTTCTTTTTGAAGAGGTTCTTTATTTTTCTTAAAATTAAAACTGATATTGATTAATTTATTATTATCTGGTAAAGATAATTTCTTATGTAAATTAGAGATTTAGGAGGACAAGGTTAGTTGATTAAATTACTCTCAGTGGTTTGATTAGTATTTTATTTTATTGTACCTGAAAGGGTGAAAGGTAAAGTTGACTTGAAACAAATTTGAACTCAAAATGTAAAGAACTAGAACAAATATTTCAAAGCATTTTATCTGAACCCTTATTTTTCACCTATTATATTAATTTTTCCTTGTTGTAAGGGATATTATCCAGCCATCTTGCATGTGGTCTACCTTTGAGTCTCCTGCTTGTTGACCTTTCCCCTAAAATCTGTCCTGTATGTCTAACCATGTGGTTAGACATCATAACCACATGCCTGTTGTACATCTCCATGTGGAGAAGTAGTGGTTTTATCTGGAGTAACTCCCTGATCTCTGAGTTGTGCATTCTATCAAGTAAAGTTATGTCACCAGTCCTTCAGAGCAATCCCCTTTTTAACCACTTGTATTTGCAGCTGTTTTCTCTCAGTTGCTACCCAAAATTCTAGACTGTAGGAAAAGTGCTGGCAATTAAACTGAACTGAAAATTGTGAGTTTGGCTTTTTCACCTACCTCCCTTCATCTTATGCTGAGTACTGAAGCCAGTGCATTGTTGCATCAGTGCTAGCCTAGCAATACTCACGTCCAATTAATCCTCTTGCCTTCCGTTGCTCATGAAAATGACCCTGAGATACTTCTTCACTTTTTTGAATGTGGCTCCACTAACATGCAAAATGCGCTGGGCAGGTTTTCTCTAGAGAAGAGATGTCTCAGTTTTTGCAACATTGATTTTCATTGCAGCCTTACTGCACTCACCAGTGAACCTATTTAGTGCATGCTGAAAATCACCTACTGATGAGATTCCTTTAGTTTCCCTCTACTAAATTCCCTCACAATGCATTATTTAGCATAGGGCTATAGTAGAAGAGAGTTACTCAAGATGCTGCACAATGTGGCTGAACCTGAAGCCATCTTCTCAACTGCACAGCCATGCTTCTGCCTTTATGTAGTGGTTAGGGCAGCGGACTCGCGGTCGTAGGATCGTGGTTTCGATTCCCAGACCGGGCGTTGTGAGTGTTTATTGAGCAAAAACACCTAAAACTCCACGAGGCTCCGGCAGGGGGTGGTGGCGATCCCTGCTGTACTCTTTCGCCACAACTTTCTCTCACTCTTTCTTCTGTTGGCCTGCTCGCTTAGCCAGCAGGTTGGCGTCATTTGAAGGCTAAAACAATGCGAAGCGCATTGGGACCAGCGATGTGTAACAACATCTGATAGCCTGGTCGGTCACGGTGATATATATATATATATATATATATATATACGCTATTATAAATTAACCCTTCAGCATTCAAACTAGCCATATCATGCCAAAATGTTCTACCTGTTTTATGTTGAGACCAACAGGAATCTGGCCTCTCACATCTACCCTATGTCAAAGATACCTGATGAAGACTGGAGAGTATATCAGCCGAAACGTTGTGTTAACAACAAACAAGATGAGGACAAATATCTGTCAATTGTAAATAATGTACATAATTCCTCATCTCTTAAATATAGAACTGTATTAATTTCTCATGTATGTTATTTCTTACCAAGTTCACATGAAATGAAGCTGGTTTTTGAAATGTATAAGATAGGAAAATTTTTTTCCATTTCATTCTTAGTTGAAAGATGAAAATGAAGAGAAAAGCGATGAGAAAAAGGGTATTGGTGAAGATGTAACACAAAAAGATGGTAAAACAATTCCTGAAGAAGATATTGAAGATGGCCATACATTTTTAATATTAAGTAAAAGTGACTCTAGTATGGTAAGTCTTTTATATTAGTTTTTTTTTTTGTCGGTTGTAATTATTTTGGTCCTATCATTTACTTACGTAGTAATTTAAATTAACTGAATTATGTTTATTTACATTTTCTCTTATCTTGTATTAATCTTTCTAGATATTACAAACCGGTCAAGAAATTATGGAACTTGACCACAGTGGCTTCAGCACACAAACACCAACTGTATTTGCTGGAAACATAGGAGATAATAAATATATTGTTCAAGTGTCTCCAATGGGAGTACGTCTTTTAGAAGGAGGTTTGTACTGTTATAATTTATAACAACATTCAGATTTTATTTTAAATATTTAAGCACATGGCTATGTGCTAAAGAAGTTTGCTTCTCAGCCATCTGATTTCAGGTTCATTCCCACTGTGCATTACCTTGGGCAAGTGTCTTCACTATAGCTCTATGCCCACCAATGCTTAGTGAGGGAATTTGGTAGATGGAAACTTAAGAAATCTCATAGTGTGTATATGTGCTTGTGTTTATTTAAATGTTTACTATCTGCTGTGAAATATGCTACAGCTGGTGATGACACCTTGTAGTTAGGCTGCAGCCAGTGAGAGTTGTTGGCGTTTCCTGTTAACAAATTGTTCACTAGATCTACACTTGGAATTTCTCTGGAATAAAAATTCTTTTTTATTTGAAAAACAGATAAGGTTTTTGTGACAGGAAGAGCATCTTGCCATAAAAATCTTGCCTCAGCTATCTCCCTGTTTAAACATTTCATTGAACAAAGGAGTTGCTGCTTGATTTTTTAAAACTGAACTGTTTAAATTTAGAATTTAGGAATTTAAATTACCTGATACCTCCTCCTCCTCCACCCCCTCGCCACGCCCTCCTCACACCCCTCCTCCGCATCCCCCTTCACATCCTTCCCCCTCTTCACCCTTCCACCCCCCCTCCTCCATCGTCATTTACCATCCAGTTTTTCATGCTTGCTTAGGTCAGACAGAATTTATTGAGGCAGATTTTCCACTGCTGGATGCTTTTCTTGTCACCAATCCTTGCCTGTTTCCAAGCAAGGTAATATTTTCCAATGACCGGAAAAAAGTTTTCATGGAACACTGAACAGCCTTGCTTAGGCACATACACTGATTCACTCACTCACATATATGCACATGTGTAATGGGCTTCTTTCTGTTTCTGTTTACCAAATCCACTCACAAGGCTTTTGATGACTTGGGATTATAGAAGACAGTTGCCCAAGATGCTGCACAGTGGGCCAGAACCCAAGGCCTCTTGGTTGGGAAGCAAGCTTCTTAACCACCCTGTCACACACACACACATGCCTGACAGTTAAATATTTAAAAAAATGAAAATAAAGCATGACTGACTTTTCTTCACTTCAGGGAAAGAATCCAATGTTAAATCATCATCATCATCATCATTTAGTGTTCATATTCTATGTTGGCATAGGTTGGACAGTTTGACTGGATTTAAAGTGTCCAAGGACTGCATTGAGCTCAAATGTCTGCTTTGGCAGGGTTTTTATGGCTGAATGCCCTTCCTAATGCCAACCACTTTACTATGTGGACTGGGTACTTTTTTTCATGTCACCTGCACTAATGAGGTCACCATATAGTATGCAAAACTGTAAGTCCTAGGAGAGGAGTGCAATTAATTTTGGCAGGACATTGGTTGGAATCATCCAATGTCAATAGACCAGTTTGTTACTCTTAGTTTGGCAGTATTTGTATTTAACACCAAATTGCTACAGTTTGAGTAATGGTAAACTGAATAAGAGGGAAAATTATTAAAAAATATTAACCCTTTTAACTGCAAAAATCAGATATATCCATTCAAAATTTCATTACCCTTATTTGCAGAAAGCTGTCTGAGGAACTATTTTTTGTTGAGATGTGTCCAGCTTATTGAAACAACATGACTTGCAGAAAATACCAATTTTATAATTTGGTAGATATTTTGTACTGTTACTGGAGTAACCATGAAATTTGATTTCACATTTAAAGAACTAATGTGAGGTTAAATAAGGAAACAGTAAAATGAAAAAAGCCCGAAAAACTAATGGGTATCTATTCAAAATGTCCCAGTATCAAATGACAGTTATAATCTTGACTGGATACTGACTGAGTCAGCAAATTTAGCAGTAAATGCTATTACAAAACTCAGTTTGAGTTAATTTAAGAAAATTCTGTTGAAAGGGTGCTCGCTAATTTCAGAATGCAATATACAAAATGTGTAGCCATCAACCATACAACTGCATTTAAGGAAATAAAAGTTTCAGATTGTCAACATAACTGAACAGAAACAACTGTTGGAATATATTGATTGATGTAATTTTCCAACTTTTCCAAACTTCCCTGAGTATCTCTATTTCATTTTTGATCACTAGAATTCTCTCCCTTACCTTCGAAAAATTGTGACTGGCGTTATCGATTTGTTAAAGTTGAATTAAAATTCATCGTCGTCATATCTAATTTTACATGCTTGCCATGGGTCAGAAACTTTGAATCAGATTTTTCTGTGAATGGTTGCTCTTACTGTCCTCAACCCTTACCTATTTCGAAGCACAGTAATATTTCTCTTAGTCTATCAAACAACAAAAAGCCTGGACATACTTTTATGGAGAATTGTAAACAATGGTGATTCTTGGATTATGGTCAACATGCACACGAAGAGAAGAATACACACTCACTCCTACTTACAAATTTCTTTAATTTAAAATCCTTTAATAATTGCCTCCTTGATAGCCTTACAACAGAAAATACGAAATGGTGTTAATGGTAGTATAACTATTTATTTCAACTGATGCTGTGAAAAATCACACACATTGATTTTATGTTTCTAGTTAAAGTGCTGTTTTAGTTAAGTTATATCTAGTCTCAGTTTTGTTGTTGATATTTCATTGTTCCTTTCTTTCTTGTCAATTCTTTGCGAGTTTATAGGGTTTTCTCATCACTTTTACTGCTTTTGTGGATTCCCATGATGCTCTGTTACCATTCAAATCCGTTTTTATGAATTTGAATTGGGAACATGAGTCATAGCGAATCTTTCATTTGCTGATTACACAACTATAGATGCCACCCCTATGGATGCGTTGCAATTACTCTCTCTTGATAGAGCTTGGTGATTCTGACCATTGGTCTTCTAGGATTCCTCCACTCAGCATCAATGTAAGAAGCACCATTGCCTCAGTTGTGCTCTTCCACTACCTCTTCACAATCCACTATGTTGCAGTCCCATGACTTCAACCTTGTCACTTGATTATTCCATAATATATGCATATGTTGTTTTATGGTATATACAAGATTTAGTTCTTTTTTGTCCGGTTGCACACAACTACCTTATCATGAACCAGACACTCTCGAGGAGATTCATGAACCAATGACAAACCTCTATGTGACTGTGTATTCTGATAGAATTAGCAGCTAAATCTCTTCGAATCACATCATATTGTCTTAGAAAAGGACATATTGGTTAATGTAGTCTGAGTGTCAATAATCACAACTGGAATATCTTTGATCATTGGTCTGCTGAGTTAGGTTTGATCTTGGGTTTAATAACAACTACCTTTTGAAATTGGTTTCTAGTTTTAGTCATAGTGATTGCAAATCTATTTAAATTTCGTACTTACTGAAGCTCTTCACACCTTAAGGAGGTCAGCAATGACTTTTCTCCACTGTTCTGGACTGTTTTTTCTGCTTCTCATCAGTTAGATTTTTCACCAGTGCTGATGTCATGAAAAATGCACCTAGTACACTCTGTAAAAGTGGTTGGCATTAAGAAGGGCATCCAGCTTGTCAGTTTATGTTGAACCAACACATACTGGCATAGAAAAAGGGATGTTAAATAATGATGAAATACTTTAGATCATTATTTCTTCCATAGTAACTGTTGTAGGATATCTTATAGAAACTTGAATAAATTGAATTATAAAAAAAAAAGATGATAAATTATTTGCAGTGTGTTGTCTTGGTAAAAACAATCTTAAGACTTTCACAAAGATAAAAAATCTCACTTATACTGTTAATGCTTATGGGAGATTTAAACAAAAAATTTAGGCTAAAATAATTTTATGATTTGTTTACTTTTAATATTCATGAAAATTTCTTTTACAGTTAAACAACTGCAGCATATTCCCATTGATGTGGGTTCACCTATTGTTCACTGCTCTGTTGCTGATCCTTTCTTGTTGGTTATGAGTGAAGAAGGCCAGGTGGTATTATTGTCCCTAAGAGCTGACAACTTTGGTAGTGGTGTCCGACTTGCAGTTACCAAACCACAGTTACAACAGGTAAAGAATCATTGTCAACATCATCATCATTGTTGTCATCATCATCGTTGTCATCATTATTGTTGTCATCATCATCATCAACATTTAGTGTCCATTTTTCTGTGCTTACATGGATTAGATGAAACTTTTTGAGGCAGATTTTCAGTGGTTGGATGCCCTTCCTGTTGTCAACTTTCTCAGGTTTCCAAGCAAAGTAATATTTCCCCATAGCTAGACATGTTTCTCATGGAAGACTAGAAGCAAACATCGTAGCTTGTATGATGGTGATGCTCCCACACAGCCTTCTCATGATGTCTAGACAAGGGTACACACACATACGTATGATGGGCTTCTGTACAGCTTCCATCTATCAAATTTAATTCACAAGGTATTCGTCAACCCAAAGCTATAATAGAAGACACTGGTTCAAAGTGCCAAACAGTGGGTTAGAACCTGAAACTACATGGTTGAGAAGGGAAACTTGTAACCATGCAGTCATGCCTATACCTATTTCATTTTCCTTTCATTTTTTCCTTTTCTTCACTTTATTTTCTTTCTCCCTTTTGTCCTTTCTTTTCTTTCATTTTAATTTATATATAATTAAAAATCTGGAATTTCTACTCTTGAAAATAATAAAAATGCTTTAACTGCAAAAACAATGTATTATAACTATTTCAGAAAAACAAAATCATCAGTTTATGTGCCTATAAAGATCTCAGTGGGTTATTTACCACAACAACGATCAAAGCCGATACATATTCTGCAAACCCACTGGAATTTACCAAAGTACACAAAATACCAGAAGAACGGGTATCTAGTAATCTCACTTGCAGGTAATTACTTGATTCTCTATTTTTCAATTGTGGGGTTTTTTCACTCTGTCCTTTTTTTGAATGGTCACATAAAGATTATTTTAGTTTTAATGGAAATTTTGGTTTCAAATTTTGGCTCAAGGCCATTAATTTCAGAGGAGGAGGTAAGTTTATTAAATCAACCCCAGTATTCAATTTGTTTTTGTCAGTATTTGTTTTACTGACCCTGAAAGAATGAAAGGCAAAGTCAACCATGGCAGAATTTGAACCGACCTTGTGTCAGCATTTGAAATTCATGTTAAAATCTTGGTAACTAATCCTGAATTTTAATGCCATTGTAAAAGAAATTCAAGTTCTATTCTTAATCAAATGTTTTCTGCTTTTTGGTTACTCAGTGTAAATTTTGTTGTGCTTTGAATTTGAGCATTTGCATGTATGTGTTGGAATAAATATGCCTCTGTTGGTGTGTGTGTGTGTGTGTTAACATGTGCTTTTGTGTGTTTAACATGTTTGTGCATGTGTGTTTAAGTGAATGTGACCATTTATGTGTATATTCATGTGTGTATGTGTGTTTGAAATAGTACATTGAAATTTATGTGATTTACCAAAACGTTATTTTTTCCCCTATTATTTTCATGTCTGTAACCTTTTTTAAATTTTATTTCCTCTCTCTCCAGCTTCATTGATGATGAAGATGAATTACTGTATGGAGAATCTGAATCTGTGTTTGGGAAAACTGTAAACAATAGCAATAAACATGCTCCTAAACAGAGGTAATAAATCAGCAACTATTTGGAAACTTCACTTAACTGATTGAGTATATATATATCAGATAATTTCTGATAAGTCATAAACATAAGTCTGATAGACATATTCTGGGTCTCCAGAATTTATTCCTTGATATAATGAGTTTGTTGATTGATTTTTAGAATGTTGGAGATCAATCTAGCTATATCCAGTTTTAAACTGACAGCTACCTATGACAAAGCAGTTTGTCAACATAATGCTTGAATTAGCTATTCATTTACTAAGTCATTTTTCTGTCTTTAAATTTGTTATTATGCTGGACCTTTTGTCACTTTTAGAAGATAATTAGGCATCTAGCTATGTTCCCATTGCCTATATTGAACTGGTTATGTTAGAATTAAAAGCAAGAAATTTATTTAGTACTAGACTAGTATTGAAAGCAGAAATGAACATGGTATAGTCTTGCCACTAATGGACAGATGTTTCAATTTCTGTTTTCAGTAATATGCTGTGTATCTTGACAAAAGCATTCAGCTCTCACTGGCTCAATTCTCCTAGCAATAAAATTGGTTTTGTAAGGAGTACAAATCTATAACCCGTGTCATCACTATAATTACTGAGTGTTAGCATACAGTACTTATTTTGTATCTTCCCACAGGTTAATATTGAATATCAATAGTTCTACCAGCAACACATAAAAGTGTTATTTTCTTTTAGTCTTTTACTTGTTTTAGTCATTTGACAGTAGTCATGATAGGGGCACGCACTTTGAAAGCTTCAGTCAATCAAATTTGCAGTTGACTCCCCCGACTCAAGCAGTGCTTATTTTAAGCCTGGTATTTTTTCTGTCAATTTCTTTTGCTAAACCACCAAGCTATGGAAGCATAAACAAACCAATACCATTTACAAGAAATGAGAGACAAAGACATGCATGCACACACCAACATATGCGCGCGCGCACACACATACACACACACATGACTCCTTCACTACCAACCAAATTCCCTCACAAGGTATTTGGCCAGTCAGTCTGAGGCTATAGTAGAAGAACCTTACTCTAGGTTCTGTGGTGGGACTGAACCTGAAACGATGTGGTTGCAAAATGAACTTCTACAGAAAGCATCTTAGCTTTAAACTCAGAGAGCAAGCCTGTAGCTCTATCTGTGCTTGTGATTTAGTGGCACACACCAACATATGCGTGCACACACACACACATCATCATCATCATTGTTCGACCGTGGGCGAGACAATGGAATTTACTATGCTACGCCAGACTTCATGGTCTGTTGCTGGATGCCTGTATCCCTGGAGATTACATCAGAGTAGGAGAGTGTGCGCCCTCTGGTATTGCGAGTAGATGGCTTCCAGAGGAGAAGAGTAGAAATTGCTTTGTTTTCAGCTCTACAACAATGTCCAACAAACTGGACTCTTCTACCTTTCACAAGAGTTGATACAGGTAGTAGTTTCCCATATATTTGCACTTTGGTTGGATGGCGCTTCCACGAGAGATTTTGAGCTCTCATAAGGAGGCGAGTGTAAGTTCCATCCAACTGCCTCTCAAGCTTCTTTGATAATGTCCAGGTTTCTGAGCCATACACACACACACACACACACACACACACACACACACACATACTAGGCTCCTTCACCACCAACCAAATTTTCTCACAAGGTATTTGGCCAGTCAGCCTGAGGCTATAGTAGAAGAACCTTACTCTAGGTTCTGTGGTGGGACTGAACCTGAAACGATGTGGTTGCAAAATAAACTTCTACAGAAAGCATCTTAGCTTTAAACTCAGAGAGCAAGCCTGTAGCTCTATCTGTGCTTATGATTTAGTGAATTTGTTAAGTCTGATATACTTTCATTAAGAAATTTTGTTCACATTACCTTCTAAAATTTTACTCTTACTGTAATTATTGTTAATTAGTGCAGCTCATTACATTGATTGTTTTCATTTCATTTCATCTTCAGTCCATCTGATATCTACCAAAAAAAAGAAATAAAAGCTTCTTATTGGGTTGTAATATGTCGGGAAAATGGTGTACTTGAGGTGAGTTTAAACATTTAGTTTGAGATGTGTAATTCCCTAAGGCAATGGAACAGTGTAGTGCTTTGAAGAGATGTAAGTGATTTCTGAGGAATGAGCTGAGTATGGATGTGAAGTGGTACATTATGTGAAAGAAGATGAATGGAGGTAAAATCGAAGAGATGGTTGGTCATCCAAGTCATTAGCTGGTGTAATTTACTCATTGCACCCTGTATGTATATGTATATATGTGTGTTTGTGTGTACCCTTGTCTAGATATCATGTGATTATTGTAAAAGAGCATCATTGTCATACAAGCAAGCTTGTTCATTTCCAGTCTTCCCGGAGAAACATGTCTAGCTATGTAAACAAGTGAGGGTTGGCAATAGGAAGGGCATCCAGTTGCAGAAAATCTGCCTTAACAAATTTCATCTGATTCATGCATGAATGGAAAAATGATGTTAAATGATGATGTATAAATGTGAGAGGATGATATTATGCTTTGTTGTGGTGGTATACTTTTTGTAGAATCTTTTCTTTTGTTCTGATTCTATTTCAAAAGGAATCACTTTGCTTTCTGTGTACCAGTGGTGCTCTTTGTGTTTGTTTGTTTTTTTTGTGTCTATTTCAAGTGTATGTAAAAAAGAAAAATTAAGAAGTATCATTATTTTCTTTGCAGATTTATACCTTACCTGATTTTCGAATGACCTATTATGTAAAGAATTTTCCTATGGGACAAAAGGTTTTGGTGGACAGTGTGCAAATGACAGAATTATCTGTAAGGCCTAGGTATGTAAAATGCTGTGTCTCTTCCATCCTTTAGTTCCAGAATAGTTTCCATTTATTATGTGAAAAAAAAAAGCCTGTTTCCACCAATATACATATAATCATCATCATCATCTGTTTTCCATGCTGGCATGGGTTAGATGGTTTGACTGGACCTGGTAAGCCAGAGAGTTGCACCAGACTCCAGTGTATTTTGGCTTGGTTTCTATGGCTGGGTGCCCTTCTTAGTGCCAACCATTCCACAGAATGTAGTGGGTGCCTTTTACATGTCACTGGTATGGGTGTGTTTTACGTGTTCTGACACTGGCTACGACTACAATTTAATTTGGCTTGAAGTGTCTTATCAAACACAGCAAATCGCCAAAGGTCTTGGTCACTTGTCATTGTCTCCATGAGATTCAGCACCTGAAGATCTTACTTCATTGCCTTGTCCCATGTCTTCTTGGGTCTACCTCCTCCACAGGTTCCCTCCACTGTTAGAGATTGGCACTTCTTTATGCAGTTGTTTTTTATATTAATGTTTTCTGAATAAATCATATAATTCTTTTTCTTTTGATGTAATATTCTTACATCTACCAAATTATAATTTAGAGGTCATCATCATCACCCTCGTCAAGATTCAGTCAGGCAACTTGCCCAGACCAATAAGTCATATTAGTTTATCAATAGCTGAATGTCTCATCTGCAGTTGCTGTGACTACAAATGATAGCAGTAGATTGCTTACTGAACTGGTTGATCCTGGCCATTGACAGTTTGTTGACTGTTCATCTGCTCAGCATTTAGTGACATTTGCTATTGGCTCGATAATTCATGTCTACCATGCTGCATCCCATGATTTCAACGTAACTGTGGCTTGGGTGGTTATAAGATGTGAGGCTTTAGCAAGGTGCCATCCGTAATTTGATTGATCTGGGGCTGTTTATTCCCATGTTTACGGCTGACTTTATTTATGTGCTAATTAACTCAGATCTGGGACCCTGACAAGTGCTTAGTACTCTGGGTCAGAATAGACCTGGGAACAATAATAGTTAAGAGGTGGTTCTACACTCCCACAAATCTTGGAACTCCTGAAACAGACCCTAATACTAGATGCAGTTTAAAGTCATCCCAAGAACATAAAGACTTAGAGATTATAATGATTTATTAATTATGCATGATAGCTTAGTCAAGTAGATTTAACCCTTTAGCATTTAACCCTTTCGTGTTCAGATTACTCTGTTAAATGTAATACTTTTCCACTTAAATGTTTTGAATTAATCATGCATTATCTTATATCTTTGAGGTTTCAATGATGTGATTGTTTATATTTAGAATGACATTGTCGGGTAGGTGTGAGAGGCCAGATATTGCCAGTTTGAATATAAAACATGTAGAATATCTGGGCCAGATATGGCCGGTTTAAACACTAAAGGGTTAAACTAAATATTCTACCTGTTTTATGTTCAAGCTAGCAAGATCCAGCCTCTCACACTTATACATTATTATTCAAAATATAAACAATCACATCATTGAAATCTGAAAGTGATGAGATAATATGAGGTGGTTTCAAAAAGTTTCCAGACTAGTTCTGTAGCATGCCAACAGATGACAGCACACAGCTGCATTTGCAGTGAGAGCAAGCAGTGACCTTCATTGCTGTGTTTACTTCGCAAGTTGTGAAATTTCTGTTTTTGTAATCACATGTATGCTGTAGCCTGCAATTTTTTATATAACAACTTAATATACATAATATAACATAATAACTTATGTTCCAAACATTGGCTACATTACGAAGAAGTTGCTTATTTTTCAAAATCCTTCCAAAATTAATTGAAACATAAAAGTAGTATATTTCAATAGAAATCATTATTTTATTGTTCATTTTTCCATCTTGCATGAGTAAGATGAGTCAGACAAAAACTTGTTGTGGTAGATTTCCTGTGGCTAGATGCTCTTGTAATAACCAACCCTCCCCTTTTTCCAAGAAAGGTAATATTTGCCAATCATTCATTCAACCAAATGAACATCTCAGAGGCCAAATACATTTTCATAAAAGATTGTAAACAAATGATACTGTCTGTAGGAACAGTGATTTAATTTTCAATATTTGCACAAACAAGGGAAAAACAAGAAACACATAACATGACAAGCTTCTTTCAGTTTCCATCTACCAGTTCTATAAAATATAAGTCAGTCTGCAACCATAGTAGATGTCAACCAAAGCAGAAGATACCATGCAGTGGAAATGAACTCTATGCCACATAGTTCTGACGCAGGCTTGTTATATATAAAAAATTGTTGGATGATCGTAATGTAAATATGAAAATTTAAAAATGAATGTTTTTTTTCTTTGTGTAATTGAATTAAAAGTAGTCTTAGTTGAGTTGGTGTCAAAGGATTAAATACAGTCATGTTTTGATTTATTTCCATTTATTCAGATAAAAAAAAATGACCACTTCCCTCATCAAATCCAAACAAACTAACAAAAAAAAACCCTCCAAATAATCGTTTTTTTTCCTTTTGCAGTATGAGCAATACTAGTAGTAGTAGTGACCGACAAGAAAAAGTTATTGGTGATATGCCAGTTATTAAGGAGCTTCTGTTGGTTGGGCTTGGTTGTCGCAATTCACGGCCTCATTTATTGGTAAGCGAAACTTTACTTCTCTTGTGTAATACATTCATCATTCTCTGATATGATAAAAACCTCTCTACATGTTTAACGAATGACAGTGGAGGCTGATATTTACAACAACTGCTGTAATTCTTTAGTATTGAGTTGTTGTTTGCATTCTTTTATCTTTTACTTGTTTCAGTCATTAGATTGTGGCCATACTGGGGCACTTCCTTGAAGAACTTTTAGTCAAGTGAATTGACTCTAGTACTTATTTTTTGTTAAGTCTGGTACTTATTCTATTGGCCTCTTTGTTAAACTACTAAGTTACAATGATGTAAACACATCAACATCGGTTGTCAAGCAGTAGTAGAAGACATACAGATACAAAGAGAGAGAGAGAGAGAGAGAGAGAGAGAGAGAGACACACACACACACACATCTTTACAATGGACTTTTTTCAGTTTCTCTCTCATATCAACTCATAAGGCTTTGGTCAGCCTGCGGTTATAGTAGAAGACACTTGCCCAAGGTGCCATACAGTGAGACTGAACCTGGAACCATGTGCTTATCTGGTCATCTGTTTTTTTTGTGCTTTTTTTTTGTCTTGTACTTGAGTTTGAATCAGCAGAGATCTTATTAGATGTTCACATTTCTGTTTTTGTT
This sequence comes from Octopus sinensis, assembly GCF_006345805.1. Lineage (NCBI taxonomy): Eukaryota > Metazoa > Mollusca > Cephalopoda > Octopoda > Octopodidae > Octopus > Octopus sinensis. The sequence continues at coordinate 45,439,142 of NC_043002.1, read as the reverse complement.
TTATTTCTGAATAATTGGATATTTATACACACATATGCACATGTATTAATTGTTAAGTGATAAATAACAATAAGTAAATTTTCCATTTGTTATGTTTTTGTTAAATTTTTCCATTTGTTATGTTAAATCCTTGAAAAGAACAATATATATATATTTTTCTCAAAATTTCCATAATACATCATTTGATTGTTTTTGCTTTTATATCTATTTTCCAGGCTCGAGTAGATGAAGACCTGCTATTATATGAAGCTTTTCCTTTTTACCAAACTCAAATTGATAACCACTTGAAGATCCGATTCAAGAAAATACAACACAATCTTATCCTCAGAGACAAGAAATCATCTCGTGCACGTAAAAAAGGAGTGGAAGCCACTGAGGATGTCGGTATTCTGAAAGAAAGTCATGTTTGTTTGATGCGGTACTTTGAGGACATAACTGGTTATTCTGGGGTAGGTTAATAAATAACACTGTTTATTAAAATTTTTTTTTTTTTTCCTTTGGTCAGTAAGTGTTATTTCCTATTTGCTTCTATCTAGAAATCAAAGGAAAAGGCAACCATTCCCTTCAAATTTTGCTTTTGTGACCAGAACACCAATGTTTTGCGACTGACCTTTTTTTTCCATTACATTTCAAACAGATTCAATACTGAGTGGCTGAAGCAGAAATATCATTATAGCAAATATTCTGCTCAATACCACAGATTTGTTTGTCAGTTGCTTGATCTTTAACCACTTGAGCACGTTCCTTAGTGGCTGACAGTATGTGCATCCCTGATGATGAGCAGGAGTAGTTGGGGAGCATCATATCCATGTGTTGAGAGGGATTGGTTGGGGTTTGAATAAATGTAAGAAAAGCAAAGTTTGATGGAAATATTAGCCAGTTTTCATACTTTCTAGGGGTAAGCAAATAGGAAATAACTGTTACTATCTAAGGACGAAAGTCATGTGACACAATGTAGTCCTTATCAGTTATTGTCATTTATTTTTGATTGAGGAGACAGTTGTGACCATCCCTTCTTTTGACTAGAATATCCCAAATCTTTCTTTTTATTTTTTAAGACAGTAAAGGTGTAACTTGAGAGAAATATTAGTTTCAAATTTTGGAAAAAGGCCAGCATTTTCGGGGAGATGCTAAGTCAATTAAATTGACCCCATTGTTCGACTGGTACTTATTTCATTGATCATGAAAGGATGAAAGGCAAGTCAACCCCAGTGGCATTTGAACCCAGAATCTAAGGATGCACAAAATGCTGCTAAACATTTTGCCCGACATGCTAATGATTCTGCCAGCTCGCTGCCTTACTTGAGAAAAATATTGCTGTTATCTCTAGCAGGTTGTATGACCATGCAGAGATGCCTTCATTGGCTTGTATGCATCTTTACTAGTTATTTATCAACATGTGCACTGTCTTAAGCTCTTTAGCTTTATATCCAACTAGCTAAATATTTGCCCCGGTTACTGCTGATCGTATTCAGATTAGTAAACGATAAATATGTAAATTTATTTTTTTTCTTGTAATTATTTCAAAATATCTATATTTTATTTTAAAATATCCAAATTGTAATGATAATAGAATTTAGAAATGAAAATCCTTCAATCTTGAAGCACCTCAGGGTAAACGATATTCATTGTGTAATTTTTTGCCCAAATAAATTGAGCAAGCAACATAATTTTGGCTGTAGGAGAAGCGTGTAGTACAGAGATGAAGTCCAACTACCTTGAGGGATTAACCCTGAGATTTGTTAATTGAAATACCAAAACTTAGTTTGACTAGAAACGGAAGGTTAAATTCAAATGGAACATTTGTAGGTATGAGAGGAAAGCATAACTTTTCACTTCATTTTCTTTGTCAGTTGTCACATATGTATATGTATGTGTAAATGTATGTCTGTGTACCTAACAAACACACACACTCACAAACATATATACATTCATATACAAAATGTGACGTCATAATTGTTGAATTGTTTACTTAGTTGTCTATAGTAGTTTTAGATAAAGTGGTATATTGTTTTAATCCAGATGAAAATTAAAATTATCACACATACACCACACACATACACTCTCACATACATATACTAATACAGACACACAGAGACATACAGTGATGCACACTTCAGGATAACACTCTCTCTCACTGAATATCAACATCATCATCATTGTTTAATGTCTGCTTCTCATGCTGGCATGGGTTTGACGGTTTTGACTGAGGACTGGCAAGCCAGGAGTCTGCACCAGGCTCCAATCTGATCTGGCAAGGTTTCTACAACTAGATATCCCTCCTAATGCCAACCACTCTGAGAGTGTATTGGGTGCTTTTTATGTGTCCCTAGCACAAGGGCCAGTCAGCTGACACTGGTATCAACCATGCTCGAATGGTGCTTTTTACATAACCATGCTCGAACAGTGCTTTTTCGTACTACCAGCACGGAAGCCAGTCAGGCAGCACTGGCATCAACCATGCTTGAATGGTGCTTTTTACATGCTACCAGCACAAGAGCCAGTCAGCCAGTGCTGGCATTGACCACACTTGAACTGTGCTTTTTATGTGCCACCGGCCATGTGCGAATGCTGCTTTTTACATGCCAATCAGGCAGCACTGGCATCAGCCATAACTATGATTTCTCTTGATTCGACAGGTGTTCTCAAGCACAACATTGCCTGACGATTGAAGGGTACTTTTAAATGGGCCGGTTATGTGACACTGGCATCAGCCATGGCTACGATCTCACTTGGCTTGCCAGGTCTTCTCAAGCACAGCATATCTCCAAAGTCTCGGTTGCTTGTCATTGCCTCTGTGAGGCCCAAGGTTCAAAGGTCTTGCTTCACCACCTCATCCCATGTCTTCCACTGTTGGGGTGTAACACTTCTTCACACAGCCATCCTCATCCATATGCAACACATGACCATACCAGTGCAGTCATCTCTCTTGCACATCACATCTGATGCTTATGTCCAACTTTTCTCTCAGGGCACTTACACTCTGTCCTGTATGCACACTGACATTACACATCCAGCAGAGCATACTAGCTTCATTTCTTTCAAGCCTATGCATGTCCTTAGCATTTACAACCCATGTTTTACTGCCATGTAGTATGGTTTTTTGCACACATGCATTATACAGTCTACCTTTCATTTGAGCGAGAAGCCCTTTGTTACCAGCAGAGACAGGAGCTCTCTGAACTTTGCCCAGGCTATTCTTATTCTAGCAGCTATGCTCTCAGAGCATCCAACCCCGTTACTGACTTGGTCACCTAGGTAACAGAAGCTATCAACTATTTCTAGTTTTTTCCCCTGGCATGTGATGGAATGTTTTCTGTACATCTAACACTTTAATTGTATCTCTCTCTGTATAACAGCCTATCTCTCTCCCTCTGTCTCTCTCACTCATTAGATGTGTGTGTTTCAGTCATCACAAAAATGTATGTATACTCACACATACATACTGTCACATACACTCACACACACATACTTGTTAGTCATCACACATGTATATGTATGTGGGGATGTTTGTGTTTAGTTCTCTAAGGCCTAACATAGGTAACAGACACGCAAACACGCACACACTCCAGACACATACACTCATCTACACATATGTATGTGTGTGTGTTTAATTCTCTGAGGTCTAACGTACATAACAAATACACAAACACACATACTCACAGACATACTCACTCATATACAAAACTGGAACGTAGTGGTGGTGGTATAAAATGTCCTTTATCATAGTTGACTATAGAAAGATTAATTTTAGATAAAATTTTATATTGTTTTAATCCAAATGCGGTGTGTAATACTATGAGCCTGTAAGATTTAACTTGATTTGGTTGAACCCTTTGAAAATGCATAGGAAATAGATAGACAAACAGACAAAGAATTTTATATATAAAGAGATAAGGTTTCGTTTATAAGCTTATTTTATAAACATTGAATTGATTGTTATAATTCAGACTCATAGTTCAAATAAAATATTTTATTGATTTATCTATAATAATAAACATCTGTCTGGGACCTCTGTATCTCAGTCTACATTTGCTTTGCATAGACATACCTTTTTGGAATCAGGATGATTCCTGGATTGAACTTTTGCCCTTCATATGGTTCTTGAGCATCCGACATTGCAATAAGGTTTGGATGAGGATTTGTTATATGCTAACAGTTGAAAATTCAAATTTAAAAGAACTCCAAAAATTTGTGAACTTTAAGTTTTTCATTTAAACTGAATTTAAAGTAATACCATATTGATAGGGTACCAATAAATGCTTTATTCTTTTTGCTCTTTTTAGTTTTGGGCAGCAGGTCCAATTAGCCCTCTGCAGGAGCTAGCTTAAAAGTCCACACAATGTGCTTCTTTTAAGCTAGTATTTTAATAAGCATTACATTTTGAGTTGAAGTTTTAGGTAAAAAATTTTAAAGATAAATAGCATTTCTGTTGAAATATACTGCACTAGCACTATGACCCAGCGTTGCCAGGCCATAGTGCTAGTGCATTCATATACAGTTGCGTGTGTGTGCACATACACGCAAGTACTGTCCAAATCTCTGATCAGTCACATACAGCTAGCTGGTATTCAATTGGTGTATCAAGTTTCGGGCATTTTGATTGGGCTTTGGATAGAAAATTCACAAAAAAGTCACTTCTATTGACTTTTTAATGGCTTTGCGGAGTGACTGGGGAAATGTAAAGATGTGCACAACCACCCTTGGATGGTTTTGAATGACCATAGAAAGTGCGAGCCTTCTAACTGGAAAATTGTGGATTTGTATAAAGGACACACACACAGACAGACAGACATTTTGCCGTTTATATATATATAGAGAGATTTGTTTCAATTAATTTTGAAAATAATGAAAAATGTAGTAAAATGCTCTACACCTTTATTAACCCTATCGTTACTGTATTTCTGTTGAGATGCTCTGTTTCTTTCAATTAATTTTAAATATAACAAAGAATTTAGTAAAATAACTTAGTTATCATTAAGCTAGTGTTAGGAACATAAAATGTGACTAAGGTTTGGTAGAAGATTTTTATTCAAAACTTATGGAAACAAAACATTTGTACTACAGAGCTAGTACATGTACTTGTACTTGTGGCGACATTCACCCTGGGAGGGTTAAGTCAGCTTCTTCTAGCACCCTCGAGGCATCTCGAACCAAGGCAGCCCACGCATCACGTATTTTTGTCCATCTTTATGTTTTGAGTTCAAATTCTGCTGAGGTCGACTTTGCTTCTCATCCTTTTGGGATTGATAAATTAAATACTGGCCAAGTGCTGAGGTTGCTGTGATTGACTTACCTGCTCTCTGCAAATTTCAGGGCCTTGTGCCTATAGTAGAAAGGATTATTTGCAATGCTTTGAATTAATCATGCATTACTTTGTAGCTTCAAGATTTTAAAGATGTGATTGTTTATTTTTACAATAACATTGTAGGGTAGGTATGAGAGGCTAAATGTGGTCAGTTTGAACATAAAACAGGTGGAATATTTTGGCCAGAGATGGTCAGTTTAAATGCTAAAGGGTTAAAGTGTGAAGTTTGTATCATAGAACTATGGGTGGTCTTAGTGATATTAAAAGAGTGGTATTAAAAGAGTTAGCTCATGAAAAAACTGTAATGGTATGCTTAGTTATGTTGCAGAGAAAATATCCAACAGGACACACTCGAGAGATGTATTAAGACAAAACTAATTTTTCCATTTTTTTTTCTTTGAAAATTAAAAAAATAAAAAATTTTAAAAACTTTGTGACAAAATTCTGATCAGTATTTTTTAGCTCTTTCCCATGAGGAAGTAACTGTTTTGGAATATTTTTTAAATACTTTGCCCATTTCTTTTTTATATTTTCATTTATTCAAAACACTAATTTTTACTTTTCTTGATTTCCTTGACAAATTACTAGGCGTCTTTATAAAAAAAAATAGTTTAGTTGTGTGGTAAGAAGCTTCCCAACCACATGGTTCTAAGTTCAGACCCACTATGTGGCACCTTGGGCAAGTGTCTTCTACTATAGCCTTGGGCCAACCAAAGCCTTGTGAGTGGATTTGGAAGTCTGTCGTATATATATGTGTGTGTGTGTGTGTGTCTTTGTGTTTGTTTCCCCATCACTACTTCACAATTGGTGTTGGTGTGTTTATGTCCCTGTAAATTAGTGGTTCAGCAAAAGAGACTGATAGAATAAACACTAGGTTTAAAAAGATAAATCCTGGGGTTGATTTGTTGGGCTGAAAAACTCTTCAAGGCAGTGCTCCAGCATGGCCACAATCAAATGACTGGACCAAGTTAAAGAATAAAAGAATATGCTTTTGATATTTATATACAATTGGGCATCATAGATGCGAAAAGCACTTTTAATGATATATTTCTAGAATTCCGTCTATAAAAATTCTTTTATAATTTTGCCACAAGGCCAGCAATTTTGAGGAGGAAGGGAAGACAATTACACTGACCCCACTGCTCAGCTCATTCTTATTTTATCAACCCTGAAAGAATGAAAGTCAAAGTCAGCTTTGATGATGTTTGTTCTACTGTAACCAATCAGGAAAAAAAAAACTCATTAAAAACTATTTAGTAATATAAATCCAATCTTTTTGCAAACAGTATAGGTTGCTGCAGTTCAGCCCAGATGGAGCAACCTAAGTTAGTGAATTTTTAAATCTTACAACTATGCCTGCACCCATGATTGAAGGCATTTTACTCATGGCCATTTCACCTATTTTCAGATGGTATTTAGTGTCACATTATGCAATGTATCCTTCCTTTTGTAATATGCTAGAGTGCGATTCAGAGAGATTTGGCTGCTATTTTGTAGTTGGTTGATAAGCCTGTAGTAGCTGTCTTATTGCCTCAGCATAAGCAGTTAAGTGGACTGCTTTTTAACTCTGATTTCAGTTGTATTAGATGGACAAAAGACATCAGTTTCTAGATTCAGTGCTAGTTTATTACAAATAGTTCTTTGTGTTAGCCTATCACCAGTTCTTGGTCCATTTAGAAATTAGGAATATACAGCTTGATAAGAGATTACAAGAAATACATGCTGTCAACAAAATAGCAATACTTTAATATTCAAAATGATAGTTTTATGCATTATTACATGGTGATTTTTGCCTCCACAGATACAAAGTAGAAAATGAGATATCTATTGATTTTTAAATTACACCATTCCTAGATATACACCCATTATAGTTTAAGAGACTTAGGTCAACGTTGTTTCACTGGCACCTGTGCCGGTGGCATGTGTAAAAAGATTTGAGCGAGGTCATTGCCAGTACCGCCTGACTGGCCCCCATGCCGGTGGCACGTGAAAAGCACCCACTATACTCTCGGAGTGGTTGGCGTTAGGAAGGGCTTCAGCTGTAGAAACACTGCCAGATCAAGATTAGAGCCTGGTGCAGCCGTCTGGTTCACCAGCCCTCAGTCAAAATCGTCCAACCCATGCTAGCATGGAAGTGGACGTTAAATGACGATGATGTAGTATTCACATTTTTTCTTATATGAGTATCATACACTTGTTTCATGTACCCTATAGAATAACCTTTTGTCTGGAAAAAGAGAACATTCTTGCTTTTTGTTTAGTGTCATTTAGATGTTTACCAGTTTTTGCAAACTTTGTGATAGCTTGACTTAGTAGAAATAGCAGACAAATACCTCAAATCACATACTTCTGTTTTTAAAAAATAGAGAACATGTTAGGTAGTATAGTCCATCACCATCATCATCATCATTTAACATCCACTTTACATGCTGGCATGGGATGGATGGTTTGACATGGAGCAGTCCAGACTCCAAATTGTCTGTTGTGACATGGTTTCTATGGCTGCATGCCCTTCCTGTTACCAACCACTTTACAGTGTGCTGGCTGCTTTTTGCATGCCACCGGCATGGGTACATTTACACAGCACCAGTGTTGGTGCTTTATATGTGACATTGGCACCTGAAAAGATAATATGTCTGTTCAGACAAGGCTGACTTTGGAAAAAATAGACGTCAACAGCAACATTAGCTGCAATGGCTATCACCCATTATTCTTATCAGTAGAATCACTTAAACTTTACAATAAATGAAACATAACTCCTTGTTAATAACTCCATTTGATTAATCGGAAATCCAATATTTTTGAGATATTTACATGGGTTATGTTTGACTGAATTGTCCCTATGATATTTGCCTTTCATCCTTTTTTAAAAAGATGAAAAATGAAGTCAACACTGGAAAGAATTGTTCTCAAATTGTAGTGGCATAAAACTGAAATATTTGTAAAGTATTTTTACTAGTACCCTCTTATTTTTGCCATATATCCTAGGTGCAGGTATGGCTGTGTAGTAAGAAGTTTGCTTCCCAACCACAAGTTTCTATGTACAGTCCCACTGCAAGAAACCATGGGCAAGTGTCCTCTACTATATATAGCCTTAGGCCAGCTAAAACCTTGCGAGTGAATTTGGTAGACAGAAACTGAAAGAAGGCGGTGAGATGGCAGAAACGTTAGCACGCCGGGCGAAATGCTTAGCGGTATTTCGTCTGCCGTTGTGTTATGAGTTCAAGTTTCACCGAGGTTGACTTTGCCTTTCATCCTTTTGAGGTCGATAAATTCAGTACCAGTTACACACTGGGGTTGATGTAATCGACTTAATACCTTTGTCCTTGTTTGTCCCCTCTATTTATTTAGCCCCTTGTGGGTAATAAAAAAATAAGAAACTGAAAGAAGCCCATATATATATATATGTGTGTGTGTGTATGTATATATATACATATGTATATATATCATCATCATCATCTCATCATCATCATTTAACGTCCGTTTTCCGCGCTAGCACGGGTTGGACGGTTTCGACCGGGGTCTGGGGAGCTCGGGACTGCCCCCAGGCTCCAGTCAGTCTGGCAGTGTTTCTACAGCTGGATGCCCTTCCTAACGCCAACCACTCCGCGAGTGTAGTGGGTGTTTTTACGTGCCACCTGCAAGGTGCCAGAGGGGTCTGGCATCGGCCACGTTCGGATGGTGCTTTTTATGTGGGGGGGGGGGGAGACGATAGGGAAATAGGGAGCACCAGTGGGGAGGGGTGGTTCAGAGAAATGAGACAGGTTCTAGCAAGTAGAACGTAGGATATCAAGAGAGGGGTGCATGGTCAAATAGCGTATTGAAGAGGGGGGTTCGAAGAGTAGACACCTATAATGGTGGTGGGAGAAGCGACATCCGGTATAGATGGAGCAAAAATATAGAGATATCCGGTATTGGTGGTGGGGGTGGGCAAGGGCGGGTGCACCGGGAATATGACGGGCTGGCTTAAAAATGCTCTTAGCAAAGGAAGAGGGGGATGGCAGACAACGTAAAAGAGGGAGAGAGGAGAAGGGAAATAGTGGAAACCCGCGAAAATGGGCCGCCATGAAAAAAACCCCGTATGGAGAAATAATATGCAATACAAGGCGAAGCTGAAAATAGTAATAATATATAATAATAATAATAATAATAATGATAAGCAAATTTTCGACCGAGGATCAAAGGGACAATACTAATATACTAATAATAGTAATAATAATAATAATAAACAGCTCAACCACAACTTAGATTAGAAAGACTCTCTTATCTGGGAACATTTCGTTCTTCGGCCGACACAGGAATATGACGGGCTGGCTTAAAAATGCTCTTAGCAAAGGAAGAGGGGGATGGCAGACAACGTAAAGAGGAGAGAGAGAGAGAAGGGAAATAGTGGAACCCCGCGAAAATGCCGCCATTGAAAAAACCCCTGTATGGAGAAATAATATGCAATACAAGGCGAAGCTGAAAATAGTAAAATAATAATAATAATAATAATGATAAGCAAATTTTCGACCGAGGATCAAAGGGACAATACTAATACTACTAATAATAGTAATAATAATAAATAATAAACAGCTCAACCACAACATTAGATTAGAAAGACTCTCTTACGTATGTATATTATCTATATATATATATATATAATATATATATATATATATATATATATATATATATATATATCAAAATAAGCAATAGGATTTCAAGTAGTAATTCAGTACAACTGTTTCAAGCAGCCCAGTTTAATTGAACAATGCAATCATTACATCAATTTAAATACAGCGCTTTCAGCTGCACAAAAAAATGATTGCATTGTTCAATTAAATGGATCCACTTGAAACGATCGTACTGCATTACTACTTGAAATCCTTTTGCTTATTTTGATTTTATTTACCTTACTTTGAGCTGTGCAGATAATACCAGACTGACTTGGTACTTCAGCTTAAGTACTTAATTCAACTGAATCTTAATTACTTATATGTGTGTGTGTGTGTTACTGTCTCATTGACATAAGGTGATAGTTGTAGATGATAGTCACTGTCATGGAAGTGGTGCCCTTCATTCTCCATCTTCTATGAAAAGCATGTCTGATCATGAAAATATATTTGCCTCAAAAACTGGTGAGAGTTGGTAATAAGAAAGGTATCAGGCTGTAAAAAATCTGCCTCCACAAAATTTCGTCAGACCCATATGAGCATGAAGAAGTGGACATTAAAATAATGATGTTGATGATATCCCCTTCTTTGTGTGAGAAAGAAGTTTTTACATATTTAATTTTTCTCTTATTTAAGTTATGCATATAGTGTTTACATCTGAAGAAAGTGAATAGTCTTGGAAATTCTCAGTTGTGGCGCTTGTACAGGCTTAGGGCGATGACTAATGTACTCTGGACTACATTATCCAATATGTCCTTTTTTTAAATAAGATAGTAGGGTGTAGTTTGGTAGAAATTTGTCTGCTATTTCTAGCAAGTTCAATGTCTTGCATTGAAAAACTCAGTAACAGTTTATTTTCTTATCAATTACATGTTATCAAAAAGTTTTAATTACAAAATATATTGATTTTATTTTTAGGTTTTTATATGTGGAGCATATCCCCACTGGATTATCATGACTGCTCGAGGTTCCCTTCGAATACACCCTATGAACATTGATGGCCCGATTACATGTTTCGCTCCTTTCCATAATATCAACTGCCCAAAAGGTTTCTTATATTTCAACAAAGCTGTAAGTTCATTTCTTTCTCTTATTTACTTACATCCAGATTTTGTTTGAAATCTGCTTAGTACCATTAAGCAGATTTAGTTGATATTGGAATAGTACCAATATCATTATATTAAAATGTCAGAGAACAAATAGGTACAACATGTCATACTTGAACACTATAATTAAAGCGTGGAACTTTTAAGTGTAAGTCTGGGTATTTTAAAAATGTATTAATTATGTGTATTAATTATATGTATTAATATCTATGTATATCATGATTTGTTTAATGTGTTCTCAGCACTGGCATAGCTGTGTGGTTAAGAAACTTGCTTTGCAGCCATGTGGTTTCAGGTTCAGTCCCACTGTGTGGCCAACACTTTGTGCCAGTGTCTTTTAGTATAGCCCTAGACTGACCAGTTTCTTGTGAGTGAATTTGGTAGACAGAAACTGAAAGACTGTAGCATGTGCATAAATATCTGTGTATATGTGTGTGTATGAATGACTTTGTGCTTTTCTCCATCAGTTCTTGATAATCAGTATTGGCTTGTTTACATTCTCGTGACTTAGTGGTTTGACAGAAGTGAATGATAGAACAAGTACCAGACTTAAAAATAAGTACTGGGGTCAATTTGTTGAACTAGATTCTTCAAAGCTGTGCTCCAGCCTAGTTTCAGTCCATTGACCAAAACAAGTAAATTTTGGTTGGACATGCTTTGAGAAGACCATGTTTACTACTGGTTACTTTTTTTGAGTCACGAAAATCAAGCCAGATATTCGTCTGGTGTTGGAGGAGCTTTGTGAAAAAAATATTGCTCAAGCTAATGAGAATCTGTTCAGATTAAATACTAGATTTAGTGAAGTGGCTAAGTTGTCTGAGAACAAGAATCAATGCCCAAAGTGGATTAACTGTTGTTGAGTGCTTAACATTTCTTATGAGAAAGGTTGTTGAGGAGAATCAAGGATCAGCACAGAGAATCTGTGTGAAAATAATGGTATAAGTGTTAGCATGGCTGTGTGGTAAGAAGGCTAATTTATAACTATGTAGTTTTGAGTTCAGTTCCACTGCATAACACCTTGAGCTAGTGTCTTCTACTATATCTCTGGACCATCTAATGCCTTGTAAGTGAATTTGGTAGACACAAACTGTACAGAAGTTTTGTTTGTGTGTCTATACAAACACACACACACACATATGATGGTCTTCTTGCTGTTCCCATCTACTAAATCCACTGACATGGCTTTGATCGGCCCTGTGTTAAAGCAGCAGATATTTGCCTAACGTGCTATGTGGTTAGACTGAACTCAAAGCAACGTAGTTGGAAAGCAAATTTCTTAACCATGCAACCTGCGTCTAAGAGAATTAAAAAATAAGAATATAGTGATGTTGTTAATCAGATAACATGTTCAGCATGATATTCGGTGGACATAGATATTGGTTAATATTATTGTTCAATAAAGCTGTGAGCTGGCAGAATAGTTAGTACACTGGGCAAAATGCTTAGCGGCATTTCATCTGTCTTTATATTCTGAGTTCAAATTCTGACAGGGTTGACTTGGTCTTTCATCCTTTCTGGGTCAGTAAAATAAGTAGCAGCTGAGCACTGGGGTCAATGTAATCGACTTACCCCCTCCCCCATAATTGCTGACCTTGTGCCTGAATTTGAAACCAGTATTACTGTTCAATAGTTTTTCTGAAATAATGCATATTTGTTGTTTTAGTTAAATAATCATTTTTTTTCTTTCTTTGATTTAGGGTGAGCTACGGATATGTGTTTTGCCTACCCATCTTACTTATGATTCACCATGGCCCGTGAGAAAAGTGCCTTTAAGATCTACCCCCTATTTTGTTGTTTATCATCCTGAAAGTAAGGTAAGTTCAGCTTTGTATATGTGAAGTCAACCGTTGAGTTTGAACCAACTTTTGTCATGCTGTAGTGGCAATACTGTGAAGGCAGTTTTCTTAGCGAAGATACATGAGAGTAGTCTTCTGCTGCCTTTTTAGGGACTTGTGAAACCTTACACAGATTCTCAGAGACCTAGTGTCTTTTACTGACATTTCATATACTTGGCATAAGAGGCATCAGATGTGATGTGCAAGAGTGACAACTATGCTGGTATGGTCATGTGATGCATATGGACGAGGACAGCTGTGTAGAGAAGTGCCAACCTTTAACTGTAGAAGGAACCTGTGGTACAGGTAAACCCAAGAAGACATGGGATGAGGTGGTGATGCATGAACTTTGAACTTTGGGCTTCACGGAGGCAATGACTAGTGACTGAGACCTTTGGCGATATGCTGTGCTTGAGAAGATCTGTCAAGCGAAGTGAAATCGTAGTTGTGGCTGATGCTGGTGTCATGTAACTGGTACCTGTGCTGGTGGGACATAAAAAGCACCTTTTGAGCGTTGGGCCTCACGGAAGCAAAGTAGCTGATGCCAGTGGCACATGAAAAGCACCTTTCGAGTGTTAGACCTCATAGAAGCAATGACAAATGACTGAAACCTTTGGCATTATGATCAAGCCAAGTAAAATTGCAGTTGTGGCAGATACTGGTGTCATGCAAATGGTACCTATGCTGGTTGCATGTAAAAAGCACCCATTACACTCTCAGAGTGGTTGGTGTTAGGAAGGTCATCCAGCTGTAGAAACCATGCCAAATCAGACTGGAATCTGGTACAGCCTTCCAGCTTGCCAGCCCTGGTCAAACCATCCAATCTATGCCAGCATGGATGATGGTCATTAAATGATGATGATGATGATGATGTGACATCCATAAAAGTAACTGTCTGGTTAGCCCCAAAACTTGAAGATATATCTGTGTGTTTTTTATGTCTTGATATTGTGTAATAATTTTAAATGAGCATTACTCATACAAGTGATTTTGTTCATTTCCTGTCTTTCCTGAAAAATATGTGTGGCATTGGGGAAATATTACCTTGCTTGGAATAAGGGTTGACAACATAAGGGCATCTCACCATAAAAATAGATCACCCTCAATGAATATATGTATATATTCATTTGCTTGTTTTATGTCTAATGACTTATTCAAAGCCATTATGGGTGAAGCCTGAGGTCCCAGTCAAACTAATATTATCAATAAATTTCACTCTAATTTATGTTGAGTCCCAGCTTCAGTAAATGTTTTTGTTGTTTTTCCATAAATTGATTAGCAATACCAAATAATGCATTTATATATATCAGGCATGGCTGTGTGGTTAAGAACTTAGCTTCTCAGCCACACAGTTTTGGGTTCAGTCCCATTGCATGGCGTCTTGAGCAAGTGTCTTCTACTATAAGCTAAGGCCAACCAAATCCTTGCAATCTTTGCACACATGATGGACACTCCAAAGTATCTCTATGTTTATTTTCCCAGCCCATGAGTATTGTATGTTAAAAAAGAATAGAATTAATAGCTAAACTTTATGTATTTGTAAACAGAACGGTACAAATATATCTAATTTTAGTATTTGCTGCCTAAGTATCTCGTATTATATATGTAGAGATTTTAATTACTCCTTTCTTCAATGCATTATTTTTATACATACATATATGTTGAAAAAGTTTATTATTTACTCAACATTCTATTAATCGGTTCATGGAAATTCCATGGGTCCCGCTAGTAAAAGAATAAAAGAATAGTAATTTTTATTTCTGTTGGCTCTATTTTCTTGTTTTCAATAGTGATTTTTTTTTCTTGACTTTTCATATTCTTTTGGTAGACGTATGCTGTTGTCAGCAGTACTCAAGAACCCTCTAATAAGCTGCCCAAAACCACCACTGATGAAAGAGAATTTGAAATCATTGAACGAGGTATGTTATGTTTCCTTCTGCCATTTATGTCTGAATTTGTCGTTCATTCTCTTCTTTTAAGGATGAAGATGATGAAAATCTTTTTGTCAGTCCTGATTAATCCATCTTTTGATCAAAGGCTGCTCAGGACCAAATTTTGAATATGTCTTTTGCTAAGACATTGGAGTAGGATTTCAGGATGATCTGAATGCTATTTAATCAAAGACATTCTTGCCTTGACTATCCAGACTCTTCTCCAGATAATGGTGTGTGATTTGAGTGAGGCTTGGTTGCTATTTGAAGCAGATTATGCGTCAATGTAGAAAGTCTACATCATTATCATTGTCGGTAACAAAGGTTCCCCTCTATGGGCATAAGGCAATTTGTATCAAGTTTCATCTGTTTTGCTTTTTGTCTGTTTTACTGTCCTGACATGAATTAAATGAACTTGTTGAGGCAGATTTTCTTCATATGTGTAACACATCCCGCTCAAAAGGTCCCTGAATAAGGTTAGTTTAAGGATGATGAATAAAACACCCATGTTTCGAGAGGTGAATTGTTCAAACCCCCCCAAATTTCTCTCAACACATGGCTATGTGTTCCTCAACTACTCCTGCTAGTGATCAGAGATGTACATATCGTCAGCCACTAAGAGACATGCTCAACTGGTTAAGGTCAAACAAATGACAAGCAAATCTATGGTATTGAGCAGAATATTTGCTGTCGTCCATCTTTTGCACCAAGGCTAAACCATGTACATGATAATGCATTTGATAGTTTCAGGTAGGTTTCTGTTGCAGCACCTGCTACACTTCCATGTTGCTGGGGTGTGTGCAGCATTGTGTGTTCTTTTTTGTTGTTGGGGGAGTGCAAAATCTACCCAGTATTGCATTGCATCAGTTTGTTTTGTTATGAGGTTTATCTTGAGACTTTTGTTGTATTAGCATTTGTATTGTGTGTGTAATGCAAGTTGTGTTCTTCTGTTGGGTCTCTGGCATGTAGAATACATGTGGTTTATTATCATTATTATTATTATATGAAAATACACATATTATTTTCCTGGGTATGATGGAAAGTTCAGTTGTCCACAGCCAGCAGACTAAGTTGACACTTATTTACTAGTCATGCTTCAAGAATCCTACGGAGAATTCTTGCAGTTCTAAGCAATGCTGATATTTGTAGGTGTTCTACCTTCACACTTGCACCAATCTTTTTCAGCCATTTTGGTAGTTGAGTGCTGATGCTTCCAAGTGCACCAATTACTATAGGTATCACGCCTACTCTCCTCATTAACCACAATCTTCATACTTCCCACTTCAGATTGTCACAGTTGTTTATTTTTTCTTCTTTCACATTGATCCTGTTGACACCGGGGCATGCTATGTTGATTATCACACATGTACTTCCATTTTTATTCACCACAACAATGTCCAGTTTCTGATGTCTGGTTTGGTGATCGCACCGATTATTGTTGTTGTTGTTGCTACTGCTGCTGCTGCTGTTGTTGCTGCTGCTGCTCCAGTGAACTGGCAGAATCATTAGCACACTGGGTAAAATGCTTAGCGATATTTCACCTGTCGCTATGTTCTTAGTTCAAATTCCACCAAAGTCGGCTTTGCCTTTCATCCTTTCAGGGTTGATAAAATAAGTACCAGTTGAGCACTGGGGTTGATGTAATCAACTCATCTCCACCTTCCCAAAGCTGCCCTTGTGGCAAAAATTTGAAATAATAATAATAATAATAATAATAATAATTATTATTATTATTATTATTATTATTATTATTATTATTATTATCATCATCATGATCATCATCATCGTCATCATCTATCCAGAAGTTTATAATCATATTTTTGCCTTTCTTGATTGTTTAGATGATCGGTTTGTTTACCCAATGACAGAAAAATATTGTGTACAGCTTTTTTCACCAGTCAGCTGGGAAGTCATTCCTAATACAAAGTAAGTAATTTTTTCACTGCTGATGACAAAATAAACATTTTCTAAGAATTACATAGTTTACATAAATGTGCTTGTTTATGTATATATTTATGTTTAAGTTATATATGCTCAGTGGGTTGCTGGGTGGTTGTACTGTATACTGTGAGTCTACAGCAAGTTAGCTCCACAGAAACCCATCCTTCTCTAAATTGGGCCATTTTCATGTGATGTACATGACAGTCAAAGACACAAATTTTGAAGTGTCATCATTGTCTTTTAATGTCCATTGTCCATGCTGGCATGGGTTGGATGATTTGACCAGGTCTGGTAAGTTGAGGGGCTGATTTGGCATGGTTTCAATGGCTGGATGCTCTTCCTCATTTGTAAATTTTGAACATTCACAAGAGTTGAATTGATTCATTTTTTATAGTAAAGTTTGACTACCCCGGCAAATATTAAAACAAAAAAAATTTTTTACCTGGAAAGTATCTTTTATCTTCTATCTTTTACTTGTTTCAGTCATTAGACTGTGGCCATGCTGGGGCATCACCTCGAAGAATTTTTAGTTGAATGAATTGACTCCAGTACTTTTTCTTTTAAGCCTGGCACTTATTCCATCAATCTCTTTTTTGTCAAACCACTAAGTTATAGGGACATAAACATACCAACACCAGTGGTAGTATGGAACAGACACAAAAACACACACACACACATGATGGGCTTCTTTCAGTTTCTGTCTTCAAAATTAACTCACAAGGCCCAAGATGTGTCACACAGTGAGACTGAACTTGGAACCATGTGGTTGGGAAGGAAGCTTCTTACCATACATCCTTGAAAAAGATCCAAAAAGTGTAACATACATGACATTGCATAAAGTAACTCTTTTTACTTGTAAGCATTAGTTGCTAATTCCTCTGAATTTCTCCAGAGCAGCACAAAAAACAATAGTGTTTGTTTATATTGATCTTGACATCTCAGAAAATGCTATTGAGCTTGTTAGACAACAATATCTGTGATGAAAATTCTCATTTACCTGCTAACACAAATATAGTCCTTCTCTCTCTCTCTCTCTCTCTTACACACACACACACACATACACACACACACTCTCTCTCTCTCTCTCTCTCTCTCTCTCTGTCAGTCTAATCCAGGGGTTCCCAACCTTTTTCCTCTGTGGGCCACCAAAATAAGTAATTTTTTCCTGTGGACCACCCCAAATTTTAAATTTATTATAAAAGAACTGCTACTCATAAATATTAGTATCACTTTCACTTTGCAATGAAAGTTCCTTTTTCGTTCTTGTAAGGGATATCACGGAGAACAAATAACTGAGAACACCAATAACAAAACCAATTTGCAAATGCACATGATTCTCAAGAAAGCTTTATTTGGTAGAATCGAATAGAAAAGGTTATTGAGTCGTGGAAAACACCCCCTTTTATTCAGTAAAAAGCTGGACAGTTAAAATATAACAATGTGAAGAGTAAATTAAAACGATTTACAGTACAAAAGGTCGTGTAAACGTTTGAAGGAATATAACAAATTGAATTAACTTAAAAATGTCAGCAACAAGTTGTTGGGAAAAACATCAAGAAACCTTCAGTGAGAGCCTTGGGCTTGCTTTTTATCCACAAGCTGAGAATCCTTCGCTCTTTTTGGCTCAAGGAAATTCTCAAATCAGCATTGTTATTGAGGTTTAAATGCCTCACCTGCTTCATGAACAAGTGGAGGACAAGGGAAAATCCCTTTTCAGCCAAGTAGGATGTCGGGAGATTTATAATAAAAAGCTCGACTTGTTCAAACAGCTTTGGATATTCGTGAGAATTATTCAACCAAACCTCGACCCTGTTGTTTTCAGACGATTTGTGCAGATTATCATCTACTGTCACCTCACATAGCTCCATCTGAACGCATTCTAGTTGAACAAGTATATCGTTCATAGACATTGTGTGAAGAGAGTTCACAAAAATTGGGATATTTAAAGCCAAAAGATCTTCAAAATGAATATTGAAGTTTTCATGAAGGAAAGATAGATGCCTGATTATATATTTGTGCAAATCGTTATCTACCGCAACGGTTTTTTAAGTTTGCGAACTGCAGAAAATTATGATCTTCAATTTGAAGTTTCCAAAGAACAAGTTTATTCACAAATACCCTTATCAAATGTCTGGCTTATACAATGTTGATGTTTTGCTTTTGTAAAGAAATATTGAGATCATTAAGTTATTGAAAGATTTCATATAAATCAAAAATTACAGGTTTTTTTCTGAGAAAGTGATTCTGTCATTGTTGCATCAGTCTGTTGAAGAAACTCTATGACTTTATCAAAAAGTGCCACAAAACATCCGAGACAACTTCCCATTGATAGCCAGCATATATCTGTTGAATACAACAAACAGCCGAATGTTTCATCTTTGCAAGCTTCTTGAAAGTTCCTGTCTTGATGAGCAGAGCTTTTGATTTTTTTTACTGTGGAAGCAATTAAATCTAGGGTTTCAGAAAATATATTATTTCCGGTTCTTTTTGCTATCAGGTTTTCTCGATGGAGAACGCAATGAATTGTGAAGATGGGATTAAATTCTATCCATCTGGCAACAAAACCCTGGAATTTACCAATCATAGACAGTGCTCCGTCAGTGCATATTGATATGAGGTTGAGGGGATCAATACCATTTTTAGTAAGATAATCCATGACTGCATTGTAGATATCTCTCCTGTGTTTTTCAGTACTGTTTTCATAAAGTGTAGGTTTTCACAAACTGTGGGTACCTTTCACATAGCAAGAAAGGCAAACACAGCACATTTGTTGGTCAAAAGTGCTGTCATCCACTGTCAACGAGAATTTGCAGTGTTGCAAATCTTCTACAACTATGGCTTCAACATCTTCAGCTATTTCACAAATGTGGGAAGATACAGTGTTGTTTGAAAGTGGAATACTTGCTGAAACTGAGGCAGTGTTCGGCACATTAGCAACTTTATATGCTTCAAGTATGGAGGGCCTAATCAAATCTTCGCCAATGGTGTGTGGGCAACCCTGTTTTGCTATCATGAGTGAAATGTTATAGGATGCCTGCTGACCAGAATGGTTGTTAGTATGGATGAGGAAATTTTTGAGCGATGAAGATGAGACATTTTTTTTGTGATGGTATTTTTCGAAGTACTCCTTTGGCTTGCCAAATAAACCAGGATGGATTTTTTGTAGATGATACAATTTCATTGAGTCATTAGTTAATGCTTTTGAGCAGATAATACATTGTGGTAAAAAAGTATCTTCTACACTGGATACAAAACATTATTTGATATAATATTTGTGATATCGTCTACAGAATCTTTTTTTCAAGTTGATGGACGGAGAATTAAGGGGTCATTTTTCCATATCACTGACAGCAAAATTTCTACAGATTACAACTAGACTAACACTTGTGTAAAAATGTATGTACCTGGAGAGATAATATGATATGTTGGGTAAGCTGTAAGAACTGTGGTTTCATTAGTAATCCTCAATTCAAAAGTCAGGTAGAAACCACGTTCGCGTTAACCTGCCGAGAACACAATTGTTTGTGTGTTTTAATGCGCACTAATGTGGATCTGGTTGTACACATCTGTACCTGTCTGGTATGCGTCCGTGTATGATTGGATAGCTAATCGTCCAATAAGCAATGAGTGTTCGTATGTGCTCATGTATATGCGATGAGTCGACCTTGGCGGAATTTGAACTCTGAATGTAAAGATGGACAAAATACCTCTGTGTTTTGTCTGGCATGCTGTCTTAAATAAGTTAGCCTTTTATTCTTTTACTTGTTTCAGTCATTTGACTGTGGCCATACTGGAGCACTGCTTTGAAGGATTTTAGTTGAACAATTCAACCCCAGGACTTAATATTTTATGCCTAGTACTTATTCTATTGGTCTCTTTTACTGAACTGCTAAATTACGGGGGATGTAAACACACCAAAACCAGTTGTCAAGTAGTGATGGGGGACAAACACAAAGACACACACACAAACACACACACACACACACAGATATATACACATATTGTTGTTTGTTCCTTCTTGAGCCACGCCTGGCTCATAGGGCCAGTTTCCCAGTTTCCTTGGTGTATAGGTTCCTCACTTGGACGGGACGCCGGTCTGTTGCAGGTGTGCTGCAAGATGCAGGAGGAAAGAGTGAGAGAAAGTTGTGGCGAAAGGGTCAACAGAAGTTCGCCATTACCTTCTGCCAGAGCTGCATGGAGCTTAGGTGTTTCACTCATAAACACACACATCGCCCGGTCTGAGATTTGAATCTGCAATCCCTTGACCGCGAGTCCGCTGCTCTAACCACTAGGCCATGTGCCTCCACATATGCACATATATATTTATAAATAAAATGCATTAGAAGAATCAATTTATTAGACAGAGTTCAATAAGTGTCATAAAATAAATGTATATAATTTAACCAGACAGCTGTTTCTATTGCAAAGGACCATATTTCAGGTATACAATTGAAGAATAGGTATTTCAACAAAAGTAATACACATTATATTATGTTGAACTGGATAATCTTGTAAGCTTCAGTTTTGAATTTGATTTGGTGAGTGAGAGGAATAAATTAGTTAGAAAACAGAATCTGTATAATATGATAGCAAAAAAGAAAACTAAAGGTACTAATTTTAACCCTTTAGCATTTAAACCGGCCATATCCAGCCAGAAGTTTTCTGCCTGTTTTATGTTCAAACTGGCCAGATCTGGTCTCTCATGTCAACCCTACAATATTGTTTTAAAAATTTACAGCTACCTCATCAAAAGCTCATAGCTACAAGATAATGCATGATTAGTTCAAAACAATGTGGATAAAAAAGCATTCATTTTGGTAGAATAATGCGAACACTAAAGGGTTAAATATTGAAATATTTAATTATTGTCCACTGATGAGTTCCAGACATAATATAATAATGTCTATTACTTTTGATAAAATAGCAATTTTTCAATAGTATATGGTCTTTTGTGAAAGAAACAACTGTCTGGTTAGATTTAATTAAACTATCCATATTAGCATCAAAACCTGTTCAATTTATTTGATGACATTAATTGGATTTCGTTTAATAAATTGATTCTTCATATGATTTTTATTTATATAAATTCATATGGAAATGAAAGGAATCCTTTAAATAAAGTATGATTAAAAAACCTTGGAAACCTAGGGAATACTACCCTAAACGGAAGAAGTATTTTCATCTGGAAAAATATAATATATATATATATATATATATATGTTGTTGGCACTCTGTCAGTTACGACAACGAGGGTTCCAGTTGATCCAATCAACGGAACAGCCTGCTTGTGAAATTAACGTGCAAGTGGCTGAGCACTCCACAGACACGTGCACCCTAACGTAGTTCTTGGGGAGATTCAGCATGACACAGAGTGTGACAAGGCTGGCCCTTTGAAATACAGGTACAGCAGAAACAGAAAGAAAGAGTGAGAGAAAGTTGTGGTGAAAGAGTACAGCAGGGTTTGCCACCACCCCCTGCTGGAGCCTCGTGAAGATTTAGGTGTTTTTGCTCAAACACTTGCAACGCCCAGTCTGGGAATCGAAACCGCAATCCTACAACCATGAGTTCGCTGCCCTAACTACTGGGCTATTGCGCCTCCACTATATATATATATATATATATATATATACACACACACACACACACACACACACACGATGGACTTCTTTCAGTTTCTGTCTACCAGATCCACTCCCAAGGCTTTGGTCAGTCTGAGTCTATAATAAAAGACAGTTGCTCATGGTGTCATGCAGTGAGATTGAACCTGGAACCATATGTTTGGAAAGCAAGCTTCTTACCACACACCCACACCTGTGCCTAAATAAAGTTTGTAAATATTGGGTTGAAACCCCTTGGCTCGAAAAATTCAAAAGACATTCTGCCATTGTACAAAAGTGATCTTTCAAATAATGTAGATAATTTTTTTTTCATCTTTGATGCTTCTTCTTATGCAGATGAAAAATGTCTGCTCAAAGAATGTAATAAACAAATTGCTTTTATAAAATAAGTGGTGATGTATTGAATATTGTATGCAAAAGTTTCTCGATTAATTGAAATAGTGAGATGTGGCTGTGTAGTAAGAAGTTTGCTTCCCAACCACATGTTTTGGGTTCAATCCCACCGCATAGCACCTAGGGTAAGTGTCTTGTACTACAGCTTTGGCTGATGAAAGCTTTGTGTGTGGATTTGGTAGATGGAAGCTGAAAGAAACCTGTTGTATATGTAAATATGTATATGTATGCGTGTGTTCTGTCTCCCTGTCTTGATATCATCTTCATACAAGTGAGATGGTTTATACCCAGTCTTCTGTGAAAAACATTTTTTCAATATAGAGACAATGGTGACTTGAATGAAAGAGAGAATGGAGTCGTTATAGCAATTGCCTCAACATTCTGAAGTTACCATCAAAAATCCACATTTTTATAAGGCTCATTGGAAGGTTCCAGGAAGTCTAATCACATGATGGCTGATTAGTCACTTATTGGTTGGTTAACTGGATGTTCATGTGAAATGACAGTGATCCCAACACGACATCTGCATGGCTGTCCAGTGATTTGATTTTGAATCTGCTATGCATTCAGATGTGTACAGTGAACAGAAATCAAACTATTTGTGGTATAAGAAATGGAAGTAGGACATAACTTGGCAGTTATAATTAAAGTATTATTGCTGACTAGATATTTGTTTAGCTGGCACACTCTTCCATTAAACTCTACCATTAATGTGTGCTAAGAATCACATCTTAGCTATGTAAGCAATACTAGAAAGTTATTCTGAGCATTTGTATCGGATTAGTAACGTTTCAAAATTGAAATTATTTTATAAGTTCTGTGGGTGGAGGAGGAAATTTATGTAGAAGTTGAATGAAATGAGAGATGTGTGTGTGTGTATGTGTGCATCTGCAAGAGGAAGGCATGACTGCAGACAACATTAACTGGTCATATCAACTTCTCCAAGCCAGACCAGTGTTGGAAAATGAAAGGGAAAAATGTGCTTCTTGATTATAGCAACTATATTTTATAATCCATGTGCTCTGCTTACTACTGTATATTCTAATATGCTTAGTTTTTATTTTGTAGTTTTAGATTTTTTTTTATTTAATACTGTTCTTTTGATTCTGAAACCACTTTGCTAATTTGATCACTTGTTTCTATTTTAAAATGTTGTTGCTAGTTGGGTTTTCCATGTATAAATAACAATAAGAAATTACATCTTCCTCATCATCAGGAGTTGTGTGTGTGTATGTGGTAGTGGGGTGTTGTCTCAAACAAGATACATCTTACAACTAAGTTGCGAACAACTTTTAATGATGAAAAGAAGACATTGAATTCTTTTGAGTGTTTGAATTAGAGAGAGACAGAGAGAGAATCGAAATAGATCTAAATTGATATAACATATATAACTTATACACACCCATTTATCTCTCTCTCTCTCATATATATATATATATATATATACACACACACACACGTTTAAATTGATATATATAAATAGATCTAAATTTATGTATGTATTTTTTTGTATATATACATACACATATATATATACACACGTGTGTGTGTGTGTATATATATATATATATATATATATATATATATGCATGTATGTGTATGTATATATACAAAAAATACATAAATTTAGATCTATTTATATATATCAATTTAAATGTGTGTGTGTGTGTGTGTGTGTATATATATATATGTATATATATATATTTATGTGTATATATATATATATATATATATATATATATATATATATATATATATATATATATATATGTATATATATATATATAGAGAGAGAGAGAGAGAGATTGATAGCTGTAAATTGAGAGGAAGAGAGAAAGAGAAAGATTGCTGGTAGCGTAGATAAAGGAAACCATGATTAAAAGGAATAGCCTAGACATTGTCACAGATGTCAGCTGTTCTTAAATATCTTTGTTGTTCTTCTCTCTGATTTTATTAGAAAGGGAAACATGTTCATTAATCATATTCTCCTACTGGTTTCAGTCATTGGATTATGCTCATGCTGGAGCACCGGGTTAAATTGTTAACTGAATGTCTTTGTAAATCTTGAAAGAGATGGAATAAGATTCACTATTATTGAATAAAACACTTTGTGTATGATAAATGGATGGGATTTTCGTAACACTACAATTGGAGTTGTAATATTTATTATTATAAGATGGACTAGAGAATGTACTGCTTGTTCTTTTGTTATGAAATGTAATAGATTCTTATTTTAGTGTACTTACATCTTCTTGTCTGTTAATAAAAAATGTTCTTCTCATTATTTGTAGTATTGATGTTCTTTTGTGAAATGTCCAGACTCTTGCTGCAAGTTTTATTATGTATTTGTTATAGGATTGAATTTTTGGATTGGGAACATGTTACAACACTTGTGAATGTATCTATGAGGAGTGAAGGGACGCTATCTGGTTACAAGGGATACTGTGTAATGGGGACTAATTTCTCACTAGGAGAAGAAGTACAATCTCGCGGTCGGGTAAGTAAATGTAAAACATTTAATTTTAGTTGACATTTAATATTTTCTTTGATTCATTATCGTCATCATTATCATCATTATATAAATATATATATATAATATATATATATTAGTCCTCATCATCATATATATACATATATATAGTCTGGTTCTCTGTTGATTACGATGGCAATTGTTCCAGTTGCTTTGATTAACCGAACAGTCCACTCATGAAATTAATATGTTAGTGGCTAAGCGCTCTGCAGGCACACATGTAGTCTCCAGGGAGGTTCAGCATGACACAAAATGTGACAACGCTGGCCTTTGAATTATAAGTACAGCTCATTTTTGCTAGCTGAGTGGACGGGAGCAATGAGAAAT
Source organism: Octopus sinensis (assembly GCF_006345805.1). Classification (NCBI taxonomy): domain Eukaryota; kingdom Metazoa; phylum Mollusca; class Cephalopoda; order Octopoda; family Octopodidae; genus Octopus; species Octopus sinensis. The sequence continues at coordinate 45,413,498 of NC_043002.1, read as the reverse complement.
AAAGTACCTTGCTCAAGGAAACAATGCACCACTAGTTATTGAAGTCATGACCTTACAATCATGAGCCAAATATCCTAGCCACTAAGTCACAGGCCTTCTTGCACACACGCACATGCACACACACACACACACACACACACACACACACACACACACTCACTCACACACACATTAGTAAGAAGGAATGTTTAAATTATAAATACCATGATCTAATGTAATACATGCTTTGCCTATTCATTCTTTCTCTCAAATACGTATCTGCTTGCTCAATGATGAACCACTTATAGCCATTCTTTGCTAGGCAGCTACATCACCACTTTTGTTTTAGTTGCAGTTCAAGACAGAGTTTTAGTAGCAAGTCAACCTGAGCACTTACTGTATATGCATATTACATTACATCATTAGACACAATTTTATTGCTACTCTCTCTCTCTCTCTCTCTCTCTCTCTCTCTCTATATATATATATATATATATATATATATATATATATATATATATATGTATGTATAAAATTTAATAGTAATTACTTTTTCTTCTAATTTTCAGATAATAATTTTTGATATCATTGAGGTAGTCCCCGAACCAGGGCAGCCTTTAACTAAAAATAAAATCAAGGTGAGTTTTAAAAGATTCTGTGATAACTTCTTTTCTACTTTTCATCATCTTCATCATTTAATATCCATGTTCTGTGCTGGCATGGGATGGATGATTTAACAGGAGCTGCTGGGTACAAGGACTGTATTATGCTCCAGTGTTTCCCTTAGCATGCTTTCTGTGGCTGAATGCCCTTCCTAACGCCACGCCAACCATTTTACAGTGTATGCTTGGTGCTTATTTCATGCCACCAGCACTAGTAAGGCTGTTTGCTAGACTATGAACCTGAGGAGATAACTTTATGTTAAGAGATGAAGGCCAAAAGATGGGTAAAAATATGAGAGAATGGTTCAGAGCAAAACAAGTTTTTTGCTGTTGAGGAGCTGCATGTCTACTCATATTTTAAGTTGATATATTTCAAAATCAAGATATTTAACCATCTGCCTACTTACATGAAGTTTTTGTGAGAACCTAAAGGCAAAACATATGAATTCAAATAGATTTCAGTATCTTTTTGCATGGTACATGTTGCAAAAGGTAAATGTGAAATATTAAGTATCATTTACTTGGTTGGGCATATTGATATATTGTAAGACAATCTTATTTCTTGGATTCTTTTTTAAATGTTGTGTTACTATTTCTTCTTAGGTAATCTATGAAAAAGAACAAAAAGGACCTGTGACAGCTCTTGCACAAGTTGAAGGCTTCTTATTATCTGCAATTGGTCAGAAGGTAATCTTCAGCTCTTTTAATCCATTTGTTGTATTTCTTTCTATAAGCTTTAAAAGCAAAATAATCTCTCCTTTTCTTTCTTGTGACTAGAGTAAATTTCTAACCTATTTGCCCATAATCATCTCTTCCATACTTCAGTTTTATCAAAATTTATTATGAAGTTTTCAGTAATATGGTCAGTAAGTGCTATTTCAGAGGCTATAGAAATACAGGCATTCTGAAATATTTTAGAAAAATATAATGTAAACAACATATTAGAGCAGGCATGGACAACCTTTTTTTGAGAAGAGGGCTGCATGAAACATGGTTCATTATCAGATAGGACATGCTACTAAAAAAATTTGAGGTAATTTTTTTGTTAGGCATGCCATTCAGAAAGTTTCATGGGCTGCAGTTTGCCCATGACTAAATAGAAAATTGAAGCAAAGGTGGAGCAGTATGAAATTTGAATACATACAACAAAAAGGGATCCAAATACAACAGAGAAGCTTAATTGAAATTTCCTTATAAATATCAGATCTGATTTGGTTGAAAACAATCCCATACATAGGTTTATACAGCTAGTACTTCATGTTTTTTTCTGCTTATTTATTAATAAAATGAAAAGAAATCCTTAAGTGTTCAAAACATTTTCCTGTAAACTATGGGGAAGTGAAGGCCCTTGGCTTCCATCTTAAGGTTGTGAGTTTGATTCCTGGTGGTGCCTTGTATCCTTGTTCAAGACATTTTCTTTCACGTTGCTCCAGTCCACTCAGCCGGCAAAAATGAGTTGTACCTGTATTACAAAGGGCCATGTCATGTCTTGGCCACTTGCATGTTAATTACATCAGAAGGCTGTTCTGTCTATCAGATCAAATGGAATCCTCATCGTTGTAACTGACAGAGTGCCTGTTTACTATGGGTCTGTAGAACAGTACTAATCAGTACTAGTCTAGGTTTATTCCTGCCACAATCATACACACAAGATATATATATATATATATATATATATATATCAATATCAATATCATATCATTTTCTGGTAGGGTGGTATTCTAAATATCTTCTGACACATTTATTGGTTTCCTCAGTCATAGTTTTTTATAGATTTATTCAAAAAACTATATTAAAAAAAAAATCCTTTTCTTGTATAATCTCAAGCTAATTTTTTTGTGGGTCCTGGTGTTAATCTCGAAAACTTATGGATTTTTACAGCTTGGAGTCCTTCACTATGTTTGTTTATACCTATGGAAATAAATTACTTGCTTGTTTGCATTATTACTTTCACTGCTGTTCACATCTTTGGTAAAATAAGAAATATGTTCTCTTAGTATCTTCTAAATCACTAGAGAGAAAAATCAGAAAATTAATGTGTTATTTTTGAAAAAAATTGCAAGAACTCCCCTCTCTCCCTCAAATGAACCAGTTATTAATAACATTTGTTAAAAAGTGCTTTTTAGTTGCTTGAAATTTAAAATATCCATTACAGTTAAGTATATAAACTAATAAAATAAGTTTTAGTATGAAAGGTGTAATCTATCGAGCGAGCATTTTCTTTGCACATTTTATTTTGTTAGGGTTTGTCACCTATGTCACAAGTTATTTGTGATCAGGAACAGAGAGGTTGACTAACACAGTATTCCTAATATATGTAACAATACCACACATTTGTTTCCTGTTTTAAAATCATCTAATCTATCTTACTTTATACTTTTTCAGCTTTATATTTGGACATTGAAAGATAATGATCTCTCAGGAGTGGCTTTCATTGATACATACATTTATATTCATACCCTTAGTACATTAAAAAATATCATTTTGGCTGGAGATTTGTTGAAAAGTGTTTCTGTCTATCGATATCAAGAAGAGCTGAAAGTTTTGTCATTAGTCAGCAGAGTAAGTAGACAGTTTTTAAATTATAGGAGTGGTTTGAATTTTTCTTTTTTCTTTTTTTTTTGTTGTTTTTTTTTGTTAATTTTATGCATCTGTCTGACACAGGACAAGCATTAGAGGCTGTGAGAAAGAATCCCTCTGAAATCTTTTAATGAATAATTTCTCCTATGAATTTACAATCACTGAGGATCTCATTTGGTGAAAGCACATCCTTAGTGTAGCTAGGAATACATCCCAATAATTGACTCTTCTCTTCAGGCCTAGAAAATACTTCGTCTTCCCATGGTGATTGACACTCTATAAAGCTGGATGATGCACACACATGCATGTGCACGGGATCAGCTGAACCCAGAACCATGTGGTTGGAAAACAAATTTCTTACCTCAAAGCCACACCTGTGCCTATTGTTTTGCTATATACTATAATGCTTGAGTTTGTTTGCAGCATTGACTTTATTAATCATACATTATTGCATAAGTTTTTATGATGGTTATTTAGGCTCCATGTCTGTTTTGGCATGGCTTCTACAGCTGATGCCCTTCCTAATGCCAACCACTCTACAGAATGTAGTGGGTGCTTTTATGAAGAACCCAGTACACTGTAAAGTGGTTGGCATTAAGAAGGGCATCCAGCCATGGAAACCATGTCAAAACAGACAGAGAACCTGGGCAGCTCTTCAGCTAGCCAGCTCCTGTCAAACCATCCAACCCATGCCAGCATGGAAAATGGACGTCAAAAGATGCCGCTGCTGCTGCCGCCATCAATTGTATATTTTTAGGTGTGAGAGGCCAGATTATAACAGTTTGAAAACAAAACAAGTAGACTATTTGGGCCAGATATGGCCAGTTTAAATGCTAAAGGGTTAAAATGCATGTGTGTGTTGGTGAGAATTGCCGTTGCTTTTTTTAACTTTACCATGTTTGCATTGGTCAGATGGGATTTGTTGAGATTTTTTTTATTGCTGGATGTCCATCCTTTTGCCAGCCCTCACCTGTTTACAAACAAAGTAATATTTCCCTGAGATCAGTCTCATTTTCATGGAAGACAGGGAAATTAGGGACTCTGCTTGTATGACTGGGACACTCATTTATAAATATCCCATGATGTCAGGGAGATATAAATATGCACACACACACACACATGTATGAGGAGCTTCTTTCAGTTTCCAGCTACCAAATTCTCTCACATGGCCTTTGTCAGCATGCGGTGACAGTAAAAAACATTTGTCCAAGTTGCCATGCAGTGGGACTGAACCCAAAACTATGTGGTTGGGAAGCAAACTTCTAACCACACTGCCATGTCTGTACCAATATGTCTATGTGTGTCTGTCTGTGTGTGTATGTTATATTGAAGAAATATGTGTATTTGATAATGTCTAATTTTTGTGTAGTTATGAAGCATACATTGTGACAGCTTATTTTGGTTCTCTTTCTATAGCCCTAATTTTTATGTTACTATGATATGTAACAGATTATTGTTTTTCATATTCAACTATAAGTTTTTTTTTTTGAGCAGTCTGCCACTTTTGACACACCTTTGGACTGTAGCTGGCATAGGTATATATTTTAACAATTTGAAAATACAAGTGATTGAGACCTTTGGTAATATGCCATGTTTAAGAAGACTCGTCAGGCCAAGTGAAATCGTAGTTGTGGCCGATGCCGGTGTTACATAACTGGCATCTGTGCTGGTGGCATGTAAAAAGCACCCATTACACTCTTGGATGGTTGGCATTAGGAAAGGCATCCAACCTTAGAAATCATGCTAAATCAGATTGGATTTTGGTGCAGCTCTCCAGCTTATCAGTTTCAGTTAAACAATTTACCCTATGCCAGCTGGGAAAGCAAACGCTAAATGATGATGATGATGATGATGATGATTCCAGCTTCCGTGCCAGTGGCACATAAAAGGCCCCATTCAAGTGTGATCGTTACCAGCGTTGCCTTACTGGCACTTGTGCCCCATGATAGTAGGGTGCTAAGAGCACCATCCAAGCGTGATCGTTGCCAGAGCAGCTAACTGGCTTCCATGCCGGTGGCATGTAAAAGGCACCATTTGAGCGTGATCGTTACCAGCATCGCCTTACTGGCACCTGTGCTGGTGACATGTGTAAAAAGATTCAAGCAAGGTCGTTACCAGTACCGTCTGACTGGCCCCCGTGCCGGTGGCATGTAAAAGCACCCACTACACTCTTGGAGTGGTTGGTGTTAGGAAGGGCATCCAGCTGTAGAAACTCTGCCAGATCAAGATTAGAGCCTGGTGCAGCCATCTAGTTTGCCAGCTCTCAGTCAAATTGTCTAACCCATGCTTACATGGAAAGTGAACGTTAAACGATGATGATATGCTGCTGATATTATTTAAACTTGTATTCTATATTTCATTAGTTTAAATCATGACAGAGATATTGCACTGTATCATATATGAAGTCACATAGCCCATTTCATGTGTCTTACTTAGGTGGGAAACAAGTTTTTAGTGGCAAGCATTGTAGCCAATTGTAAAATGCTTTTTCATGGATACCACACAAAAAGCTAGCTAGAATTTGTTAATGAATTTAGTACAAATATAGATGTAAATGCACTGTTGTTTATTTTGAAGAAATTATTTGTTGCTGTTGATTAATTATTAGGTGCAGGTATGGGTGTATGGTTAAGAAACTTGCTTCCCAACCATGTGGGAAGCAAAGTGTTGTTCTAATGCACAGTACCTTGAACAAGTGTCTTCTACAATAGCCTTGGGGCTGACCAAAGCCTTGTGAGTGGATTTGGTAGATGGAAATTGAAAGCAGCCCATTATATGTATCTACATGTATATATGTATGTGCATCCAGTCGACATTGTCAAGTGGTTAGCGTTTGGAAGGGCATCCAGCTGTAAAAACCTTGCCAAAACTGACCTTGCTTGTGCTTGTGCCTTGTAAAAAGCACTCAGTCCACTCTGCTGGGTGGTTGGTGTTAGGAAGGGCATCCAGCTATAAAAACCATGCCGAAACAGATACAGAAGTCCGGTGCAGGCTCCTGTCTGTCCAGCTTTTGTCAAACTGTCCAACCCATGGAAAGTGGATGCTAAACGATGCTAAACTGTCCAACCCATGGAAAGTGGATGTTAAACGATGACGACGATGATGATGATGATGTGTGTCTTTGTGTCAGTGTTTGTGTCTGTGTTTGTCCTCTTCCATGGCTTCATAATTGGTGTTGGTTTGTTTATGTCCATGTAACTTAGCAACTTGGCAGAATAGACCAATAGAATAAGTACAAGGTTTAAAAAACAAGAAAGTACTGAAGTCAGTTTGTTTGTCTAAACCTGTCAAAGTGGTGCTCCAGCATGACCATTGTCCAATGATGGTAACAAGTGAATAATAAAAGAATATTTAAACAGGATTCTTTTTTCAGTGAATATTAAAATTTACATGAGTTATAAAAGAGTTTTTTCTTATTTGATTTAAAAATCATTAAGCATCTAAGATAGAGCAGCTATGACCATTGTACTTTTGGGGTTGGAGTTAGAAGTTCTGCATATCCATTGAACCAATTTTTTTATACAGGTGTGATGTGAGGAACATTTAACTGCTATATCTCACAGGTTGAGTGATTATGAAGAGGCTCCATTGTTGGCTTGTTGCTGCTAAGTAGCAACACTCAGCTCAGCTGATTCAGCAGACATGTGAGTGACATGAAGGTAGTTGATTGAGCACTTTTGAGTAATATGTTGGTCCAACACTCTTAGCCTCTTTTGTTATATTTCTGTTTAAGTACCCTACCTTTAATAAATCTCTGAGAAAGGTATAAACAGTAGCTGCACGACATCATGAAATATATTTGCCACTTGAATGCGGTTAACCCCTAAGAGAAGGCGCAATGGCCCAGTGGTTAGGGCAGCGGACTCGCGGTCGGAGGATCGCGGTTTCGATTCCCAGACCGGGCGTTGTGTGTGTTTATTGAGCGAAAACACCTAAAGCTCCACGAAGCTCTGGCAGGGGGTGGTGGCAACCCCTGTTGTACTCTTTCACCCCAACTTTCTCTCACTCTTTCTTCCTGTTTCTTGTCCCCGACTTCCTACGCAACCTTGGAGCCTGGATGCGCATTCATCCATCCGTTGATGCTCTCGGTGTCGGGGGTTGACCCGCTTTCTCTTCTGCGGGTCTTACGAATAGCAAAGGACCACATTTCAGACTTCTCCCATCTTCTCCCATCTTGTGAGCTCTGGGACCATTCACTCAACAGCAACAGCAGCAACAGTAACCCATAAGGGTGGATGCTACTGTAGTATCCACCCTTAGGGGTTAGCCACATTTAAGTGGCAAATATATTTCACGATACCCTTCCTTTGTTTCAGCTAATTTAGACAATTATGAAGAATTTGGTAAAATAAGTTTGTCATTATTTTAGTTGGTGTTGAGAACATAAATTAACATGGAATTTTGAAGGAAGGTTTTAATTTAGATTACTTTAAAACAGGAAGTTTGTATCATAGAACCTGAGGTGATCTTGGAGAGGTTGGAACCAAAAGGATTAATATGAATTGCTTTTGTCTGATTTCGAAGCACATTGCTCTTTGACATGCAGTGGTTGGCTGTGTGCTTACAATATGGATGGCAGCCTTATTGCACTTGTTATTGTTGCTGTCACAATCAATGGCTTCATCACTGTTATTTTTTTTTGTCCTCTCAGCAGTGTTATTAAACATCACCATTGTTATTGTAATTGTCATCAATTTAAATTAACCATTTATTCCTTTTATTGACCTTCATTTTTTTTTTCTTTTAATTTTCCGTCAGGATATTCGTCCCATGGAAGTTTATACTGTTGACTTTATGGTAGACAATGTTGATCTTTGCTTCGTTGGTAGGTAATATTTTTGTCTGATTTCTGAGGTATTTTGAGAGTGATAGACTGTTTCCAAAATCAATTTTTAAGATAAAATCTGCTGTTAGTTGAAATGAAATTGTGTAATTTAAATCACTTTATAAAGTATTTTCACTTTGAAAATTTTTCATAAAGAATAAAACTTTGAATTTAGACCAGATATTGGGAGCTCAAAGGAATTCTAGTTGAACTTAGTAACTATAAAAATAACAAAACCCTCAGTAAGAATTTATGTATATTTTGACAAATGTAAGATTGATGGATATCTTTTTGACAAGGAATTGTATTTTGCCCTTGTTGGTTTGGTGGAAACTTTGACAGCATTGATATTCATTGAGTTTGATTGTCCATTCTAGAAGTTAGTGAAAATGTCAGTGGTTGACTGAATGAGCAAATATTAACCCTTTAATATTTAAACAAGCCATACCTGGCCCAAATATTCTTGTTTTATGTTCAAACCAGCTAGATGTAACCTTTCACACCTACTCAAGAATTTCATTCTAAAAATAAACAATCATGTCATCAAAATCTCGAAGCCACGAAATATTGCATGATTAATTCAAAACAGTATGAGTCAATTAGCATTACATTTGACAGTAATCTGAATGATAAAGGGTTAACGAGTTTTTATGGTGAAGTTTGATAAAAATATATTAATTGTTTGATTTTCAAATATATGCTTCTTAACCCCTTCACTGCAGAAATCAGATATATCCACTTGAAATTTCATCACCCTTAACTGTGGAAAGCAGTTTTATATACCAGTCTGTCTTTTTGTTGAGGAATCCTGTTTAACCCTTTCGTTACTGTATTTATTTTGAGATGCTCAGTGTTACTTTCAATTACTTTTAAATATAACAAAGAATTTAGTAAAATAAAATAGTTATCATTAAGCTAGTGATAGGAACATAAATTGTGACTAAGGTTTGGTGGAAGATTTTAATTCAAAACTTATGAAAACAAGACATTTGTACTCAGAGCTAGAGCTGGTTTTGGCCGGGTTGGTAATGAAAGGGTTAAAATTAGTTTTCATTGAGGTATGTCAAGTTTATTGAGATACTGGGATTTGCAGACAAGACCAATTCTATTTTGTTGATGGATATCTAATGTCATTAGTGGAATAATCATGACATTTAATTTCACATTTAATGAGTCAAAGCTAGATGATGAGTTGGTTTTTCATGTCAAATGAAAATAAAAAAAAATTTAATTAAAAAGATTGAAAAATTAACTCACAGATAAAAACTAGCACAATGACTTGATTAATTAGCGTTTTGGATACCTGCATAAGTAATAAACATGTTGGTGGTACAGGAAAGTTATAGAATATTTAAAAATGATTATTTATGCTTCTATGACAGCAAAAACCTGTCCAAACATAAGACATTTTAAAAAAATGTTGCAAATATATGATAGTGTTTCAAGATCTGAAAATCATATGATCTATTGAGTGTTTCAGATAGACTTACTTAACATATCAGAAATGCTCAAGCTTTTTCCTTTACCACCAGTATCAGAACACCACTGAGATATAATTTATTCTACCTTTGCAGGATTCTCTCTATATGATCAGTATTATAATAGGCTGTCTAACAGTTTATATTCACCATAATCACATTTAGTGAACTCTTCTTTTCCTATACTAACCAATATACAATCTTGTACAGTTTTTTTAGCAAGTACAATGAAGGCTATGACTTGTTGATGAGGTCATAATAATGCAGAAACCTGCTTACAGTTGTGTCCCATATTTGATGAAAAATTAAATGACATTTAGTCATTGACTAATGTTGATTATTTTTTTTAACTGCATAACTATGTCATGTTAGGTTTTCACCCCTCCCGCCTGTGTTAGCGACATTAATAGTCTTTTTTACCCTTTTACTTATTTTGGTCATTGGACTGCAGATATATTGGAACATTGCTTTGTAGGTTCAATCATATTGACTCTAGTACTAACTTTTTCTGTTGTTCTCCTTTGCCAAACTGTTAACTTACAGGGATGTAAACAAACCAATACTGGTGTCAGGCAGGCACTGGGACGACAAACACAAAGACACATACACACACATATATACCTACACACACACACACACATATACATACAAATATTACTCCTTCCCTCAGTTAAAGGGTCTTGTCTTGAAAATTATTTGGTGACTCACTGCTGCTGGTGTTATGTAAAAGGCATCCAGCCAGCCCATGCTGTAAAACCAGGTCAAAACAGACACTAGAGCTTTATGCAGTCTTCTCACTTCTCAGCTTCTGTCAAACTGTCCAACCCATGCCAGCATGGAAAACATGTTAAATGATAATGATACATAGATGGAAACCGTGTACTTGCCTGTTTCCCATGCTGGCATGGGCTAGATGGTTTGACTGGAACTGATAGGCCGGAAAACTGCACCAGGCTTCAGTCTTCTATTTTGGTTTGGTTTCTACAGCTGGATGTCCTTCCTAATTACAACCACCTTACAGAGTGTACTGGGTGTCTGTTACGTGTTCCTGGCACAGGTGCCTTTTACGTGTCATTAGCAAAGGTGCCTTTTACATGTCAATAACTCTGACCACGACCATGATTTCACTTAGCTTGACATGTCTTCTCAAACACAGCAAATTGCCAGAAGTCTTGGTCACTTGTCATCACCTCCATGAGACTTAATAACTGACGATCTTATTTCACCACCTAATCCCACATCTTCCACAGGTTCCCTCCTCAACTTTGGATTGGCACTTCTTTACATATATATAAAACAATAAAAACAATGGATTATACAGTATCGCTTCAATAGTTTCATTAAGGAAATTTATTGCATTGTAACATTGTACAGGCTGGTTTGCATGAAGAGTGAATATCAATGTGCTGTTAGACAGCTAGCCCGATGTAATGCTGTTGAACTACGCTATCCAGTGGCGAGTCAGTATTCACTCTGATGCAACACAGTGCAGCCTGATGAGTTGAGAGGTTCTCTGTTGTTTTACAGTATTTCCTAGATGTTGGACTTCATACATACCTACCTACAGGATGTTACACTGCAATAAGAGCTGTTAATGAAATGGTTGTAACAATAGTGTGTCATCCGTTTGTTTTAATTGTTAATTTTACACCATACTGTAGTTCTTTTCAACTTTAATTACCAAATACCAATGAACTGTCTGGATTGTTTACTGGTTGATTTGTGTTTTTTACCATATAGCCATTAATGTGGTGTGTTTCACTTTGATATTCCCTATATCTTAATAGACCTTGTTTAATCTCTCTCTCTCTCTCTCTCTCTCTCTCTCTCTCTCTCTCTCTATATATATATATATATATATATATATATATATATATATAAAGTTCAGTAAAATTTAGATTCAGTTGAATATGGTACTTAAATTAAAGGTACCAGAATTTGGTTTGGTATTATCCATATAATTCAAAATGGGGTGATTACAATCAAAATAAGCAACAACGATATCCAGAGGTAATGCAGTACAATTGTTTTATGTGACTCCATTTAATTGAACAATGCAAATATTACATCAGTTTTAAAATGTAGAGCAATCTTCAGCTGCATAAAAATATAGAATTTAGTTAAATTCAAAGGATTCATTTGTATAGTTATTCTATTAACCAAAATCACAAAGAGGATAAGTAGATAGACAAAGAACAAGTTTCATCAACAGTATTAAACACTAGTCATTTATGATAATTCCCATGATAAGTAAATATAAATTTTAGTCTAAAAATTATAAAATGATAAGAGAATTTCTTATAACAACTTACCTCACCTATTGATATAAATAAGCTAGGTATTTTTATAATAAGTTTTTAGAACACAAATCTATTCTACCCCTTATCTATAATATTCTACAATAATTTATATTTATTTTTCAATATACTCATTTGAATTCCTTTACTTTAATTTTAAACCATTTTTTCTTACTTATTTACCTGCTGTATCATTTCATTGATAGTACATTTCTATAGAGTTCACACTCAACCTATACATAACCATACTGATATATTTCACTATCTATTTTATAATACAAGAAATATATTCTAAGGTTATTAGCATATAGAAAATATATGAAATTTTTAACATATTCTTTTAATTTAACTCATTAATACCAATAAATTACTGTTTACTAATTAACTACAAATATATATTGGGTTGGTATAGAAACTTATATAAATATGAAATTATTTCTATATTCTCCATCCCTATATTGTGTAAAATACTGAAATTATTCTGATTTTTTTTGTGAAAAAAACTCTCTAAAATGTACCTAATTATTTCAAATTATCATTGGGGTTATGGCTGTCAAATAGTTAAGTATTATAAGTTTTACTCTCCCTACCCTATCAGCTTTAGCCTGCAAATTTTGACTGAAATATATTCTTACTGAACCCAAATGGTTTCTACTTCAAAGGGATCTTGATTTATGGCTCTGCCACTTAAACTGTCTTTTTTACTCTATCCATAAAAGATAGATTCTAGTTTCCATTAGACTTAATAAACTAGTCTATAAAATTAACCCCCACCCCAGTAATAAATCTAAATAACAAAGTAAAGTCAATGATAAGCAGTGTCTTCCTGTGAAAAATATCAGTTACTACTGATATTGCTGATGAAACTTGTTCTTTGTCTATCTACTTATCCTCTTTGTGATTTTGGTTAATAGAATAACTATACAAATAAATCCATTGAATTTAACTAAATTCTTTATTTTTATGCAGCTGAAGATTGCTCTACATTTTAAAACTGATGTAATATTTGCATTGTTCAATTAACTGGAGTCGCATGAAACGATTGTACTGCATTACCTCTGGATATCCTTGTTGCTTATTTTGATGATATTTATATATTTATGCACACACAGACACACCACTGTATCAATCAGACCATTGGATGTTGTTATATGCCACTGGTCATAATGCAAAAATACACATTGCTGTCATTTGCAAATGATGCTACTCTTTTGGCGAGGTAGGCAGGCCAACATTTCCCCTGACTGGAACTCCAACATGTTGCAGAGTTACCCAAATACAGTTGAGTGGAATGGAGCAATGTGGAGCAAGCATTTTGGTTAAGAACTCAATGCACTGCTGGTTGGGGAATTGAAACCACGATTGCAAGATTGTGGGTGCAACTCCTTAACTATTAGGCCACATACACATGACTGGTTTATATGCAGTTTCTGTCTACCAAATTCATTCAAAAGGTGTTTGTCAGCTTGGGAAAATAGCTGAAGATACTTGCCCTAAGTGCTGTGTAGTGGGATTGAACTTGAAACCATGTAGCTCCAAAGCAAATTTCTTAACCACACAATGACGATACCGGCACCTGTAAGTTAGTCCACATTACTCCATAAGGAGCACAGTGCCAGTTTCTGGTTTCTCAGGCGTATATATTCCTCCCTGGACAAGATGTCAATCCGTTGCAGGATTACTCATGTTTGCCAGCTGAGTGGACTGGAGCAATGTGAAATGAAGTATTTTGCTCAAGAACACAACGCATCACTCAATTCAGGAGTCAAAACCACAATCTTATGATCATGAGTCCAACACCCTAACCACTAAGCTATGTGCCTTCTCACCTGCATACATACTAAAGCCTAATGTTAACTTAACCCTTTAGTATTCAGAATAATCTCTGCCAAATGCAATGCTTATGCATTCACATTGTTTTGAATTAATCATGCATAATATCATAACTTTGGGATTTTTATGGTGTGATTGAGGGTAGGTGTGAGAAGCCAAATCTGGCTAGTTTGAACATAAGACAGGTAGAATATTTGGGCTGGATATGGCCAGTTTAAACGCTAAAGGATTAAACCTTATTCTTTCATTGTCTTTTTGTCATGGATATACTGGTTTCTGGAATAGGAGCTAATTTAAACATTTTCAACATTCAAGAAAGAACAAAATACTTTTCTTTTATAGGAAGTTTTTTGTGTTTTATTATTTACTTTTTTTTATGGGTTGAGTGTTTTGGGTGACTGATTTAAAAGCAGCCTCATAAACTCAAGTGTTAAGTATTGTCTGTTAGAGAAGTTGGTAATGTAATTGAAAGGAACCTTGATAGTCAAACTAGAAACATAGCAAAAGAAATTTTGGGCCAGATTATTTGGAAATAGGGAAAATATTGACTCTTTTCAAATCTGCCATTTTGAAAATATATGATTTTCATATTTATTGGTATGCTAGCAGAGATACCTGGCATTGCTCGGGATTAAAATGGCATAGTTTGTATATGTATTACAATTATGTTGAAACAGGTGGTACAGGTAAGTGTAGCATTGATGACAAAACATTTGTGGAATAAATGATGGGCTAAGCTACACGCCATGTCTGTGTTTGGAGTATTCCAGACCCTAACCTGTCATGGAAATTGGGGGTGGGGGTGGTTTGTATGTAAATTTTGAATGCACTGAAAAGCTGTCAGTAGATATACTCTCCTTTGTGGCAGTCAGTGCTGCATCTAACAAGACCCATTGTCTGAAGTTTTAACACTTCCTTTGGGTTTGTTGTCCTACATCACTCACAAAGTAAATTTGGAGGAAGTGTAGTTGATAGACTTGCCTTTGAACTTTGAGCATTGGCATAAATCCATGTTCAACTATCCCCTTAAATGCACCAAATGATGTCATTTGAAATGCAGAGTTGTCTGATATTGTTCAGAAAATCCTTTGACTCGATGGAAGGGCCTTCCAGAAGATCTATAAGAGGTTGAGGAGGAGCTGGTAGTGCTGGCAATCTTACCTTACTGCCTGAGCAGCGCATGCCATTAGTTTCATTTGGAAGTTTTGGGAAAGTCTCATCTCTCATCTGTATTGAAACTACACCTGATATATTACAGCATGCGTTTGCTGATCTTGAGAAAGTGTCATCTTGCTTGTCTTCAGACTCCATTTGACATGCTGCAGCATGCCTTTGCTGATCTTGGGAAACTCTCATTTCCCTTCTCTATTGAGACTCCATCTAACATTTCCTGATTTTTGGGAAAGTCTCATCTCCTTTCTGTATTGAGACTTCATCTAATATGTTGCAGCATGCTTTTGCTGATCTTGAGAAAGTCTCATCTCCCTTCTGTCTTGAGACTCCATTTGATGTGCTGCAGCACGTACTTCCTGATCTTGGGGAAAGTCTCGTCTCCCTTCTCTTTTGAGACTGCACTTGATGTGCTGCAGCATGCATTTGCTGATCTTGTGAGAGTCTCATCTCCTTTCTGTCTTGAGACTCTCAGCTTCAGTTTTCTACAATCCTTCTTGCTTTATAGTTGTTTCTGGAGAGGTTACATCTTTTCTTTGGTGGCATCTTTCAATGTTGTAAACAAAAAATTATGAACATAGAAAAAAGTTATACATTAATCTCTAATTTTGTAAGCAGTTGTATGTAGCATGTAGTATAAACAATATTATAGTCTTATCAAAAGTGAAAGAATAAAAGTGAAACAATATTATACTGCTGAAAAAAAAAGGGAAGTTAAAAGTGAAACAATATTGCTGAAAAAAAAATCAGTGTTGTCATATAGGGGATGGTGGTCTACAGCCCCTTATATGGGCAAGAGTCGAAACTTGACACCCCAAGAACCTTCCCTGAGAAATGAAAAATCTTCATGCTAAATTTGGTATTATATTGCTGAAAAAAAAAATCAGGTCGTATAGGGGGAACTACAGCCTCCTATATGGGCAAGGGCCAAAATTTGACCCCCCCCCCCGCCTGGAATCTTCCCCGAGTAAAGAAAACCCTTCATGCCAAATTTGGTACAGATTGATCCAGCAGTTTGGCCATGCATAGAGGAGACACACCCACACACACAGGCAGTAAATTTTATAGATATAGATTAAACTTATGTTTGGAATAGCACTGAAAACCATGATGGAAAATTTTGGCTCAGGATTATGCTAGTTGCAGTAATTTTTAATTAACAGTGAATAACAGTTCGTAATTTTTCAAGCTTTCTTTTAAGATTTTAATTTAAATTAAGTATGGATAATTATCAAAATGGTTAAAGTCACACTAACAATCTAATCTACATAGTTGTTGAGGTGATATGGCACAGCAGAATCCTTTTAATTTTGCAGTTCTGTATTTAAGAGATGAGGAATTATGTACATGATTTACATTATTTACAATTGATGGCTATTTGTCCTCATCTTGTTTGTTGTTAGCACAACGTTTCAGCTGATATACCCTCCAGCCTTTATCAGGTGTCTTGGGGGAAATTTTGAACCTGGGTTCTCATTCTTAAGGTATTTTTCGATGTTATTATTATTCAGAATCGAACTCAGAATCTTGGGGTTAGTAGCCTGTGCTCTTAACCACTACACCATATGCCCATGGGCAGTTATGGAGTGAATTTTAGTGCTTATAAATCTAATATTTTCCTATCTTTCCATAATACCAGTTCCCATATGCTACTCATATCTGCACTCGGTCTGCTCAGGAGATTGTTGTGTCCAAGCATATGTGCTACTTCTTTTAGTTTTCATATTTTCCAGTGGTTTGTCTGTCTCTTATTTTAACTTCATCCCACAGGGGAAGTGGTCTCCATTTTTCCATACATGATCAGCCAAACCCGATTTATCAATATCTCCTTGTGTCACAGCTTTGCGATGTTCCTCTACCCTTATTTTGAGGGAGCGGCATGTTTCACCTTTGCATAACCTACCACAACTGCATGGGATGGAGTACATGCAGTCTTTGGTCATATTCTCTTCTATTGGTGGTTTTACTTGAAGGAGATATTTACAAAGTCTTGTATTACTCTTGAATACTGTCCTGATGTCATATGGGCCGCATATCTTTCACATAGGGTAGACAGACTGTGGACAGTTTATTGGGTTTCATCCTCTTTCATAATTGGAATGGATACTATCCATTCCAATTATACATAGTATACATATGTGTGTGTGTGTGTGTGTGTGTGTGTGGTGTGTGTGTGTGTGTGTGTCTGTGCGTGCTTTCCCCCTCACTGCTTGGCAACTAGTGTTGGTTTGTTTACATCCCCATAAATTGACAGTTTGATAAATGTGACCCATAGAATAACATGAGATTTATAAAAAATAAGTACTGAGGATAGTTTGTTCAACTAAGCTCTTCAGTATAATGCTTCACTGACTGAAACGAGTATAAGATAAAAAATAAAATATTGAAGTTTATAATAAAGATGATGATGATGATAATAATACATAACAGACTCACAGTAATGGCTATAGGGTTAAGAAGTTTTATTTCACATCCATGTGATTTCAGTTTAGATCTCACTGTATATAACACCCTGGGCAAGTCTCCTTCGATGTATTCTTAGTGAAATTGGTAGACAGAAACTATATGGAAGTCATCATCATCATTATCCTACTCCTTTAATGTTTGTTTTCAATGATGGCATGGGTTGGACAGTTTGACCAGAACTGGCAAGCTGGAGAGCTGCACCAAGTCCCAGATTTGGCTTGGTTTCTACAGCTGGATGCTTTTTTCCTAACACCAACCACTTTACAGTGTGCTGGGTTCTTTTAATGTGGCCCCAGCACAAGCGCTTTTACATGGCACCCCTCTTCACCAAGGGAAATGGCCTTAATACTTCTGCTGTGGAGGATGGGTTTTCTTGAGTATAGTTATACATATATGTGTATGTACTTGCTTGTGTGTTGCATGTATGTGTGTATGTGCATGCATGTGTGTGTGCTTGTATCTATTTGCATTTATCTGTGTGTTTTTGTTTGACTCCACTTTGGGCTGTGATGTTGGTTATGTCTCTCATAACCATAATACCTAGCAGTGGTTCAGTGTGCAGCAATGTTGAATAAAATACTTTACTTGAAAAGCAAGTATGGGTTAGCACCAGGAATGGCATCCAGCTATAGCATACTACCTCAAGAACTCTTGTTCAACCTATGCCAGCATGGAAAAAGCATATCTCTAAAAGTGATGATGATAATGATGAAGATGAGAAAAAAGAAGCAAGACTTATTTAAGTTTTTCTTTAATCTGTTGTAACTACAAGTTTTACAATATTTAAATAATGTTTACATTTAGAAGATAAAGGACAACATAGAAAAGTCTAAAAGCTCAAAAATTACGATTATGTATAAAAACAAAAATCCTAATTTAAAAACTAGCTGAAAATTGTATTTATGTAGAAAACATCTCATATATACCTATATATCTCTGTGTATGTGTGTGTGTATGTGTACACATACATGCACAATTTATGTAACCTGTGTTAGCAAGGGAAAAGTAGATGTAAAAATGATGATGATAATATAGAAAACATATGCAAATATTCACAGGTAATAAGAAAGTATTCACACTCAGATATAAAAGACAACATAACGCATAACACAGAGGAGATCATTAACGAAACATTAATGACAAAGCTAAACAAAGAAATAAACTTTTTCACAAAGAAATCTGAGATTCTTATCAAATAAATTCCAAATGCAAAATCCAATATTGAATGTAATTATTTATGCTACTTTTCTTCCTCAAAAAGCTATTTGTACTTAATTTCTCTTGTTCGCCTCAATATCACATTTCATGTATTTATCTATATATTTATTTATTTATTTATTTATTCATTCATCTATTTATTTTAGTTTCTTTAATTTTTGAATTTTAATTGGTAAGGGAAATTTTTTGCTTCAGCAGTCTTGAATTATGTTACACCAAATATTAATTTATACGTAGTCATCATCATCATTATTATTATCAAGTTTGGATAATCTTAATTCCAATAATATGAGAGGCTGTTGTTATCACAGTAGATCAAGCTAGAAAATACAGTGGATGGATTTTACAGTATATCCGTAAAAGAAGTAGGCAGAAAATCTAGTCATGTTTATTTAGGGAGAATAGCTGCAGAGAAGATAAGATGAAATAAAATAAAATAAAATAAAAAAAGAAAGTACATCATTATTTCTTGCCAATGTCAACTGAAGTACCTCCCTACTCACCTCCCCTTTTTCCTCTGTCCTACCTTCCTCCTTTCCCTCCTTACCTCTACCCCTTCCCCCTCCTCCCCCTCATTCCCCTTCTTTCGTCCTCATCCACTCCTCCTCTTACTCCTCATCCCCTCCTCCTCTTCCTCATCATCCCCTCCCCCTCTTCTCCCCTCCTCTACCCCTCTTCCCCCCTCTTCCCCTCCCCTCCCACCCTCTCCTTTCATCCCCCCTTCCTTCCTTTGCCCTCCTAACTTCCCCCGCCCATCTTCCCTCCCTCCCCTCCTCCCCTCCTTCTTTCGTCCTCCCTCTCCTCCCATCCTGATCCCGCTCTCCTCCCATTCCCCTCCTTCCATCCTCATCCTCCCATTCTCCTCACATCCCCTCCTCTATTATCCTCCTCCTCCACCTCTACCCTTCCCCTCACCTACCCTCCTCCTGTATCCTCCTCCTCTAACTTAGCTGTAACTTAGCAGACTGATAGAATAAGTACCAGGCTTAAAGGAAAAGTACTGGGATTGACCCAGTCGACAAAACTTCCTCAAGGCAGTGCCCCAGCATGGCTGCAGTTTAATGACTGAAACAAGTAAAAGATAAAAGATATTTCTATCTACTTATCTACAGGTCTACTGAAGGGCAAGTGGGCATAGTGATGAGAATGATGAGATCAGCATAAGTGGTGGGGAGAAAAAAGATAGCGACTTATGATTGATAAAGGGATTGTCAAATGTGGACAAGTTGTTTTGTCAATACCATTGACATCAGTACTTGACTGGAACTTTATTTTATTTACTCTGAAAAAAATGAAAAGCAAAGTTGATCTCTGCAGGATTTGAAACCAGAATGTAACGAGTTGGAAGAAATTATCACAAGGCATTTTATCCAATGCACTAACAATTCAACCAACTTACCATTATTCTAATGATTCAATAAAATGTCAAACAGTTTACTTAGAATCTCATTCAGTGGCTTACAGTATATGAAGTTAAGCAAAGTTTCAGGAATGTTGATGGTACCTATTTCCTTACTAACCTCAAGGGGCTAAACACAGAGGAGACAAACAAGGACATACAAATGGATTAAGTCGATTACATTGACCCCAGTGCATAACTGGTACTTAATTTATCGACCCCGAAAGAATGAAAGGCAAAGTCGACCTCGGCGGAATTTGAACTCAGAACGTAATGGCAGACGAAATACAGCCCAGCATTTCGCCCGGCGTGCTAACGATTCTACCAGCTCGCCGCCTTCAGTAAAAAGTAGTTGTTGTACAGTTCTTTGAATTAGCTAAACAATAACACTGTGTAACTAAATTTCAATGTTTGGTCTTTGGTCAGTAAGTGAATCAAAGGAAATTACCACTATTCTCTTTAAACTTGGCTTTTGTAACCTGTGTTTTGTAACTGACCTATTTTCCGTTACATTTCAGACAGATTCAGCACTGAGATGTTGAAGCAGAAATATTGTTACATCAAACATTCTGTTCAATACCACAGATTTGCTTGTCTGTTGCTTGATCTTTAACCTCTTGAACATGTCCCTTAGTGGCTGACAATATGTGCATCTCTAATGATGAGTGGTAGTAATAGTAGTGGGGGAGCATCATAGCCATGAGCTGAGGAGAACTCTTTGGGGATTTTAATAAATGCAAGAAAAGCAAAGTTTGAAGGAAATATTAGCCAGTTTTCTTACTTTCTAGGTGTAAGCAAACAGGAAAGAACAGTTACTATCCAAGGACAAAAGTCATGTTACACAGTGTAATATATTCGCAGTGACTGGTCTAAGACAAATTGTTATATCTTATTGGATGTATAAAGTGAGCCTCTGATTTAGGTTGAATGCATGTGAGCTGAAAAAGCAATAGTTTACTGAAAACATTAGTATACAAGAATGATAACAATAATAATATAGGTGCAGGCATGGCTGTGTGATTAAGCCATGTGGTTTCTCGTTGCAGCCATGTGGTTTCTCGTTGCAGCCATGTGGTTTCTCGTTTAGTTTTACTGCGTAGCACCTTGGGTAGATGTCTTCTATTAGAGCCTCTGGCTGACCAATGCTTTGTGAATGAATTTGACTGACAGAAACTGTGTGTAACCCATCATGCATATGTGTGTGTGTATGTATATATGAATGAGAAAAGGAAGAAAATAGAAAAAAATTGACGTACATTTGAATTCATATAGAAAAATTCCTGCATACACCTGTTTCCATACCCAATCAATTTATTGGGTGTGGAAACAGCTGTAGGCAGGAATTTCTCTACATGAATTTGAATGTCTTTGAAATAAATAACGTCTGTACATCAATTTTTTCTATTTTCTTCCTTTTCACATTCATAAAGTTTTCTAAATACCTGTATGTTTCAATGATAAACTAGGATGCTTGATTCCCTTAATGGACTTTAGTTCCTTGACTAAATAAAATAAAATTATATATATATATATATATATGTGTGTGTGTGTGTATGCATGTATGTATGTGTGTATCTTTGTGTTTGTCCTCCACCAGCACGTATTAGTTTGTTTATGTTCCTGTAACTTAGCAGGTCAGCAAAAGAGGCAGATAAAATGAGTATCAGACTTAATTTGATTTGTTGATTTGTTTGGCTAAACTCTTCGTGCAGTGCCCCAGCATGGCTGCATTCCAGTGACTAAAACAAATGAAAGATAAAAGAAATGGACATGTAATTTGAATATATAAAACAAAATTTCAAATCAAATGATGATGATGATGATTGTGCTACATCTGCTGATAATTTTTTTTCTCTCTTATCACAAACAACAATGTATAAATGTATTTTCTTCTTCACTGTAAGAAGAGGAATATCACTAATAGAGATTAAGTTAATCCCCCCTTTTTTTTTTCTTCAATCAAAAAAGTTAAAAGCTGAAAACTCATAGGGTTAGTGTAGTCTCTGAAAGTAAAAGTACATTATTTTGCTTGTCTAGCAGTCTGAACCACAGCATGTTCTTTACAAGGATGAGCTTCAATGAAACTTGTTTTCAGTTAGGCTTCTATTCTTTTCCTTTAACCCTTTAGCATTCAGATTCTGTCAAGTATGATGTTTATTTATTCAAATTGGTTTGAATTAATCAAACATACCAGCATCGGTTGTCAAGCAATGACAGGGGGAAGACAAACACAGATACACACAAATATATTCATATATATATATATAAAAGCACCCACTACACACTCGGAGTGATTGGCGTTAGGAAGGGCATCCAGCTGTAGAAACTCTGCCAGATCAGATTGGAGCCTGGTGCAGCCATCTGGTTCGCCAGTCCTCAGTCAAATCATCCAACCCATGCTAGCATGGAAAGCGGACGTTAAATGATGATGATGATGCTTTATCTCACTGCTTCTAGATTTCGATGATGTTATAGCATATTTTTAGACTGACATTGTATGATAGGTGTGAGAAGCTGAAGCTGGTCAGTTTGAACATAAAACATGTAGAATATTTGGGCCTGATATGGCTAGTTTAAATGCTAAAGGGTTAAGAAGCTGTAACCCATATGCATTCCACAATGATGTGCTGGGAATCTCTTTTCCCCATTATCTTTGGTATATTTGCAGTTCCCTTTATTGCATGTAGAAGTTTCCAAAACATAGTATCTGATATTTCTTATTCAGCATAATAGCAGTGGCCAGCAAAACTACTTTGCATTGAGCTATAATAGTAGAGATAGGGTGGAACATGTCCATAAACCTCCCTTTTGATCATAATGAATTCATCTCGGCTAGCTGAAGCATGTAGATCAGCAGTTCTCATTTGGGGTTTATATAATCCTCAGGAGGTTCATATGACCCTCAGGGTCCACATAGTTCTTGAGGTTCCATATAAGATTTTGTTGTCAAAATTTATGTAAAATAAATTGGTTATACTTCTAAAATACACAAAATATATAAACATTTTTTTATACAATTCCTAATAATATTTAATCATAAAAATATAATATGAGTTTTTAGATATTAAAAGGGTATGAGGGTCTCATACCCTGAATATGTGCATCTGATGATGAGCAGGAGTAGTAGGGGTGCATCATAGCCATGTGTTAAGGAACTCTTTTGGGGGGTTTGAATAAATGTAAGAAAAGCAAAGTTTGAAGGAAATATTAGGCATTTTTCATTCTTTCTAGGGGTAAGCAAATAGGAAATAACAGTAGCTACCCAAGAACGAAAATCATGGTACTCAGTGTAATAGAACCAGAAGTGGTCTAAGGCACATTAGTATTGAAACAAAATTAATTTGGGTTTTTCTATCTCCTTAGTTGCCATGACATAATTGTAAATAATGATTTTCCTTGTTTATCATCTTCTGTAAATTTTTGTTTGTTTTGCTCATTTCAGTAACAGATAGATTGAAAAATTTGCTTGTCTACTTTTATCAACCTGAAGGTATGTTTGAAGATTTTGATATATTTCATTATAATTTAACAAAAACAAAAAAATTCCTGGAAAGTAATTTCAAATTATATAACCTAAACTTGTTTATGTTTTTATTTTTCTTCATAGCATCTTTTGATAGGTATAAAACCTCGTTTTATTAAAATCATATTTATACTGAAAGAAAAGAAAGGAAAAAAAAACATTAAAAGTATAAAAGGGTCAAATTATTGAGAAAAAAACACGAACCCACGACTATCTCACCTAGGAAACAAAAAGAAAGAAAAAATGTGTGTGTGGGGTGGGGTGGAGGGTAGAATTGAGCAGCAGAAGATTGTGGCAAAGACAGTCATGGGTTCTACACCCCAAGCCAAATGACATGTTCAGCTGTGCATAGCAGACATGATTACAAAGACGTTACTGCAAAGGTGTTGGCCAGTGACACTCACTTGAATGGCCACCACACCTTGCAGGGTTTGAACAAATGAAAATATTTTGTTAACACACTAGTAGTAGGGGTGGTAGCAGCCGTAGCAGCATGAATAATGAAAGTTATTTGATACATGGTTTTCATTAGTTTAAATGTATTTAGAGATTAGTTTAAGTTTTTTTTTACTGCCATCGAATGGATAAATTCAGTTTATAGACATTGTATACAAATATAATAAAAAAGCAAAATGCATTCTTAGTTAATTCATCAGCATCCTTATTCTTTTAACATCTACTTTTCCATGTTTGCATGGGTCAGATGAACGCTTTCTACTGTGGGATACCCTTCCTGATGCCAACCCTTGTCTGTTTTCATTTCAAACAAGGTAATAATCTTGCTGTCTTTCAAAAATCAAGCAACTCAAACGTGGTTATGTAGAGAACTAGAAACAAACAAGACTGTATTAATGAACTTTTTGTGCAACATGTCAAAACATGTTAAGAGGCTTGGAGATGCTTTTTCAGTGGACTGCAAGCAAATGTCACTTGTTTGCTTATGAGTCATAGTTTACAACCAACTGAGGCAAGTGAGGATCAGAATCGAAATTGATCAATAGAAATTGCAGATGTGTTACCAGTGCCGGTGGCATGTAAGAGAACCATCCGTTTGCGACCGTTGCCAGCGCCGCCCCGACTGGCCTCGTGCCGGTGGCACGTAAAAAGCACCATCCGTTCGTGTCCGTTGCCAGCCTCGCCTGGCCCCCGTGCCGGTTGCACATAAAAAGCACCATCCGTTCGTGGCCATTTGCCAGCTCTGTCTGGCACCTGTGCGGGTGGCACGTAAAAAGCACCCACTACACTCACAGAGTGGTTGGCGTTAGGAAGGGCATCCAGCCATAGAAACACTGCCAGATCTGACTGGGGCTGATGAAGCCTTCCGGCTTCACAGACCCCAGTTGAACCGTCCAACCCATGCTAGCATGGAAAACGGACGCTAAACGATGATGATGATGATGATGATGAACATACGTAGGGAAATATGAATTCTCTGTATCTCTCTCTCCCTCTCTCTCACACACACACACACATGCACACATGCACACTTTTTCTCTCTCCATACACATGCACAGACATGCGCACATGCACACATACACATGTTTATAATGGGATTCTTTCAGTTTCCGCCTATCAAAGCATTGACCCCCAGGTTTAAACAGAAGACTGTTGCTCATGGTGCTTTGCAGTGGGACTGAACTTAAATCTATACAATTGGGAAGCAAGATACAGGCATGTAAGGCATGGATGGGAACTGAAGGGTAATGAAGTGCGAGGAGATCCAAGTGGAAGAAAACTATAGAAGGATAAGAGTGAAGAAACCACAGAAAATGTGAAAGCTGATCGAGGGACTTAGATTCTCTCAAATGCCCAGGAGACTCTCTTGAGGTAGTAGATAGTTTCTGCTATTTAGGTGGCCAAATTAGTAATGGTGATGGATGCTCTGAAAGTATTTTTTCTAGAATAAGAAAGAATAGGATAGAGAGGTACTGCCTCTGTTGGCAACAGAAGGACTCTCTCTCTGAGTGAAAGGTAGATTGCATGATGCTTGTGTGAGAATGGCTATATTACATGGTAGTGAGACATGGGCTCTGGCTGCAGAGGACATGCATAGACTGGAGAGGAATGAAGGTAGTATGCTCCGTTGGATTTGCAACACCGGTGTGCATGACTGACAAAGCACGACTGTGTTGAGAGAAAAACTGGGCATAAGAGGGATTAAATGTGGCATGCAGGAGAGGAGACTGCGTTGGTTTGGACATGTGATGCATATGAGTGAAGACAGCTGTATACAGAAGTGCCTGTCACTGAATGTGGATGATACTTGTGGAAGACGGAGATCCAGGAAGACAGATGAAGTGGTGAGGACCAATCTTAGGATGTTAGGACTCACAGAAGAAATGACTGTGGACCAAGATGTTTGGCAAGATGAGATCCTAGAGAAGACCCACTCACGGCAGTGAAACTGAGTGCTAGAAGCATTGTGTCCCACCCACATATAACAACACATTTTTCACACACCCTACCCCAAGAAACCAAACTACATCTCTTCTAAACTGCATCTTTCTCTTCCTCACATTTTTTCTTCATAAATTATGATTGTCTTCCAACCCTCTTTCCTGCCTTCACTGCCCTGCTCACTATTAACACTGCTGCCCCCCACCAATTTTCCTACCAATGTTTTCATTAGTCACTGCAATCCCGACTCCTACTTTTGCCTTCTTGGCAATACCTGACCACATACATTATGACCTTCGTACATCTCTCTTCCTCACTCTACCATCACATCTATGCTCTGATCCTTGTTACTTGTGAGTATACCCTGGTTCTAGTTATTGGTTCCAGTGAGCCAATGATGGGTTCCCTGCATTTCCAGTGTCAAGAGTGACAAGTGAGTGTCTGGACAATATGGGTGGAATAAATACTGTGGAGTATTTTTATGTGACACACTAGATCACCTGCAACTTTTTGTCATTGATTATATTTTTTACCTGCACACACACATACATACACCATGCAAACACACATACATACACCATGCAAACACACATACATACACACCATGCAAACACACACACAACACAGACCACGTGCACACACACATGCACACTCTCTCTCTCTCTCATGCATGTACTCACATAGAATGGGCTTTTGCATGGTTTCTGCCTACCACATTTTACTGACAAGGCATAAGTCACTTGAAGCTATACTACAAGACAGTTAACCAAGATGCTGCACAAAGGGACCAAACCTGGAACCACAGGTTTGCAATGCAAACTTCTTCACCACACTGCCATTTCTGTACCCCAATATAATAATTACCTAAATGGTAAACATCCTCTACACATGCAATTGATTTTTCCCCTTCTTTTTTTGTTCAACTTTACTACCTGAAGTATTCTTTTCCAGGTAGATATGGTAAAGTTCCTGTACCACAGAAAGTACAGCCGGCCAAAATTATCTTAGTTGTACTTTGGTAATTGGCCAGTGTGCATGAATAAAGTTTAAAGCAACACTTACTGTTCTGTATTTATTTAAAACCATAGTATTAAATTCATTTCAGAGAAGTTTTTAAATCTTAGTTAAATATTAAAATTGTTTTATAAGCTTTAAAAAGAAAATTGTTTTCCTTTTTTTTTAAATTCTTGAGCATATAAATGGGAACAAAGTTAGTTACTGTCTAAACCTAAGAGGAATTAAAAGAAAATCAAATAAAATTGCAGAGAATCTATTACAGTTATATAATTGTAGCTTTTCTGTTAAACACTATATTCAATATCGCTCATTGTCGTCTCTTCAAAATAAAAGACATTGAATGAACGAAGTGGATCATGTTTTTTTTGTATTTAAAACTGAAACCCTAAAAATACTGGAAACTAGAAAAAATTATGAATTAGAGAGCTTTTTTTGTTTGTGAGTTTTGTTAAATCCATGAAATATAGTTGGATATTGCATAAATAATCCATAAAACCAATTTCAAAAAGAATTAAAAAGATATAAAAATTAAAAAGACAAATGTCTTTATCTAGATGTGTTTAAAGAATAGAACTGTTTGCAGCTATTTATTTTAATTTAATTAAAATAGTAGGTGTTTTTTGAAAGAAATTCTATCCTCATCATGTATAATTATTTTTTTTTTATATTTATTTGTCTAACACTCTTTTGGAATAAATAGTCAATTACTTCATATTTTGTAACCAAAGATATTTCTTAATGGGTGAGCAGCCCAATAATTTGAAGAAAAACAGTAGGATATCTTTTATTTATTTTCTCGTTTACTTGTTTCCGTCATTAGACTGCGGCCATGCTGGGGCACTGCATTGAAGAATTTTAGTTGAATATATCAACTTCAGTACTTATTTTTTTAAGACCTGGTACTTATTCTATTGGTCTCTTTTGCCAAACTGCTGCACCAGCACCAGTTGTCAAGCAGTGGTGGGGGTCAAAGAAAAGCATGCGCGCACACACACACACACACACACACACACACACACACACAACACACACACACACACACACACACATACACACACATTTATACAGGGTGGCCTAAAAGTAAGTTTACAGTTATTCAACTATCTCTTTTGCATTCATTTATTAGCAGTTTAGATCTTAATTATAAAAAAAATATGAAACCATTATTCTATGTTAATTTAGATAATTGTAAGATAGAAATTTAAATGTAATAAAATATTTTAAAAGTAATTTAAAGTGCCTATATAATAACTGTAAACCTACTTTTGGTTCCCCTATACAATGGGCTTCTTTTAGTTTTTGTTTACCAAATCACCAAATCCACTCACAAGGCTTTGGTTATACGGAGGCTATAGTAGACAGGGGAAGGATGAGAGAAAGATAGATGATGTGTAGGTTGGTAGGTTGTAAGCATGTGAAGGGAGAGGCAGTCATAGTTCATAAGTGAGAAATGTATGGTGGTGTGGGAAGGATACTTTTGCAATATCTTTTGAATTCAATAGAGCATTGACTACTTATTAGGGGATGCCTTTGATGATAGCATACCATTAAGTGAATCTCTAAGCACCTGATCAACCTACTACACATAGCACCTAAATCTTTCTCAAATCACAACTTACATTGGATAGTGTTGTCTTAAATATGCAAAAAGACTGGTGGGTCATGATTGGCTCATCTTTGATTATTACTCTGTTCAGTCATGAATGATCTGGAACTAAACAGCAAGAACATGTCCAAGGTTTAAATTTTATTTTAAATTTTTTGATAAAATTTGCATTTTTCACTTTATTTCAAGTAAGAATTCGTATTAAACATATTATATTTATGTTTCTTTTTTTTCTCCTTAAATTAATTTAGCGAGGAAAAGTTGTGGTGGACAGAGACTTTTACGGCGAGCTGACATGAACATTGGATCACATGTTCTCAGTACTTTCCGAGTGAGATGTAAATTATCAGATCAATCAATTGATCGCAAAATGATTAGTGTTGCTGAAAAAAGACATATTACTTTCTTTGGTAGGTTACAGTATTAAACATTTTCTTTGTCTGTAAGTTTAAAAAAAACTTGTATTATTCATTTTGTTGCTCATTATGGTAATTCTTGACATACTAATTTTTTTTTCTGAAGATCTTTTGTAAATATTGTAAGAATGGTGGCTCACCTATCTGATAAGGCACTGGGTTACTGGCTTTGAAAGAGATGGTTGTTATGCTAATTCCATTAACCAAAAGTGATTTCTGTAGTTGTATGTATGTATTTGTGAAGGTGTGTAGTTCCAGTAGTCAGGCTGTTGCACTCATGATTGTGGGTTTGATTCCCAGACCAGGTGTTGGTGCATTGTGTTCTTGAGCAAAACACTTCATTTCACATTGCTGCAGTCTCCCTTTTTGATCAAGGGGGAATGTTGGCCTGTTCAACTAGCCATTAGTGTGGCGTCATTTGAAGGTTAAAACAATGCAAAGCATATTGTGACCAGCAATGTGTAACAATATCTGATAGCCTGGTTGGTCATGTGATGATGTGTGTATTTAATTGGAAAATCCCAGCAGATTGAGTTGAAGTGCTTTCTGCATTTGCTTGAATGATTAATGGTTTGCATCATAGATGGAACATGTGGAAGTGAGAGGCCCAGGAAGACATGGGATGAAGTACTGAAGAATGATCTCAGGACACTGAACCTCTCAGACAAGATGATAAAGGACTGAGATAATTGGCAACTTGCTGTATTCAAGAAGTTCTGTACTCTGCAACAGAAGTGTTAAGACCAATCCTTATGGTGGTGTAAAGCACTCATGGTGACGCCATATAAAAGTGCCTGTGCAGTGCCATGTAAAAGCACCTCTATGATGACATGTAAAAATGCCTGTGCAGTGCCACGAAAAGTACCCAGCACACTCAGGAAAGTGGTTGGTGCTAGGAAAGGCATTGAGTCATAGAAACCATGCCAAATCAGACTGGAGTCTGGTGCAGCTCCCCAGCTTGCCAGCTCTGGTCAAACCGTCCAACCCATGCCAGCATGGACAACAAATATTATATGATGATGATATATTAAGTGTTGTGATATCTTTGTCTTAGGCAAAGACACCTATCACTCGTTGGCCCAGTTTACCTAAATGTAAAGCATTTTTTTTTTACATTTAGAGAACCTCATATGTGAACATCCCACATACTAGAAACAATAACCAAATCTCCCTCAACACATTATTGACTTAAGAATGAAGAACACATTATATAATCTAACTCTCTCTCTATATATATACAGAGTGGTAGACTTAATTTATCAGAAAGTTTAACACTACCTTCTGTCCTGTTGGTGCTTTTAGCAGAGACCATTCTGTTGTAAAACATTCAAGCAAGCCTCTAGTCTGAAGTTATCTTCCTCCCTTATCATCAGTCCTTTCCTCTTTTGATTAAGGAAGTAAAAATGAGAAGGATACTGCTGGCATGTCTCTGATTATAGGTCTACTAGGTCAAAGCTGACTAAGGACTAAACTTCAACAACTGATTCTTGAGCAGATACAAGTTACTGTAGTAGCTTCTTGTACAACTGACTGATGAATGTTTGTGAGAGGATTGGTCTTGAAGAAGGGTCTGGAAGAGTGCCATTGCAGCCCTTCCAAAATTAGTGAAATTTTTGTGGTTAATGTCCCTATTGAGCAGCTGCACCGTGATACTGGCAGGAAAAACCTTTTGGGAAAAATGGGTTTTGCCTAGTTGATTTTATATTCACTACTTGAAAAGAGACTTATTAACCCACTGGGTTATAGGACACCTCATATTCTCTTGATATATTTCAGAATTTTATAATTCCATGGTAGTTTAACCAATACAGATCTTTTATACTGTATAAAGCCAGTTTATTTAACAGTTTATTTAGCTCATCTCTTTTAACTCACATTACCATTTTCTTCATTCATATGTGGAAACCAAAAGTAGCTGATGTTTAAACCACATTTTCATTAACTGCTACTGTTAACATGATGGTATCTTTTTACACTCTGCTCCCACTAAGTTCTTCCTTTATTCATCCTAAAGAAATCAAATTCAAAAGTTCAACTCCACCAGATTCTGAGATGATGAAAGAAAGTATCCAGTCCAGTGTTCTTATTGCTCTGTTGAACACAACATCTGATCTTCAAGTTTTCATGTGTTAGTTTTATAATATTAAAAATCTAATCCTTAAACTAAAATCAATTAACCTGGTTAAAAAAGAAAAAATGACTTAGGAAACATGAAAAAAAAATCTTTGCTAGAAATATTATTAGCTGACATAATGAGTAGTTACTATCTGAATTTTGCTAGCTTTGACTGAAGCTAATGCTGTTCTACAATAATAAGAATTTGCATTTGTTAAATATTTTCTTTCTCTGAACCCAAGTGGTTCTGTTTATATGTTTTTCTTTTCTTTTGATATATGAATCTATTTCCTATTCTTTCAGCAACACTTGATGGCAGTATTGGGTTTGTAATGCCTATTTCTGAGAAGGTATATCGTCGTTTACTCATGTTGCAAAATGCCATGGCAACTCTCATTCCACACATAGCTGGTCTTAATCCCAAGGCATACAGGTATCTTTGATGTCCATTTGTTTCACAATGTTCTCAGATTATATATCTTATCATTGATATATTAAAATACTCTACTTCAGTTTCTTTTATTTTTAACACAAACTGTTCGAAATTAAGCAGAAGATTGATGAAAAATGAAAAGCCTGAGTTCTTTTACCATCATTATCATCATCACTATTGATATTTTAGTATTGATTCTTTTATGCTTGGATGAATTTTTAGAGATGTATACCATGCAGCATATTGCTAGTTATCTTGATTATTTTTGTCATCTCTTTTGTGAAGTCATAGCTTTTAAAATCTGATCTCACCTTTTTTCTCCTCACATCTTCCTTAGGTTTTGTGGGGTTATTCATTCATGATCAGACATGTTTCTGCACTGGTGACACATGTGAGGCACCCGTGCTGATGACATGCAAAAGGCACCTGTGATGGTGACACATGAAAGGCACCTGTGCTGGTGACACACAAAAAGCATCTGTGCAGTGGCACATAAAAAAAACCTGTGCTGGTGACATGTAAAAGATACCCAGTACACTCTATGAAGTGGTTGGCATTAGGAAGGGCATCCAGACATAGAAACCAAGCCAAAACAGACTGGAGCCTGGTGCAGCTCTCTGGTTTATCTTATTCCAGTCAAACTGTCTAACCTATTGCCAGCATAGAAAACGGATGCTAAATGATGATGATGATAATGATTATGCTGACAAGGCTTTTTTCAGTTTCTGTATACCAAATCCACTGATAAGGCTTTGGTCAGCCTGGGGTTATAGTAGAAGATACTTGTTCAAGGAGCAACACAATGGGACTGAACTGGAAACCATGTGGTTGGGAAGCAAACTTAAAATTAGTATTAGGGATAATTTGATTGACTAACCCTGCAAAGCAGTTCTGAAAAGACCTGTCCATCTCATCAGAATTAAGGTTCTGTCAAGCCTTTCCCCACAATCTCTTTTGAAGCCTTCCTTTTCTCCACTCCTGATCCCCTTATTGTGAATGCTAATGATTCTGCTAGTTCACTGCTGTAACTGGATGTGTGATATTAGTGTGTATGAACAGTAGAGCACATATGAGCTGAGAGAGAAACCCCCCCCAAAAAATGAAAGGAATCAAATATAGGCGTAGGAGTGGCTGTGTGGTAAGTAGCTTGCTAACCAACCACATGGTTCCGGGTTCAGTCCCACTGCGTGGCATCTTGGGCAAGTGTCTTCTGCTATAGCCCCGGGCCGACCAATGCCTTGTGAGTGGATTTGGTAGACGGAAACTGAAAGAAGCCTGTTGTATATATGTATATATATATATATATATATATATATATATATATATATATATATATATATATATGTATGTATGTATGTATGATGTATGTATGTATGTATGTATGTAGTATGTATGTATGTATGTGTGTGTGTGTGTGTGTGTTGTGTGTGTGTGTGTGTGTGTGTGTTTGTGTGTGTGTGTGTTGTGTGTCTGTGTTTGTCCCTCTAGCATTGCTTGACAACCGATGCTGGTGAGTTTAGGTCCCCGTCACTTAGCGGTTCGGCAAAAGAGACCGATAGAATAAGTACTGGGCTTACAAAGAATAAGTCCCGGGGTCGATTTGCTCGACTAAAGGCGGTGCTCCAGCATGGCCGCAGTCAAATGACTGAAACAAGTAAAAGAGAAAAGGGAAAAAAAAAGAGATGTATGTACATGAGAGAAGGACTGTGCAAGTATGGATATGTGACGTGTACGGACAATGATAGGCAATCCATGGGGAAAGAAACCTGTGGAAGAGGAAGATACAGGAAGAAGTGGTAAATAAATGATCTTGGGCAGCTGAATTTTATGAAAGAGGTGACAAAGGACTGCATGAAGTAGTTAGATTCTGCACTAGTTGATACCCCGCCCACTCTTGCCATCATGGAAAATTAGATGCAATATGATGGTGGTGGTGATAATGATGATGATGATGATGTTTATACATTTTATGTGGGTTTATTTTAACGCTTATGTTTGTAGTGGCACATGATAAAATTATTATAATGACCATATCTTTTGTTTATCTGTTTTTCAATGCCATCGCAAATCAGATGAATATATTACTGAAGTGTTGTTTTATAAAGCAATGCCATAGGCCTTTCCTGTTGCTAATCTTTAGCTGTTTTTTTTTTGTTTCAAGTACGGCATCTCTTATTCCATACATCTTTGATGGCAGAAAACCAGTAGATGGTTTGTTGCCAAGGGAAATGACAGCAATTCCACTACTTGTAGCCCAGCAATTTTCAGTGAAATGCAAATGTAAACACACACACAGATACACACACATGCACATGCATGCGTAGGAAGTGCCTCTTTCAGTTTCTGTCTACCAAATTTAGATTCGTTCAGGTTTTAGTCAGCCTGGGGCTATAGTAGAAGACACTTGCCCAAAATGCAGTACAGCAGGACTGAACCTAGAATGTATCTGTACATAAATTATGATTATCATACCATCTTTTTTTAATTTTTTTTATCTCGTATATAACTATGATGTTTTGGTATTGATTGAGTGATCATTTTCCTTTCAGGGCTGCGAAGGCCACTATTCCAGAGTTGTTCAACCCAAGTCGAAATATTCTTGATGGTGAGCTGTTGTGGAAATACACCAATCTGAGTGTAATTGAGAAAAGTGAAGTTGCCCGCCGTATCGGTATTACTGTTGATCAGGTGGGTTTCATATTTATTTATTTATTTATTATTTATATATATATATATATATATATAAATCGAAATCGAATTGAACCAGCCAGGATCCCTGGTCTGGTGGTACGTAAAAAGCACCATCCGACTCGCAGCCGATGCCAGCACCGCCTCGTCTGGCTTCCGTGCCGGTGGCACATAAAATACACCAATCCGACCGTGGCCGTTGCCAGCCTCGCCTGGCACCTGTGCAGGTGGCACGTAAAAAGCACCCACTACACTCACGGAGTGGTTGGCGTTAGGAAGGGCATCCAGCTGTAGAAACACTGCCAGATAAGACTGGAGCCTGGTGCAGCCTTCTGGCTTCCCAGATCCCCGGTCGAACCATCCAACCCATGCTAGCATGGAGAATGGACGTTAAACGATGATGATGATGATATATATATATATGTATATGTAAAGTAAGATCCAAGGATCAAGGTGTAGGAAGTTAGTTAGCTTCAAGCAATCCATAGAAGATATAGAAAATAACTTTTAGTAACAATAGTGATTTATTGGTGCAGAAGGTTGTGAATTTTTGTCGTATTGAAGTATGATAAACTGAAAAATAGTTTAAAAAATAAGTTAGTAACAAGGTTTGTTGTATATGTGAATAAACATCTAAAAGTTAGGGAATGGAGTAGATAAAATCCAGGCTACATATTTTAGCGGAACCTTGGAAGTAGTAAATTATCCGAACAAGGGGTAGACCGTAAGTTACTCTTCAGGCCAAGGATACCTTAATTATGTGAAGTTTACATTGTTGTTAGGAGATCCCATGTTAACTCATTGGGGATTCGATCAAAATGCATTCTTTTGGGTATATATACACTTGCGTCAGAAATTAATTAGCACTTCTCAAATTTCTACATTAAATAGGTTAAATCAATTAACCTATGAGCTGTTCAAAACGTCTTACACGATGAGAAAACTTCACCATCATATAAGTGGTGTTTGTTTGCGACCTTTCATTGAAACCTCTCTGGATTAGGGCAAAGTATTACCTTGCCTGGAAACAGCTGAGGGTTGGTAACAGAAAGATTGTCTAGCCATAGAAAATCTGTGTCACTGATTTTGTCTGAACCATGTAAGCATGGGTCAGATTTGCCTGTCTTTGTTTGGCAGGTAAGAAAGGCAGGCAAAGACGGTTGTGACTATTTGGTCACTGCATGTACCACCCTGAACTTGAAGCATCCAAATTAGTCTTGTGGAATCCACTTCATAGTGACGTAAGAAGAAGAAAATGTTATCACACTTACATTGACAACTTGATTGCAGACAGTGGCCTGGAGTGTATCCAGGACTTTGAGGCAGTGATGATGGACCGAGAAGTGTGAAAGGTAGTCTTTGTTGCTGCAGCTCAGGTTGGAACCTGGCCATAATAGTGATAATAAAATGTAATCATAGAAAAGGTGTTAAAATGCTGCCACTGCCGCCACATTGGTGTGGGTGATAGTGCCACATAAAATGCACTGGTGATGGTGCCATGTAAAAAGCACCCAATACACTCTATAAAGTGGTTGGTGTTAGGAAGGGCATCCAGCCGTAGAAACCATGCCAAAACAGAGTATGGAACCTAGTGTGGTTCCTGGCCTTGCCAATTTCCGTCAAACTGTCCAACCCTTGACAGCATAGAAAATGGACACTAAATGATGCTACTGCTGCTAATGATGACGATTTCTTCCTCAGTCCACTCTGCTGGGTGGTTGGTGTTAGGAAGGGCATCCAGCTGTAAAAACCCTGTCAAAACAGACACAGAAGTCTAGTGTGGGCTTCTACCTGGCTGGCTCCTGTCAAACTGTACCACCTATGCCAGCATGGAAGGCAAACATTAAACAGTGATGGTGATGATGATAATGATGATCTTTCCAGTCTCCATTTGCCAAATCTGCTCACAAAGCTTTGGTTGGCCCAGGGTTATAGTAAAAGACATTTGCTCTCGGTGCTATGCAGTGCTACTGAACCTAGGACTACATGGCTTAGAAACCAGCTCCTCAACCACACACACACACACAAATAGGTGTACTTACTAGTGTACTTTTGCTGGGTAGTGATAGAAGAATACAGTTTGTGAGAATTATTAGTGTATAAAATGTAAATATCTATTCCAAGTAGCTTCTATAACATTATATCTTTTTTTTTTATTTGAATTCATAAAAAATGGAAAAATATTATTTCATATGTTTATTAATAAAATTATATAATATTGATCAATTCTTTCTTTTCAGATTATTGATGATTTGATGGAAATCGACCATTTGAGCTCTCATTTCTAAAGAGGCGTTGTTGTTACTGTTTTCTTTCCTTTTTTTTTTTTTTTTTTGTCATCTGTCATGATGGTGGTATATTATAACAACTACAATAATGCTTCATCATCATTATTCAACTGACTTTATGGGTTTCTATGGCAGCTCGTGAAAGCTTGCAAGGATGATTACACATACACACACACACACACACACACACCACACTTTACACAAAAGCACAAAAATACTCTTACCACAGTTTCTTACACATACGCAGTTATGGAACCACATAGATACATAACCAGTTATTCACTGTTACATATATATATATATATATATATATATATGCTCTTATATAAAGTCACAATCAAATACATATGTACAGGTATACACATATGTGAGTGTGTGTATATATATATATATATATATATATATATATATGATTGGTTTAAACATTCCATAGGGGCCCTAAATGTTTACACATGAATTGATTCATTAAATCATTTCCATCCATTGATATTTGTGTTGTATGTTTTTTTTCCATTATAAACATATTTTCTTTCATTCTGTTTTTGTTTTGTCAAGCAAACCTAATTATTGTTATACGTTTGTCTTGGAGACTGGAGACTGACTTTTGCAGAAATGAAAAAAAAAAAAAAAAAATAATGCTTTTCTCGAATTATTTAGATAGAAAACAAAATATTATGATAAAGAAGAGCTGTTATTGTTGTTGTTCTTTTTATTTAACTCTCAAAACAGTGAGCTGGCAAAACCGTTATAACTAAATGTTTAGTCTAGTGCATAATATGATATAGTTGTTAATGTGAGAATCTCACCGTCATACTTCCCTGAAAATATATCTGGTGATAGGCAAACAAGTGAGGTTTTGACGACAGGGAGGGGCATCCACTTTCAGAAAATTTACTTCAGTGAAGCATACCTATTTCTTTACTACCCACAAGGGGCTAAATACAGAGTGGACAAACAAGGACAGACAAACGGATTAAGTCGATTATATCGACCCCAGTGCGTAACTGGTACTTATTTAATCGACCCCGAAAGGATGAAAGGCAAAGTCGACCTTGGCGGAATTTGCACTCAGAATGTAGTGGCAGATGAAATACCGCTAAGCATTTCGCCCGGTGTGCTAACGTTTCTGTCAGCTCGCCGCCTGTTGAAGCATACTTATGATCAAAGTTTTTGCAGTCACAACCATTCCATTTTCTGTTTTCTGACAAAGTGCATCCAGGATTATATTATTCAAATTACCATCCAATTCTTAAGATAGCAGGATGTGATTTGGATGAGATTTAGCTGCTGTTTCTGGCATGTTAAATGACCACATAGAACAGTGTTGGAGAATTCTTTGTTTATGGGGTAAGGTTTGGTACTTTACTATTATGAACACCCAATTTTTTTTTTTATCTACTAAATGATTAGTAAACAAACTACTAAATACTCACCTTACCCTTTTTCTTCTCCATGAAGTAATGAAAGCTGTTCTGAAAGTCCACCGATGAACTTTTACACTCATCTCACAAGTGTTATAGTTTATCTACTAATCCTCTTAGTAAATAAGAAAGTGCCTAAAATTTTTACCATCAGTGGGCATTTGAAATTGAAATTTCAGCTTCTCACTGACAAAGTCACTATAATCTCATTTGGAAAAAAAAAATGAAGTGCAGGCATGGCTGTGTGGTAAGAAGAATCATGTGATATTGAGTTCAGTCTCACTGTGTACCATGTTGATCAAGTGTTTTCTTCTATAACCTTAGGTCAATCAAAGCCTTATAAGTTGATTTGGCTGACAGAAATTGAAAGGAGCCTAATGGAATTTAAAATTATTTTAATGCATTTGTGTACATTTAAACTAATTAAGTATTATTTTACAGAATAATAGAATTAGAATTTCTTTGATTAAAACCCTTTCTAACATGGAAGTATCCAAAGAGCATTTAAGGCACATAATGCTTTATGAGTACAAAAAAAAAAAAAAAAAAAAACTCTGCAGCCAGTGCGACTCGAATCATACACTCAGTTTATGAGAAAGAATGCTTGACTGAAAGAAATTGCAGAAGATGGTTTGCAAAATTCAGAAGTGGAAATTTCAGCCTTGAAGATGAAGATCGAACAGGACATCCAATTGAGTTTGATGATAAACTCCTTGAGGCATTACTTGAAGAAAATCCTGCATTATCAGTTGAAGAATTGGCAGTAAAGCTTAGTTCAAACCATACAACTGTTCATCGTCATTTTCAACAACTTGGAAAGGTTCCTAAACTTGAAAAATGGGTGCCTCATGAATTGTCTGAAAGCAACCACGATGGGACTGAACCTGTAGCTTGAAGCCATGTGGTTGGGAAACAGTTTTCTTAATTACACAGCCATACCTGCACCTATACCAATAAAAATAGATCCCAACAGATCTTGGTACAATAAAGCAAAAACACAATGTAACAAAATTTTTTGCTTGTCTTTGGTCACTAAGTGTTACTTTCTAATTGCTTCTATTTAGAAATCAAAGACAATAACTACTGTTCCCTTCAGACTTTGCTTTTGTGACCTGGACATCAATGTTTTGAAACTGATCTATTTTCCATTACATAGATTCATTGCTGAAGCAGAAATATCGTTATAGCAAATATTTTGCTCAATACTACAGATTTGTTTGTCAGGCGCTTGACCGTAACCATTTGAGCATGTCCCTTAGTGACTGACAATATGTACATCTCTGATCATGAGCAATTGTAGTGGAAGAGCATCATAGCCATGTGTCGGGAGGGATTTTTAGGGGTTTGAAGAAAAGCAAAGTTGGAAGGAAATATTAGCCCTTTTTCATACTTTCTAGGGATAAGCAAACAGGAAATAACAGTTGCCATCCAAGGACAAAAATCGTGTTACGCAGTGTAAGTATACATATTGAAATGGAATAGCGGAAAATTTACAACAGTCAAATTACTTGTCCTTTGCTCCCTATGGAGCATAAGCCATTAACTACTTTTTTTCACTGTCCTTGACTCTGGGTTGTCTTTTCTATTTCTCTTCAGTTGGATCCCTGCTTTTTCAGCTCTGCCTCAATATCCCCACTCCAGCTATTTTTAGGGTGTCTTCTCTCCCGCCTTTCTTGTGGGTTCCGTGTCATGCTCTGACGTGTAATACATGCTCTGACGTGTTGCTTTCTTTCTTTTCGGATTTTGTTGCATCATATTATGTGTTTCCTCGAGGGAAGGCCATTGTCTTGTAGGTTTTGCTGGCTTTGAATTGTTACCGATGTTTCTATAAATTTGCTTTCTTCAAGGTAGGAGTATTAACGAAATCTATTTTTACCTCTGGAAAGAAGTGGTCCATATAAGTCTGGTTTCTATCCTTTGACCTGATTAGCATGAGAAACCCTACCAGGAGCATGTGCTCCGCTGGCACAGCTTTTAGAGTCACTTAGGCACACAAGCCACTACACCACAACAAGATCTGGATCTTGTGATGGAACATCGAAGTACGAGGGAGTGCTGAAACGTTCCTGGCTTTGGGTAAAAGAAAATAGAGGAGCATCAGCTAATTATGATTTTAATCAACATATTCTCCTCTCAAATTCACACACTTATTGCAGCGGTCCTTCAGTTTTCTAAGCCTTATAAAAGAACTCGAAAGGTTGGCATCCCACCAGACCTTTTGCGATATCCTTAAAACCAGCAACGTTTCAGCACTCCTCGTACAGTTGATATAAATGAGCTTTTGAAGATGTAAATTGATAAGTCAATTAGACGTTGTATAAATGTGTTACGGAAAATGTACACACATTTTTAGTGTTTTAGAAAGTCAGTTGAATAATGTGTTGCTGAGAATATTTGTGCTGTTAGAAATATTTTGTTTGTTAAATCGTATGTGAAGTGGTCAGATCAGTGACAGCAAAGAAAAAATCTGAATACTTTTTTTAAAAACTAGTAGAAGATATTCTACGAGGACACATTCTCGTTCAGCTTAAAGTACTTTCTATTGTGTTATGGCTGAAACAGAATACTGAGGGCTAGCCAAACGAGAGAGAATGTGAGAGCTTAGCTATAACTACTAGTATGAGAAAAGAGGGGCATCTTGTTCGGTCTGGAACGAATCATGAATAATGAATGGTTAATAAATTTTTACTTGCTTGATATGGTCAAAACCAGGCTTTACAGACTAGTTTCTGATTGGCTAAAATTTTTGATTGGGCAAAATAACTCCTGTGACGACAATGAATCTAAAATGATCACGTGTTTTTGTTGAACTATCCAAAAATGGTTCAAGACTAGTATTTGAATAAAATATCGCATATGACAATGGGGGAAATTAAAATACTGTTTGCGTGAGAACACATTAACTTTCTTGATTACTAAGGAAACAGCAACTGATGATATAAAACATCAGCTAGCGAAAACGAAATGGAGATTTAAAAAAAATACTTGGTAGAAACATAAAATTACTTAGTAGAAACATACTTGCACCATCAAAGGCGATATCTGCATGATGTGTAAGTTCTCTCTTAGCACTCCGTCGGTTACGACGATGAGGGTTCCGGTTGATCCGAATCAACGGAACAGCCTGCTCGTGAAATTAACGTGTAAGTAGCTGAGCACTCCACAGACACGTGCACCCTTAACATAGTTCTCGGGGATATTCAGCGTGACACAGAGAGTGACAAGGCCGGCCCCTTGAAATACAGGTACAACAGAAACAGGAAGTAAGAGTGAGAGAAAGTTGTGGTGAAAGAGTACAGCAGGGATCACCACCATCCCCTGCCAGAGCCTCGTGGAGCTTTTAGGTGTTTTCGCTCAATAAACACTCACAACGCCCGGTCTGGGAATCGAAACCGCGATCCTATGACCGCGAGTCCGCTGCCCTAACCACTGGGCCATTGCGCCTCCACTGATGTATAAGTATGCAACCAAACGACCATGCTATGTGCATTAGCTGCAAGTGAGGTCTGCATGTGAGTCGTATAAGATATTCTTTCATACAAGTCTGTAGAAAATGAGGATCTTTTCCTTTTGAACGGCACATGTCAACACAATTTCTAGTTAACTAAACACTTTAAAACTTCGTATACTGGTAGAATGTGTCAAAATAAAACATTTTTTTCTCTTGGCTTTCTTGAGAAAATTGTAATTCGTTTGTTTAACGTAGTTTAATTTTTCGAATTTTAACCAATGAATCGCCTCTAGTGAGCTCAAATCATTTGCTGCGTCTAAAACTGAGACAACATCCTGTCACTAACCCTAAACCTCACCCTTACCCTAACCCTAAATTTTTTTTTCTTAATTGTTAAATTAATTTAATTGTTACGCGTGTAAGAAAAACGAAAGGCTAAAACGAAAGCAATGGAAAATAATTTAAACAACAAACAAAATAATTCTATAATTTTATACATAATTCTATAATTTTATTAAAATACTGTTTGCGTGAGAACACATTAACTTTCTTGATTACTAAGGAAACAGCAACTGATGATATAAAACATCAGCTAGCGAAAACGAAATGGAGATTTAAAAAAAAATACTTGGTAGAAACATAAAATTACTTAGTAGAAAATTATAGAATTATTTTGTTTCTTAATTGTTTAAATTATTTTCCATTGCTTTCGTTTTTATTTCTTAATTATTATCCTTAAATTAATTTAACAATTAAGAAAAAGAAACGAAAGGCAAAAATTTAGGGTTAGGGTGAAGGTGAGGGTGTTGTCTCAGTTTTAGACGCAGCAAATGATTTTAGCTCAATTAGAAGCGATTCATTGGTTAAAATTCAAAAAATTAAACTACGTTAAACAAACGAATTACAATTTTCTCAAGAAAGCCAAGAGAAAAAAATATTTTATTTTGACACATTCTACCAGTATACGAAGTTTTAAAGTGTTTAGTTAACTAGAAATTGTGTTGACATGTGCCTTTCAAAAGGAAAAGATCCAAAAATGAACATGGTATGAGTTTTCACATAAGTGGGGTCTGCAATTTAAAGGTCAAACGAACAATGATAGTTCTTAGCATTTTGCAAATATAGGCGCAGGCGTGGTTGTGTGGTAAGAAGCTTGCCTGTCAATCACATGGTTCTGTGGTGTTCAATCCCACAGCGTGGCACCTTGGGCAAGTGTCTTCTTCAATAGCCTCGGGCCGACCAAAACCTTGCGAGTGAATTTGATAGACGGAAACTGAAAGAAACCCGTTGTATATATATGTATATATATATATATATATATATATATGTGTGTGTGTGAGTGAGTGTGTGTGCGGTGTGTGCGTGCGCGCGCCTTTGTGTCTGTTTGTCCCCCACCACCGCTTGACAACTGGTGTTGGTGTATTTAAGTCCCTGTAACTTAGAGGTTCGACAAAAAGACTGATAGAATAAGTATTAGGTTT
This sequence comes from Octopus sinensis, assembly GCF_006345805.1. Taxonomy (NCBI): domain Eukaryota; kingdom Metazoa; phylum Mollusca; class Cephalopoda; order Octopoda; family Octopodidae; genus Octopus; species Octopus sinensis. The sequence goes on along the minus strand of NC_043002.1, from coordinate 45,370,755 downwards.
AAAATAAGTCCTGGGTCGATTTGTTCGACTAAAACGTTTCGAGGTGGTGCCCCAGCATGGCCGCAATCAAGTGATTGAAAAAGGTAAAAGGTAAAAGATGTCTACATGGTTTTCTTCCATACAACCATGTTCTCTAAAGGAAGGTTGATTTGTGGTTGAAACTGCTGTGAAAATTGCAGACTAGACTGCAAAAAATCTGTTGCTGTTCAGTCGTATAACTACTTTTTTTTTTTTTGTATTCTGTCAGTTTTAATGTTATGTGCATACATGTGTACGTTTGTAAAGTCAGCACTGAATATGCTATAGATTCACTCGAGAGAAAAAGAAAATAATAAAACTACATGATTAAAATTGTTAATATGTGGAAATGATTAATTACGAGGAAAAAAATATGACTTGTCTTTCTTGGAAGAATTAATGGAACAGAAAAACTGTTCGTGTTATCTGTTTTCATAAACCAAGAATTACTTCCGTAATTCTACAATTCTTAATGTTTTTGTTCTTGAATTCTGTACAAGGATAGAAATACATCATTTACATTATTTACAATTGACGAATATTTGTCCTCATCTTGCTTGTTATTAACACGTTTCGGCTGATATACCCTCCAGCCTTCATCAGGTGTCTTGGGGGAAATTTCGAACCTGGGTTCTCATTCCTTTGGTATTTTTCGATGTTATTATTATTATTATTATTATTATTATTGTTATTATTATTATTATTATATTATTATTATTATTCAGGTCACTGCCTGGAATCGAACTCGGAATCTTGGGGTTAGTAGCCCGCGCTCTTAACCACTACGCCATATGCCAGGGATAGAAATATTACATTTGTGGGTTTTTTTTTTTGTGTTCGAGTTACAGTGTGTAAGAGATAATGGTGAAATTGTGTTCCTATTGACTTTTTTTTCTTTTACTTGTATCAGTCATTGAACTGCGGCCATGCAGGGGGTGGGGGCGCCTCCACCATGAAGAGTTTTAGTCTCACAAATCGACCCCAGAACAAATTTTTAAGTTTGGTATTTATTCTGTCGGTCTCTTTTAAAGATGTAAGCAAACCAATACTGGTTGTCAAGTGGTCGGATGGATGGACGCGGACATTCATTCACTCACACACACACACACACACACGATGGAGTTCCTCACACTTTCCGTCGACAAAATTTCCTCTGAAGGCATTGGTCGTCTGGGCCAGTGGTTTTCAACCAGGGTTCCGCCAGTACATTGCAGGGGTTCCGGAAAAAGTTACAAAACTGCTAAAATCGGCAGTAATTTTAAAGTCTCCTGTGCAGATATGTGTGCATAAGACTATTAAATTATTGCACAGGGGTTCCTCGAGCCAGTGGAATGTTTCCTTGGGGTTCCGCTCCAGCAAAAAGTTTGAAAAGCACTGGTCTGGGCTATAGTGGAAGACACTTGTCCAAGGTGCTCCGGAATGGGACTGAACCGGAAATGATGTGGTTGCAAAGCGAGTTTCTTAATTACACAACCATGCTTGCCTATGGCCAACGTACGTTCCATATAATTGTTGATCGTTGTATCACAAAATGGCTGCTGGTTACTTTTGTGAAGTAACGGAAGCAAAAAGTTGGTTTTAAAGTGTGCAAAAAAAAAAAAAAAATGACAGCAAGCTAAATCGATAAACTAAAAGAAAACAGCTTTAACCCTTTTGACACTAAAAAAAAGAAAAAAAAAACTGGGGCAGTTGCTGTTCAGTGGTGATAACATTGGAAATTTCATTGCTGTTATTGTAATCAAAGTTTGCCCAAATGCGCAAACTTAGGTACACATGTACTCGTTACGTTGTTTCAAATGAGAAGTATTTAGTTAGAAAGCGTGAGTTTTGTTCGAAAGTTTTTGGTTCATCATTTGAAGAAATTTGCTTTTATTTTCTAATTAGTAGTAATAATGGATTTCAACATCTTGTTGTTAGAATAATGCTGTAATAATTGCGCAGCGCATACTTAGAGAATTACAGAATGAAATAGGACAGCGTTCAGGCAAGGAAAATTTCAGATCCTAATTTGTCTCATCGATCAAGGTAAAGTTTAAATAAATGAGCTTGTGATGATGTACTTCGATAACTTAATTAGACGTTGTAGAAACGTGTTATGGAAAAGGTACACACAGACACACCCAAACACACTCACTTAGGTGTTAGAAGGTTAATTGAATATGTGTGTAGTAAACATTCGTGTTGATGAAGATATTTTGTGGTGTTAAAGTAAATATGTTAGTGCATGTGTGTGTGTGTGTGTGTGTGTGTGTGTGTGTGTGTGTGCAGTGAGATAACTGACAGTAGCAAGGAAATAACATAAAGAACGTGTGATTTTAAAATTGGTAGAAGTTATGTCGGGAAAATGGTTTCTCGTTCAGTTTAAAGCAGACATGGACGACCTTTGTCGAGAAGCGGGTTGCATGAGATATGGTTCATTACCAGGTGGGTCGCAGTAAAAATTCAAGGTAATTTGCCATTAAGCATGTTATTCACTGCGGAGTACGGTTTGTCTATGACAATCGTGATACCTCGCATTGATCGAAATCATTAAAATAACATTAGTCATGGATTTGATTGTTTTTCTTCTTCCTACATCTATTTATATTTAGCTTTTTAACGATCCCTGTTTTAGTCATACTAACACTAACTCAAGTATTGCTTCTCATCTCGGTTTGAAATAAAATAGTTTTCTAAACTGATCTTGTCGCCGTCCACACTCACTTTTTCATTACCAACTGTATGTAACCTCAGTATGACTGAATACATGTCATTATTGAATAGCTAATAGCATTGGCTAATTGTGAACGCTTTATATTTCCTCACCAAACTGTAAATAGATGACACGAGGAGGAAATGCCCATCACTGTAACGATCAAGAGAATGACACTTTAACTGACGAGTATTTAATCTGGTGCTGCTATGACAACGTCCTCTCATGCTCATGAACTTTTGAGAAGCAGTTGGATATATTGTAGACTGGAAAATAGAACTATGTTTACGACGACCACATCATTAAAGGGGGTTAAATTCCTGTGTAACTATTTCAACTTAACTGCAGTTGGAAAGGACATATGCATCGCATCTTTAATTTTCTTTCTCCTATATATGTTAGGTTTCTTTCCATCAACAAGAAAGAAACTTTAGTATAGCTTCGCTAATAAATACTGTTACATGGAATTAGAAATAGAGCCTCTCTGCAGTCCTTCGAGCAGTTAGATATAGTAATTGAATCTCCCTCAAATAATATCCTATCTACTTAAATAAAGAATGATAGATTGGAATATATGCTCCTATACGTACAAAAAGACCGGATGGTTATGGCTGCAAAGCCTCGATCTTAGGTGTGATAGATCAAGGCTGATCTGAGTTTTAAACAACAACAACAGCAACAATGCTGTTAAATATTCCACGCTATGTCTGAAACAAGATAGACCTGTCATCAGCACTAGGTGGAGACACGTGGCTTAATGGCTAGGGTATTGGTCTCATGATCGTAAGATTGTAGTTTCCGTTCCTGGACGAGGCGATGCATTGTGTTCTTGAGCAAAACACGCCATTTCACGTTTCTCCAGTCAACTCAGATGGCAAAAATGAGTGATTCTGCGACAAGCCGGCGTCCCGTCCAAGTGGGGAATTTACATGCCATGGAAACCAGGAAACCAGCCCTTTATGAGTTAGCATGACTCGACAAGGTAACTTCTTTAACTTTTCTTTTTTTACCTAATCATCAGCTCTATGAAATATCCGACCCAACGAAAGAGTCTCTTCGTCAGTGTTTCTTAACTGGGGTCCATATGATACCTGGGAAGTCCATGTAAGATTTTGAGGAGCTCACGCACGCAAAATAGTAAATTTGGGATTTACAATAGTATTTTAAGCGTTCAATGAAAATTTTTTGCTTTAGATGTATTTGTTGCAAGAAACAGCCAAGTTTATTTCTCTAATGTTTTACATAGTTTAACCTGTTTCCGGCCACCGATTCAAAAAAGTTTCTATAAAACTATTTTTATAAACTAAAATTTAATTGCCAATGTAATATGGCTGCCCCGGAAGGGACGTTGTTACTGTTTATTAGGCCCAAGAAACATCGTTTCTAGCTGGCTATACGACACATTATCTGTATCCTTATATTTTCGGACCAGTAATTCAGCGTCCCCGCCCAGCACAAAACAACATCTGTGAACTAGTTTCAGGGTTATTGCTCTTCAGAGTAGCTGCTTAAACATCGGATGGCTATGGGATTACACCAAAGTTAAATAGTAATCGAAGGGATCATGGATAAAAAAAATGGGATGAAATCTACTGATCGACGGGGTCGTTCGACCTGTAAGGACTAGCAGCTAAATCTCCCTTAAATCACACTCTACTGTCTTAAAACTGAAAGGACATGAAAGGGTAATGTAGTCCCTGATATACAAAATACTGGGATAATGATCTCTGTAGTACCTCTGAATATAGGCCTGCTTGACCAGAGATGAGCTGGGGCTAAGCAGCAGCAGCAGTAGCAGCGGACATGTAGAGTATGTAAATTAGATTGTAATGTATAAGCAAAGGGTTAAATCCTATTTTTCTTTATTTACAAAATCGCATGACTGTTGTCTTTTTGAATTATGCATTTGTATGATTGGTATTCTGGAATTCAGAATCTATAAAATATATTTTCTTTCTTTCTTTCTTTCTTTGTCAATAAGCAACTTATGAGGATTAGGTGATTTAGAGCTGCTGTCTAGTTTTGAAATACGTGTGCTTTTATAAATGCGAAATGTTTATTTTGTTGTATAAATAGGCATTCCATGTGTAGTGTATAAATATATTTTATTTGCATTATTTGCATTTGTAATTAGATTTTTATCCTCAATAAAATGAATAAATTAAAAGCCCAACAAAATAGCATTTCATATTTTCAGAACGTGAAAATTACAATACTGATATGCATTATTGAATACAAATGAAGTCCTTTATTTTGTAAACTGAAACATCTGTTAACAAGGTATTCATGCTCTTTATGTAATTAATATATAAGTACATTCATATAGCATTGAATCTTTAGAATGTTTTTAAAAGTGCTTTTTATATGCCATGTTTTTAAAACTCTAGATTACTTTTACCAGATTCTGAATTTCTGATGTTCAAAGTACATAAATTCGATGAGCAAATTTTTTTAACGACATAACAAAAATGTTTTCAAGGGTAAGGTTAAAAATAATCTGCGCTTAAACGAATAAGTGATGACAGCTCTTATTCAGGCAAACGAGAACGTGCTATTTCACCGATCCAGTACAGCTGCAACTATACATGATCTTTACTTTAAATACAAGATGGAAAGCAGTTTAGTTGTGATCTGTAATCTTAACTAATTATAAGACGCTTTCATGATTTCGTTTGTCTTCTTGCAAAATTAGCTATTTGAGGGATCAGATGTTAAGGCCGTACCATTGAAATATAAATGTCATGTGATGACATTTTTTGTAGTTCCATGAAGGTGTTTTCCTTTGTTGTTTAGTGCTGTGGTTCTCATCCATTATTTTACCCCTGGGCTCCTTTGATTACTGTTTTACCCTGGTGGACCACCATGACCATCCGATGTTTAAAAGCTAGTTTTATAGAAACTTCTTACAAATCTCTTAATCGATGGCCAGAAACATGTTAAACTACATGAAACATTAGAGAAAGAAACCTAACTGTTTCTTGCGATAAATTCATCTAAAGCAAAATTTTTTCATGGACGTTTTAAATTGATGCTGTGGATCCGCAATTTATTATTTTCCTTGCGCGTACTTCTAAAAATCTTATCTGAATCCCCAGGAGTCATACGGACTCCGGTTGAGGACCACTGTTGTAGTGTAGTGTATGTTCAGTTTTTTTGTGCTTTATAGGTTTCTATTTTACTTCGGTTATCTTGTTTGTTGTGTATTTTGCTGAGCATTGCCGAGACGTCGCGAAGAAGATAACACCATGTAGGTTTGCGCAGTCTCACAGACACAGGTTCTGCTAAACCAGGGCTAAAAACTCTTGATTAAAAAGAAACCTCGAAGTTTTCTTACTACTACCATCATCGTTCTCATCATCACGACTACAGCAACGTCTACAAATCAAGTAGAGCAATGTGCGAAATTTCTTTTAATCTGTTTTAACTATCATGGCCATCACTACTGAAACACTGTCCTCATACACTTAGAATTTGGTATTCTTTTATTCTTTTATTATTTTCAGTAATTAGTCTGTGACCATGCTGTGACATCACCTTAAAGGTTCTGAGTCGATCACACTGATCCTACAACTCATTTCTGGTACTTCTTTTATCGTTCTCTTTCAAATGACTAAGTTTTACCTTTTTAGTGTACGCACCGGTAAACACAAACGTACACAGTCACAACTGTCTTGAGTATGACATTGAAATCCATCTGGTAGTAGGCTTGTTTCAGAAGTTCCAGGGATTTGAAGATTGCTACAATTGTTTCCACGTCTACTCTGACCCGGAGTAGAAGCACCTGCCAATGTCCCAGCTGTGGGGTAATTGGCATGTCAGGGAATAGCCTCTACAAGATAGTCACTCACAGACATCCATAACAGACCAAGGGCATATGAGGGTCTTCAGCTCTTTAGTTGGTCATCTAAGAGAAGGTAACTCCATACAAATCAGGCATTCTGATAACTTACTGGGCTCGTGGCACTTGTTGCACCAGACCAATACAAGGGCAAGAGCGTGGACCTAGCTCTGCACAAACTATTCCCACTATAGTCATATTCATCATGCAGTTGTTCAAAAACCAAGACGCCAGCACCAGCACCAAGACCACTATACTTTCTTAATTAAGAGTACTGTGCAGCCGTGTCTTGCTGAGTCCTCATTCATCATAGCGACTAGAGTCCAGGAAAAGCAAGTGCAGGACATAGACATACATCTACGACGGGCGTCCGTGCAACTTCATTTAGAAAGATATTCAGTAAACTCGAGTTTGCAGAAGAGGACAACTTACTCGATATGTGAACAGGGGTCCGAACTCGGAATCATTTGGTTACCATGGTAACTTCTCAAATATATGTTTGTATAAATAACTTTGTTGGTGGTTATTTTTTCTGGCTTTCGAAGTACTATGACAGTACTTCTAACAGTGACTAGAAGAGGGATGAGCCAACGAGGGAGCCGAGCAATGAAGGATGCTCTGTGTAACTGCTCGACCTCCTAGAATTAGCATTTAACTCTTCCTCAAACTACTTATTTTATCTCCCTCTTCCTCAAACTATTTACTCTCTTTTTCTCTTAGATACAGGGGTCTTAGAGAGAGAGAAAGAGAAAAAGAGAAGGGAGAGGGGAGAGAGGGGAGAGAGGGAGAGAGAGAGAGAATACCAGAGAGACTAACAAAAATTATGGAAAAAATATTTTGCAATTTAAGCTTGGTACTTTTTCACATTTTTAATTTGAGATTATTTACATAATTCACATCAGTCTAAAATAATTAATCATGCACATGACAACATAATTAACCTTGCTCTGAAGTAATACAGAGGTTAAACTCACATATTAAAGGAAGTATGTGCATGCTTGTCAATGAATGGGAATTCTGTCTTTTTATTTTTCACCCACTTCAGTTTAGCAATCTTTCGTCAAATTGTAAACAATCTAGAAATAGTCGTTTTTAACCCGAAGTGAAATGATGGAAGTAAATATTCGAAAGTGATTATTACAGTTAAGCAACAAAACAATTTTATATACGTGACAACAAGAAAATCTCTACCTGGTCGTTCAGGCTAGAAATACAACCAAATCTCCTTAAAATCACATCTTACTGCCATATAAAAGGAAGAATACGTTGAACAAATGTCGTCGCAGGTATATGGCGTGACTGTGTGGTAAGAAGCTTGCTTCCCAACCACATGGTTTCGGGTTCAGTCCCATAGCATGAGACCTTGGGCAAGTGTCTTCTACTATAGCCTCGGGCCGACCAAAGCTTTGTGAGTGGACTTGGTTGACGGAAACTGAAAGAAGCCTTTAGTATATATGTACATATACGTGTATACATATATCTATGTGTGTGTGTGTTTGTTCTTCCACCACCGCTTGACAACCGGTGTTGGTGTGTTTACGTTCCTGTAACTTAGCGAAAGAGACGGCGAAAGAGACGAATAGAATAAGTAGTAGGCTTTTAAAAAATAAGTCCTGGGGTCGATTTGTTCGACTAAAACTCTCCAAAGTGGTGCTCCAGTAAGAAAATAAAATATAAAAGATACCGCAAGTAGACGCGTTACCGGACTTTGGTGCTTTGGGGTGCTTCAGAATATTCTGGGTGGGCATTAATTTGTAATAAAGCCAAAGAGGAGTTTCAAGATAGGTGTATCACTGTAAGTCTGAGGGTGCACCACTGAGTAGCGATGGGGCAGTGCCGCCCAGTGCACCCCCTTAGCGGTGGGCATAACTGCAAACAACAAAACAATTTTATATACGTGACAAGAAGAAAGCTTCAATATGGTCATTCCCTACAGAAAGGAATACTACCAAATCTCTTTAGCCCTTTGCTTGTCAAAGCATTTTCATAAGTTTGTCCTAAATGCCTATGCTTGTTTTTCCGAGTTTTAGTTAGCCCTTGTCTCATACGGTCTGAGTAATACAAGGCTTTGCTTTCATAAGTCCCAAGTTACTCTAATGGTCAAGAAAAATTGAGAATGTGTATCATCTATGATGCCTGAATGTCACAGAAATATGTCCTGTGTATAACTTGTGATATACAGGACAGTACAGTACTGGTACTCCGTCGATTGCGACGACGAGGGTTCCAGTCGACTCGATAAATGGAACAGCCTTCTCATGAAATTAACGTGCAAGTGGTTGAGCATTCCCCACATACACGTACCCATAACGTAGTTCTCAGGCAGATTCAGTGTGACACAGAATGTGACAAGGTTGGCCCCTTTGAAAAACAGGTACAACTCATTTTTGCCAGCTGAGTGGACTGGAGCAATGTGAAATAAAGTGTTTTGCTCAAGGACACAATGCGCAGCCGGTAATTGAACTCACGACCTTAGGATCGTGAGCCGAATACCCCTAATCACTAATCCAAGCGTGTATAATAATCGTTTCTTATTATTATACACAGGACAGGCAAAGGGAAAAAAAATCATATCTTACCGTCATATAAAAGGCAGGTTACATTGAATAAAGATTGATCAGTCGTAGATATACTACCTGATAAAAGACGAGATGGCCATAGAGGGAACGTCTTTGATTATTAGGCTTCTTGGAACAGGGTTGATCTACGGTAAAACAACTTTTAGTGAAGAAGTGTTTTAAATATAACAATTCAGATGAAAGCAATGATTTTTAAAAAAATAATATTCTAGCGAAACGTTCAGTACATAAAAATTTAGAATTTTCACATTGCATTTTTAATTATGTTTTATCTTTAATTTGTTTCAGTCAATGGACTTTGTCCATTCTGGGGCAGCATATTGAAGGGTTTAATCCAGTGGTTTCCAAAGTGGGCGGTATTACACCCACCTCACTAGGGGTGTTGGAAAGTTCAAAAGGAACATTGAAGAAAAGTGGGGTGATAATGGGGTAGAGATTTATGTAATATGTAGGGCGATAATGGGGTAGAGATTCATGAAAAAACAACAAAATAATGAGTTCATTAAGTTAAGTTTTATTTCTGAAATACAGTTGCTTTGAATTTGCTTCAGAAAAAGGTCTATGTTTGGATTAGTTAGTTGGGTGGGGGCGCTAGGAAAGTGGCCTGGGTGTCGAGGGGGGCGACAACCCGAAAAAGTCTGGGAACCACTCGTTTAGTCAAACAAATCAACCCCAGTACTTGTTTCTTTAAAGCCTGGCTTATTTCTTTTGGTCCCTTTTTGCCGAACCGTTGAATTACGGGGATGTAAATAAGCCAACACTGGTTGTCCAGCATGGTGGAGGACATACACAAACATAAAGACACACACACACACACACACATATATAAATCCATTTATTGATCCATATATATATATATATATATATATATATATTTATGTATGTATAAATATATATATATATATACACACACACACACACACACACACACACACACACACATATATATATATATATATGTGTGTATGAATATATATATATATGCACACACACATATGTATATATATATATATATATATGTATACATACACACACACATACACAAACACACACGCATATAAGAAACAAGTTAAAAATAATGGTCATTACATATAATTCCCTAATTAGACCAAATTTGGCTTACAGCTGTTTCCAGTAGTCATTATAGGTGCATTCCTGATAGGTTTACTCAGTTGGTCTATTTATCAATTAAAGTAAATTGAACGACCTAAGACAATTAATGCTACTTTTGTCAGAGCCATTGCTGGAAGAAACAAGCAGAGTATTTCTGTCTACAAAATCCACTCACAAGTCTTTTGGTCGGTCGGGGGCTATAGTAGAAGACACTAGTCCAAAATACCAAACATTGGGACTGAAACTGGAACATATGTTTGGAAGCAAACTTCTTACCACATAACCACGTTCGAAAAAGGTGGTGGTGGTGGTGGTGGGACTCCATTTTCACGTTACACAAGAAATTCAAATGCCTGAAGGTAGTTGTGTTGGTATTGATTTTTTTGTTGGGTGACCAAGTCTTTTTGTACTGGAATATATATTTCGCCATAAATTAAGCCTCTCTTCTTTTTGGATCTGAATAACAAAGAGTTAATGCTCCAGAGGTATTTGCTGTAGTTTGGCGATATCTTGATATTCGCTAGACATTGAGAGCAACAAAAGAAACAAAAACCGAATAAAACAAAGAAAAATCACGATCTGTCAACGAAACAATAGTATTGAACCTTATGATTTATATATCTATTTTGAAAATCAACTTGTTTATACAAATATGCAAATTATATGGAAGTTGGAAGATATTAGGAATGTCTTTTAAGGAAACAGAATTTTTGATTTATGCTAATCAATTATATAATGCTACTCTATAACGCTATTGACTCTTTCCTAATGAATTTGTCGATTTAGCTTTACATAGAAATTTTAAAATTTTATAGTAATATCGGTTTTCAAATTTTGATACAAGGTCAGTAATGTCGGGAAGGGGTTAAGTCAGTTACATCGACCCCAGTATTCAACTCCGAAAGGATGATAGGTAAAGCCGACCTGGCTGGAATTTGAACTCAGAACATATAGATGAATGAAATGCAGCTAAACATTTTGCCCGGGGCGTTAACGATTCTACCAGCTCGCCCCTTACCGTCTTTGGTGACGTTCCTTTCTACAATTGACATAAGACCAGCAATTTCGGAGGTGGGTGGGTAAGTCGATTACATCCACTTCGGTGTTCAACTGCTACTTATTTTATCAACTCAAAAGGATGAAAGCAAAGTCGACCTCGGTGGAATTTGAACTCAGAACGCAAAGACGGGCGAAATGTTGCTAAAAATTTTGCCAAGCGTGATAGAAATAAACCATTTTCTATGTATGATGTATGATGACAAAATCAAACAAGAAAATTGTCAGTTTAAACAGAGTTTCTTAGTAACTTAAATCTTTGTTACTTTAAAGCAGACACTGAAAACAAAACAAAACAAAGAGAAAAAAGACAAAAAAAAAAAAAAAAACGAATCCAAAAGGAGAATAGGTTATGTTACCGTGAAGAAAACTACAAGTCCAACGTTGTCTGTTACAAACTCTAAATGTCTCTTCTTCCTCCCGGCAAAAAACGGTCCATTCCACTTCGTGAATTATACATTACTTAACAGAAGAAGGCTATTAGGAATAAATAACAGCGTGGAATTATCTTCGGTGTCTTTAATCTAAATGCTGATAAATTGTTAAGTTGCATAATTGGTCTAAGATATGTTTATTTGGTTCCGGTGTAGCATGTGATCTACAACATCTTAAATATAGACTAGCTTCTGATCTACATTCAAAATTTTGTCATAAATTTGCAATTATAATTAGAGGAGTGAGTTAAACATTTAGAAAATAAGAGAAAAAGAAAAACTTTTATTGATTTTTATTTCATACTAGGGATCTTTTCGATTTGAACGGCAGTTTTTAACATAATTTCTAGGTAACTAAAAAATTTTAAACTTCGTATACTGGTAGAATGTGTTTATAAAACATATTTTTCTCTTGGCTTTATTGAGAAAATTCCATAGTTTGTAAGATATTTGTTATTTTTTTTCTTCAATTTCTGCAATTTCAACCAATTACTGATGTCTATTGAGGTAAAAAACATTCCGTGCCGTATGAATATGTCCCTCGTTTAAGAAACAGATTGGGTTTATTTACATTTCTGAAAAAAAAAAGATACCCTTCCCCCACCCCTAACCCTAAAACAGATTGAAATGCAATAGATCGATACTAGGGTCATAATTATTGGTGACAATTTCATATGACACCGCTAGAAAAAACTGCCGTTCAAACCGAAAAGATCCGAAAAATTTTTATTGATTTTTATTTCATACTAGAAACATGAATACTGTAACTTCCTCATCTCGAATAACCTGTGTATAAAATTCTTTTGCTCTCATCACGACTTCTTTCAATGGGCTCAGGACTAAAAGTCGAGCAAATAGATGAATTTTAAATGTAGATCAAAAAGTCGGTGTAGATCACAAACTATACTATTTGAACTGATGTAGATCACAACCTAAACCAGAAATATGTATGTAGATCACATACTATACCGGCACCGTTTACTTATTTTTTTTTGAAATCGTATTATTTGTTAATTTTGTTCATACAATGTACTTTGCTATTTCCCTTCACACGAAAATTTCAGCTTTATGGAAATCAACTGAAATAGGGAGAACACATAGTGTAATTGAACAGAGGCGTATAATTATATTTGTATGTTTACAACGTATCAATCGAAATTACACCAGAGACAGGGAAGTAAAAAACAAACAAACAAAAAACAACAACACCTGAAAATGATATGATCTCAACTACGATTGTAGCAAAGTGACAAATATCAATTATTTATGTAAAAAAGAAATGGATTTGCACGCAGCATTACATACACGCAAAACAGAAAATATTTTTAAAAAATGCAAAGATTAAGAAAAACGAAAATTTATGCTAAAATGTGTATTGCACACTAAAACATAATATCGGTTTCAAATTTTGGCATAGAACCAGAAAGTTCGGGGTAGGGGTAAGTTAATTATATCGACCTCACCCTAGTGCTCGACTGGTACTTATTTTATCGACCCCGAAAGGGTGAAAGGCAAATCGGATCTGGGTGGAAGATCGGCGGCGAGCTGGCAGAGACGTTAGCACGCCGGGCGAAATGCGTAGCCGTATTTCGTCTGTCGTTACGTTGTGAGTTCAAATTCCGCCGAGGTCGACTTTGCCTTTCATCCTTTCGGGGTCGATAAATTAACTACCAGTTAAGCACTGGGGTCGATATAATCGACTTAATACCTATGTCTGTCCTTGTTTGTCCCCTCTGTGGGTAATAAAGAAATAGGATCTGGGTGGAATTTGAACTTAGAACGTTAAAGACGGACGAATTGCTGCTAAGCATTTTTCCCGGTGTGATAACGATTCTGCCAGCTCGCTGCTCTACACTTGAATAGAATATTAATTTCCGACTGGCATGAACATGTTACCCTCCCCCGCCCCACGCAAGAACGCACACGGACATATACATACACACGCATGTAAACACATATAAGTACATGCATACATACATACACATATTTTCGAGGCAGTTTAAGTTGAGAAGTTTGTTTACTTCGCAACGATGAAGCCTTGGGTTCGATTCAATTGCATAACATCTTGGGTTTCGGCAAGCGTCTCTACCATATACTCGGATCGATCAGAATCTTTTGAGTTAAATTAAGCAGACGGAAACAGGAAATCTGTCGGATGGTCTGTTTCTGTTATTCAAGGATGATTCTATTTGAGAATTATTTCAAATGTATACATATCTGTGGAATATATTCACCCTGTTGCAGCGTTTTAATGCAGCATTTGTACTTAAAAATAAATTTTGATACTCTGCACATTTGATACATTTAAAAAATATTCGTTCATTTAAAGCATTTCAAATACATTTGTGCATTTCAAACTTTTAAAATATTCATTTGTAAACGAGCATATTGAGGATGGGAAGATAGAGATAAACACAGGTTGCTGACACTACTACGAGTCCTTTGTTAGAACTTTGCACTGGCAAGTCTGTTATAAAAACAATTACGAGTATATATCCAGTCCATGTCCTCCATCTATGACGAAGTATGTCACTGCAAATCGGGACCCCCTTCGGTCACGACACTGACCATGGGCTTGCACATAGAAAGTTACCCTCCTAGTCACAAGTCTGCGCAAGGTAGTTTATGGAAGACCAGCAGTCGCCCATGCATACCGACCTCTCTTCTCCACGCCACCAGTGTTATCCAAGGGAAAGGCTGCAGCCGATACAGCTTGGCACTCATGACGTCACAACTCATTTCTACAGCTGAGTTAACTGGAGCAACGTGAAATGAAGTGTCTTGCTCAAGAACACAACATGCAGCCCGGTCCGGGATTCGAGCTCACAACCTCACGATCGTAAGCTCGACGCTCTAACCACTGAGCCATGCACCGTACTGCAAATATAGCACTGCTTTCGTCGAACGAATACGAGAATATAAGGAGCTCTAAAAATTACATACTAATTTTCTGGTTTTTAGATTGCTGCATTTAAGTGGTTAGTCAATTTTTGTAGCTAGAACCAGAAGTTCGACGGAAGCATGGTTTGTTTGCAAAAAACCTGCTTTGTCTTGGATGAAGGATACCGAATGGATATTATTTGAGAATTATTGTTGTACGTCCTGTCATCCCCAAAGTTCCCCATATTGATATTACACTGCTAATAAGTGACTTTATTGTCGAGCTAGGATTCATTTCTGATACTTAGTCTAGTCTAACTGGTAAGCGCAGTGTAGGCAAAATGAAAACTAATGTTGTTTTTTTGTAATGAATTTGACCTGTCTGCCATAAACACACTGCTTACGGTAACAAAATACAAAAATACACATAAAATAAATTAGATCCAGTATTTCATTGATTACATTGTCACCAGAAAGCAAAAATAAAAAAAGATGTTTTTTCACTTATTTATTCCATACCACTTGGTGGCTGTTCGATCAATTTGTTGCACTGTAAAATATCTTTCAAAATGTTCAGACAACATCAAAATATCAAAGCTATTAAATATATGTCAAGTCACTTAAGATTGAGGATAAGGAACGTGAGCTCTTAGATGAATTAGACGTATCTCTGTCAATATAACGGGAAAATGTCAAAGGATCGCGGAGAAGTATCAAAGAAGCACCGTAATCTATTTCCTTGGAAATGCTGATTGCTTCTATCGTAAACATTAGGATTGGTTCGTGGAAAACAACCTTGGAGACAAGACCCCTTTAGATAAAATGCACATTTGTGTATATATATATATATATATATATATATGTGTGTGTGTGTGTATGTGTGTGTATACGTTTGTGTGTCTGTGTTTGTCCTCCCAACATCACTTGACAACCGATGCTGGTGTGTTTACGTCCCCGTAACTTAGCGGTTCGGCAAAAGAGACCGATAGAATAAGTACTAGGCTTACAAAGAATAAGTCCCGGGGTCGATTTGCTCGACTAAAGGCGGTGCTCCAGCATGGCCACAGCCAAATGACTGAAACAAGTAAAAGAGTATTGCAGAGAAGAATTAGATATCAGAGGAAAAATACTAAAAGCAAAAAAAAAAAAAGGACAGCAAAAAAAAGACCTGTGCAAAAGTCATATTCTGTTCTATAGCTGTGTACACTGTTCGAGTTTCTGTCCTGTAGAGGACTATTGGAATGATATGACAGTTTACTAGCCTCAATTTTAAGTGCAGCGTAATGTTTTTTGAGCTGAAGATCTTCACTCTTCTGTTTTCCTTTTATTTATTATTCGAGTACCTTCTTCACAGTAATCTTTCTGATTTATTATTTGCTTTAAATCTTTGAAGTTTTTTTTACTTGTTCAAGCCTCTGTCCACCTGCCTTTACATTTGCAAATTGTAAATACAAAAAGAAAAAAAAGAAAATAATGAAAAATACATGATGTGCAAATAGATTATTTTGGTCTGAAGAAAAGTAGAAAACCAGCGTTACGGCTGAATCCTTCATCTCTATATCCGATAACGGAATCTATCGAAAATGTTAAACTTCTCTTCCTCACGGCATAAAATAATTTATTCCACTTTGTGAATTATAATAAATTATATTTGGAAGAAGGTTGTAGGCACTATTTTCCTGCTACACTGTACGCTTTATGCGCATGCACACAAAGGGGAAAATGTCTGCATACAGAGTTTTTAAGATGAAATTGAATCTTTTAAATTGAAAATGGTTACCCGCATGGATGTATACATACTTTGCAAAGGAAGTCAAAATTTTCCCTCAAGTAAATTTCTGTGCATAGCCACAGCAAAAATTAGACGGAATATTGGTCGTTGGGAGAGTATAACAGCGTAGAATTGTCTTCGGTTTCTTAGTATTTATCATCATAAACTAAATGCCGATAAGTTGTCAAATTTGCAATTGATTTAAGTACTTTTCTTTCAAGTCACGATGTTAAGTTGGGATAAAGTGACTTGATAATTTGGTTGATATAACATACGTTGGCGTCTCTCTTCGTTCGAAATTTCAGAAATAACCGAAATAAGAAGACCACATACATTAAATATCAAAAGGAGACATGTAAAATTATGCTTAAATTTTTACAACTTATCACTCTAAACTGCACAAGAGACAAACATCCGAATATAAAAAAAGAAATCTAAAATCTCAACCGTCTTCAAAAATTAACAGATTTCACATGTGCTCATGCACATTAATTACACCCTAAAAAAAGGAAGCAATAATTAAAGAGTCAAAGCTTGCCCCTGAAATGTATTAATTCCCGATGCAATCAATTTGTGTATGCATCTACAAATAATAAACAACTTTAATGAAACGGAGAAAAAGAAAGATCTTTGCCAAGAAAGCGAGTATATATATATATATATATATAATATATATATATATATATATATATATATATATATTATATATTATATATATACATATATACATATCACATATATATATATATATATATATATATATACATATCACCACATGGAATTAAGAAGCGGGCATTTTAAACTGGTCATGATGCATACGTGCATATATATATATCTATGTATACGTTCGTATATGTAAGTATTCGTATGTTGTATTTATATATATATGTATTTATGTTTCTCTCTGCGTATATTCCACTGATGAGGCAAAGTATTTCTAAATGCAAAGTCAGAAATCCGGGATCTGGAGTTATCCAGTAATTTTTTACTAGTTTTATTTTGTCTTTTTGTATTCTCTCCTTGTGCTGTATGAACACTTAAGGTGGTTTTAGAGTCAGATCCTGGCTGCTATTTTCAGCATGGCGGTATCTCGTAGATACCCTAAGTTATATATATATATACATATAAAAATAAATTTTACATGTAAATTACATTTTAACAAAGCATCTTAATATGCATCCTATTTCAGACAACAAATAGGTAAGTTGAAAATAAAATTTTGTTTCAAGAACTTCGGAATTGTTGCATTTTTAAATACCATTTGTTCTAGCGTTTTTGTTTCATGTCTGGTGAATTACAACATTTAAATGTGATTTAACAAAGAACAAGAATGACAAACTAACTGAAAATGTCGCACCAATTGCTACTTTAAATCTCAAATTTCGAAATAAACTAATACTTAATAATATAAGGTTTCTTCGTTGAAAAACCAAGTTAGTGAGTATGTGATGGTGTTTCTGCGTGAGCATGTGTGGACTTAGTTTTCTTATCTAATATACTATGTTCTCTATGTTTGCAGGAATCCCCCATTCCCTTAAAACTTTGAAAATGTGTAGTTTTAACAGGCATTAATTTAAGTTATAGTTGAATCACAAATGTGAAAAACATGAGTTCCATAAGAAAACTGACATCATTCTCATACACATGCACCAATGCACACGCTAAAACTTTTCAATGCAGTTGCCATAAATCATGAAGCAGAGGGTATCTCTATAAAATCAAATTTGATACGTAAACTATATATAGGAATAACTGAAGGGAAGTTCAAGCAAAAGATTGTGTAACTATATTCTCTATTTTGCTTTGCCTTGAGAAGACCATCGACTCCTCATTGAAACATAAAAGCACCATCATGACTATGGCATGTCTATTAGACTTACCTTCACATGATTAGCTCCCAGCTAATCTCATAGTATATGTAAATATATGTATATGCATGCGCCATATTCGTTTATTTTTCTTACCTCCCTTTGATCTCTTGCTCTATCTTTTATTCTTTCTTCAACGGTTGATGCTTTTATTTCTATAAATCTTTACTCTTCATACATAAAAGATCCTTTTCTTTTCTGTTTCGACCTACTTTTGATTTATATATTTACAATAAAAGCTCTCGATATTCAAGAGGAATAACTCATGCCTACCATCTAAAAATAAGCATCTTGACAAAAACAGAAACTGTATTTTTCTTCTGTATCTTTATTAATCGATGTCTGCGCTGTTGAGTATGTTTAGTTGCCTTTTCTATTCACACTTGTTAACTCACTGTGCTATTCTTTTGTTTCAGCATGTATTGCTCTTCTTTACAGCCTCAAAGCTTTTCTTGTAAGATATGTTTTTCGATAATTATGACTTCGTTGCTCTGTGCTTAATCTTTGATATACAACAATATACTGTATACACAAATGAAGTAGTGTCTTCCATCAAATGTTCTTGACGTTGACGTCAGTGCAAATGTTGCCTTGATGCAATAGTTTTGTTGGTACAGAACCTTTTCAATGTTTCTCTCATCTATCAAAGAACTTAATATAGTTAAATCCTTATGAATTATATGTTGGCAACTGGCGCTATTATATATGTGAATGCAAAACAGGGAAAGACGCCAACATTCTTCTCATAAAACTATATGAAAAACCAAAGGATGATGTCTTTGCACGTCACTGGCAATTGCCTAACAAAACCTGGCGAGAATCTTGATTTAGCTTCGGAGCTAAAAATATGCGATTGCCATGCAGTGTCGTTGAGGTGCACAGAGATGAGTTAATCCATGATACTTTTGATCAGACGTTTAAGACCTCCTTATATTCACTAGCCTCTCTTGAAATATTAGTTTATAGACTTACAGACTACTCTTTATCACGTTCAATGCTAAAACTCGTACAAGAATAACCATCGCATTACTAATTCGTCATAATGCCGGAAGCCTGCACCACTGTGCCAACCCAAGGAGAACAATTAAACTTCACTATCAACAAAGAGAATGATCTGGTTGTTGCATCTCCCTTCTCGTCTTATTTTTGAGGCCGAACTCTGCATCTTCGATACAAATGTCCAGTACACATTTCCATATGCAAATCCTACGGCAAAATGTGCACTTCCAAAGAATATGCAAAAGCACCTTTGTATTCTGATATTAATTTTCTGTTATTTCCCTCTATTTTCCATCACAAGCATTATTTATCCTTGTATCCAAAGGATGATTATTTGCGTACTAGTCGATGGCATTCCCCTACAAGCTCTTATTGATACAAGCAGTCAGTTCCATATGTTTGACACTGTTATTAAATGTCTTAATTTTAAATGTCATATATTTATGGCATCTACATATGTGATATTTTAGAAATATTAAATTTCTAAATATCTCGGAGAGATATGAGCGGTGGTGAAGCGATAGAGTGGTCGTATACTGTCAACTTAACATGACAGTCCCGTAAAGGGAATCACACACCGCTATTTAGCCCTAGGAAGCATCAACGCTTCCTGTCGACTTTGATACATTTCCTCCGAGATATTTATAAATATATATATATATATATATATATATATATATATATTTGCGAAGGTTTGGCAAACATCTGAACTAGCGGGCCTTACTACCCAAGACTGATGACGAGCAAGACACAAAAACATGCATGTCTCTAGGTGCAGGCCCTAGCTGGTGGAGGTGCTTGTCTCCCCTTCGCAAATATAAGGACACAGGAAATGTGTCAAAGCCGACAGAAAGCGTCGATGCTTCCTAGGGCTAAATAGCGGCGGTGTGATTCCCTTTACGGGACTGTCACGTTAAGTTGACAGTATACAACCACTCATATGTGATAATTATCACACTAAGACATTGTTATGGATGTCTTGCGTTCGAAGACACTATGCACAGTAATATCAAAGTTTCTGTACTATCACATCTTTATGGCGATGTTTTGCTTGGACATGATTTTCTAAACCAACACTGTAAAGTTTTGATTTCTTTTAACTACAACAAAGTACTTTTTACATTATGTGGCTTGCTCATTGCACCCATGGATCCTCCTGTACGTTTTGCTCGTTTGGCGCTCACTTTTATGCAAACTAATCACTAGTTTTCAAATCAACGCCAATTAAAAGAAGAAAATATCGATCTGTCTGTATACCTTTGTTAATTCAAGTCCAAGTCACATCTAAGTAACGACACAAGAAAATGGTCAATGAATGAAATCGTCGAACAATAAACCGTTATACACTCTTAGATGCATATCTTAGACTAGAAAACATGATCAAGAAAATTGTTCAATATGATTTTTTTCTGTCACTTCATCAGAAGATCGTCTACAAGAAAGAGTGGATCAGAGATGATGGAAAACGTTTCTCTTTGTTCGAAACCTGAAAGCTTTTTCAGTCAGTTTTGACTTAGTGTTACAAACGGTGCGGCCTGTTTCCAAAGAATAATTGATAATCTGATCTAAAAGTTAATTCTCAGGTAACGTTTTCTTATATAATGTGACAATGTGTGGAAACGCAAAACAGAAGCATAATGCTAATCCAGCGAACTTCCTCAGCAGCTCCATGTCATTCGTCTTACGATCAATGACTTGAAATTTATAATCGCTGAATGTGCTACTACGCTTCTGGGATATGATGTTTCCAAAATGCAAAACCAGATCTTGATAAACTACATTCACTTAAGTAATTAATCCCTTCTACAGACATAAAAGCATATGAATATGTTTGCTTATTACACCCAGTGAATTGCTACCAGTCGTGCGACTGCTTACAGTTTGCAGGCAAACGGTTGACAGCACTCTTTTACTCTTTTACTTGTTTCAGTCATTTGACTGTGGCCATGCTGGAGCACCACCTTTAGTCGAGCAAATCGACCCCAGGACTTGTTATTTGGAAGCCTAGTACTTATTCTATCGGTCTCTTTTGCCGAACCGCTAGGTTATGGTTGTCAAGCGATGTTGGGGGGACAAACACAGACACACAAACATATACACACACACACACACACACACATATATATATATATATATATATATATATATATATATATATATATATATATATATATATATATATATATATATACATATATACGACGGGCTTCTTTCAGTTTCCGTCTACCAAATCCACTCACAAGGCTTTAGTCGGCCCGAGGCTATAACAGAAGACACTTGCCCAAGATGCCACGCAGTGGGACTGAACCCGAAACCATGTGGTTTGTAAGCAAGCTACTTACCACACATCCACTTCTACACCTGTTTGGAAAGTTATCTTTTTGTCACTGAGATCCAAAGACTTGAGGATCGGTAAGTAAGAGACTGTCCTGTTTAATGCTTTCTGTTCCATAGATGTTTATTGTGCACTGCCACCAATGTTTTCACAAACGCAAATTACATGTCTTTTCTACAACAATCAATCAAAATAAAATGCTCAAGATAAAAGTCTCAATCAGATATCCGCTTCTGGCGGATCTAACGACTGTTTTCCCCAAATTTGAAGAGTGACGACTTCTTTCATCTGACCCACTTCTCTGCCCGGACGATTGCAATAAAAAAATGTCGGCTCCGGTACTGTCTAATTATAAGAAAAAGAAAACGAACGACGATGCTTCTACATAATATAAACTGTCATTCCGGAAATAACAGTCACCCCTCACTCAAAACGCTCCTTACTGTGGAAAAAAAAATGAACCCTGAGGGTAACGCAGTTCGGGATAGAGCATTTTCGAAAATTATATAGGGTAGCCATGGCTTGATTATTTTCGACTATAATTTTGCCCAAGCTAAACAATAACAACAAATATGTGCAAGGTGTATCTCCTCAATGAGCTGGAATACATTGCCAGTAACATGACATGCGTTAATCTGATGTTTCTGGTTTTTCAAAATCAGACTGGGTTGATCAGGCCTCTACCGGCGTTCCGGTAAATTCTGCTTTGATGAAGTTATTCATTTATTCTGTGTTTGAAAGTTACGGTTATCATTGTGGGTTTTGCTGTGCGGGGGTCGTTCTTTTAGTGGTTTAATTAAACAAGAAAAAAGCAACACCTACGTTTTATTTTAGAGCCTCTGACATTAGTGGGAGGGAAGGAGGGAGGAACATATTTTCAAACTGGAACCGGAAACCTATCCCCCGAATGTTTGTGGCAGAGAGGGCTCCTCTAAAGGTATCCAAAAGTACAGGTAACACCTAAGTTGAGGAACAGTTCCTTTAAAGGGTTCTAAAACGGTTCGTAGATGACACTTGGTGAGATCGAATCCGAAACGATGTAATTCCAAAATGAACTTATTAACCACGCAGTCATGCAATCAGCATTATGTAACATTACACACAATATTTCGCTGATGTACCCCTGTACTACGGCAGGTCATTGGTAGAGTGATTTCGTGTTTCAAACAGACGTTCATTTTGTAACTGCTGCAATAAATCTTTGAAGATCTTCAAGCTAAGATAGCAGAAGTGAAAGATTTATGAAGATAACTTGTGACTAGGAACGTTAATGAAGCACATTAGAGCATTTAAAGCGAAGCGATTAAAATGAAGGCCACAGTTACTACTACTTCTACTACTACTACTACTACTACTACTACTACTACTACTACTACTACTACTGCTACTGTTGCTGCCGCCGCCGCCGCCGCCACCACCACCACCACCACCATGATGATGTCATGACCATTCCGTCTTTTGTTCAGATACTCTTTACTCTTTACTCTTTTTACTTGTTTCAGTCATTTGACTGCGGCCATGCTGGAGCACCGCCTTTAGTCGAGCAAATCGACCCCGGGACTTATTCTTTGTAAGCCCAGTACTTATTCTATCGGTCTCTTTTGCCGAACCGCTAAGTGACGGGGACGTAAACACACCAGCATCGGTTGTCAAGCAATGCTAGGGGAACAAACACAGACACACAAACATATTCACACACATATATATATACATATATACGACAGGCTTCTTTCAGTTTCCGTCTACCAAATCCACTCACAAGGCATTGGTCGGCCCGGGGCTATAGCAGAAGACACTTGCCCAAGGTGCCACGCAGTGGGACTGAACCCGGAACCATGTGGTTGGTTAGCAAGCTACTTACCAAACAGCCACTCCTGCGCCTAAATCTGCAGGTAAATCTGTAAAAACCTTCAATAATTGACGCATACTTGAAGGAATAAAACGTTTATCAATCACGAGATTCTGGGATTGATTACACTGGGAGGTACATTGGAAAAGTATGCTATCCCATAGCTTAGATGCTTAATATGTTGTAACGTGATAAAAAAATGTATACCTCTATCTTGTTTTGTAGACCATGTTTCTTGTTTATATGTTGGTGGACTATTAATACTTTTGGGTTGTCCAGAAAGTTCGTGCCGATTTTTAAAGGAAAGGAAAAGGTCAATAAATACTTGCCATTACATTTTTAATCAACCAAATATGAACCATTTTGTTGCACAATGCGTCTCCATCTTTCCTTTAACTTGAAAATATCCTCTTCCCAGAATTGAGGTAGTTTTATGGCAACGAATTCATCAAGGTATCTTTTTACGTCATCCAAGGAATTGAAATTTTTATCATTAAGACTATTCTGCAGAGACCTGAATAAGTGGAAATCCGAAGGAGTAGCATCTGGTGAATATGGCGGGTGGGGTAACACATCCCAGCCGAGCTGCAGCAATTCTTGTCTGGTTCCCAAAGCATCAAGTGCTGAAAATGAACTTTCTTATCTTACATTTTAAAGGGACACAGAATTAACACAGGTAAAAGGAACATAAACCTTTTCCCACGAAAAGATAGCTTAAACTGTGCTCTAAATGGAGGCGTAGTCAAATCCTATTTTATGGACTCAACCATGTTCTAAAATAAGTCGAAATGTAAGCTACTATAAATCGGAACGAACTTTCCGGACAACCCAATAGTTTCATTTCTTTATACCAGTGCCAGTGCACATCTAGCCTTATTGCTGTGCTGTCGGGGGTTTCCCCTTCATAAGTTGTGGTAGTGAGATGCAAGGAAGGTTACCATACGCCTTACTGTGCAACATTTATGGAAACCAGACTTCTTGTCTCTGGATCATGACAAGGAGGTGAGGCGTTTCTATGAGATGTTGTGCATGCCTTATTGAACTTAAAACTTCTGAATATGAATTGCTGAATTTAGCTCGCAGTGGACACAAGTAGCTAGCCATCATCATCAAGTATGTTTGCAAATCTTTATATCTGCCAACATCTACGTATGAATAATGTGTAGGTGTGCATGACGCGCACCCGCAACTATGCACAAATATGAGAAGTTAGCGACATCGAATTTTTGAGAAAAGATAGAAATAAATTGATATATAATATAATATAATATAATATAATATAATATATATATATAATATATATTATATATATATATATATATATAATACACATACATATGTACATACATGTGTGTATGTGTGCTTAAATATACTATATATATTTATACATACACACATGGGCATACACACATACACACTAAATATCAGATATAAATATAATTAAAAATCTCTCTTTCCTTCTCCCAGCTCTATCTCTGCATACATATATGTGCATAAGCTTTATTTTTTTCATGACTCGAGATTCTTGTAGCTGTAATCTTCGGGCAAGATCACAGGGCCGTGAAACTCAAGTAGCAAGAACAAGAAATTTAGCTTAAATAAATAAATGAATAAATACTACATGTACTCAGTACTCATTTCCTCTTTCGCTGACATTTCTGTGCATCTATCTATCTATCTATCTATCTATCTATCTATCTATCTATCTATCTATCTATCTATCTATCTATCTATCTATCTATCTATCTATATACGTATATATACATATGCGTATATATACATATATATAAATATAT
>NC_043002.1:45310527-45343027 GCF_006345805.1 Octopus sinensis | reverse complement strand
AATTATTGACATTACTGGCAAATATAGTAAGTTCTCGGTAACCGTGAGCGAGCTTCCATTCTTGCTTCAAACCATTTCAATATTTTAAATTAATAGGCGGCGAGCTGGCAGAAACATTAGCACGCTGGGCGAAATGCTTAGCGGTATTTCGTTTGCCGGGGTCGACTTTGCCTTTCATCCTTTCGGGGTCGATTAAATAAGTACCATTTACGCACTGGGGTCGATATAATCGACTTAATCCGTTTGTCTGTCCTTGTTTGTGCCCTCTGTGTTTAGCCCCTTGTGGGTAGTAAAGAAATAGGTATTTCGTTTGCCGTTACGTTCTGAGTTCAAATTCTGCCGAGGTCGACTTTGCATTTCATCCTTTCGGGGTCGATAAATTAAGTACCAGTTACGCACTGGGGTCGATATAATCGACTTAATCCGTTTGTCTGTCCTTGTTTGTCGTCTCTGTGTTTAGCCCCTTGGAGGGAGTAAAAAAAAATAGGTATTTCGTCTGTCGCTACGTTCTGAGTTCAAATTCCGACTTTACCTTTCATCCTTTCGGGGTCGATAAATTAAGTACCAGTTACGCACTGGGGTCGATATAATCGACTTAATCCGTTTGTCTGTCCTTGTTTGTCGTCTCTGTGTTTAGCCCCTTGGAGGGAGTAAAAAAAAATAGGTATTTCGTCTGTCGCTACGTTCTGAGTTCAAATTCCGACTTTACCTTTCATCCTTTCGGGGTCGATAAATTAAGTACCAGTTGCGTACTGGGGAAGATCTAATCGACTGGTCTCCCCAAGAATTTCGGGCATTGTGACTTGAGTAGAAAATAATATTTTAAATTAATTGGGCGGTAAGCTGGCAGAATCGTTACAGTGCCGGACAAAATGTTTGGTACCATTGCTTCTGACGTTCTGTGCTCAAATCCAGCAGAGGTTGACTTTGTCTTTCATCCTTTCGGGGTTAATGAAATAAGTACCAGTTGAGCACTTGGGTTGATGTAATCGACTTACCTTCTATTTCGAAATTGTTGACCATGTGCTAAAATTTGAAGCCAATATTTAAAATTAATTTGGTGGCAAGCTGGCAGAATTGTTACTGCACCGGACAAAATGCTTTGCAGCATTTCTTCCATCGTTCTAAGTTCAAATTCCGCCGGGCTTTACTTCGTCATTTGTCCTTTGGGGGTCAATAAAATAAGTGCCAGTGGAGCACTGGGATCGATGTAATCGACTTGCTCTCCCTTTCAAAAACTGATGACCTCGAACCCTGCATCAAACCGGAATATTGTGATCTTGGTCACTTAAACGCCATGGAAACAGGATAACTGGCCTTATGATTACTAAGGCTCGAGAAAAAAATATACATAAAATTATATTGATGGGCTCAGTAAAAAGAACCGCTATTCAATAAATATTACTGATAAATTAGTTCGTTACTCACGTAATCGCTACCCAATGCCCAGCATTAACCCCTTTTACCCCAAACTTTCACCTTAGAACATCTTCCTACGTTATAATACTATTTAATCCCAGGTCAGTCTTGATTGAAGAAGCTTATATGATTAAAGGCATTCTAGCCACGATCATCTTATATTTTTACATAGGTGTTGAATTAGCAGAGCTTTCAGAGTGTCAGTAAAAAGGTTTTGCAGATTTTTTTCAGATCTATGTGTTCTAGCTTGGAGCTCAAATCCTAAATAAAGTCAGCTTTATTTTTCATCCTTTCGTGGTCAATATATAAAGCACCAGTGAAGTATTTGAAGCGAAACTTCTTCCTCCCTTTCACTATGAGAATCGACTACTTTGCATCGTGAAATGGTCGTGGGATATCACTAAGTGTTGAACGAAAGGCTAACAACTTCTGCTCACGGAAAAAAGAAAAAAAACAAACTGTTATATAATAATTTCAAAATTTGGAACAAGGCCAGCACTTTTATATCGGCCCCAGTGTTTAGCTGCTATTTATTTTAACGATCCCGAAAGGTAGAGCTAACCTCGGTATTTGAGCACAGAATAGAACCGGGAGAAATACCGTTAAGCATTTTGTCCGACTCCTAACGATTCTACCAGCTGCCATTTTTCTGATAACCAGCAAAATGAAGAGTGTCGTAGAATGGAAAATTGGGTTAATATCTTTGGAAATAGTCTTTTGACTATGAATCATTTGTACAAGAAGGCAACTTGTGTTTTTCAAAGGGTATTTTAGCGAAGCAATAAGTGGTGATATTGTTATCGTTTACAAAGTAAAAGTTGGGTAGAAAAATATGTGCTAGAAATAACAGTCAATCATCATAGTAGTTGATACACATGAAGAAGTTTTCGCTTACATTTACCCAATATTTATTAATTTCGCTAACGAGAACAAGACGTGGTTCTGTACATATATTATCAATATTTACCAACAAATATTTTAAATGATATTCAAAGTTCAGCGATCAATGGCTGTAGAGGGACATTGAAAATTCAGACAAGATTACAACTTAGAGTTTAACTTAGTTATTCTAGATATATTCAAAACAAGAGGATATATCAGAAAATTCTTAATGCATAGTTAATTACTATAGAGAGTTTGAAAGACGGTAGAATTCTTGCACAAAAGAGAAGTGGTAAGAGGTGAGAGAGGACAATAGCTGATTGACAATTTGGTAGTTAGATGAGGCAGTTAACTCTATTAATGAGAGCTATAATCTAGTCATCTGAAGTTTCACCGTCATCAAAAGGGGTTTCAGTGAGCTCTTATTTTGAACCTGTTTGGTTAAATTTAAACATAAATTTAAACTATTTGAACATCATATCACATAAGAATCGTTGTTTACAACATTCGGTTTCTAAGATAGATTTATAAAAGGAGACCGCATCTTCTGTCAACCTTTAGCATATTTTAACCCTACATCGCAGAAACAAATTTCATGTCTATTTCGGTAATGATGCTAAATATCTACTAACAAAAAAGAAAAAAAAATAGAATTGGTATTTTCTGCAAGTCATGTTGCCTCAATAAACTTGACATATCTCAACAGAAAATAAATTCATACATGACATTCCTCTACAAAAGATAAATTGGTACCTGAAACTGCTTTCCGCGGCTAAGGGAAATGGAATTTTGAGTGGACTTGATTCCAGTAGTTAAATGGTTTAAACCCAAACTTCTACTTGTATTTTCGTTGCTAGGGAATATGACAGTATGCGAAGCAATAACTCAATAAAATTATGATAGTCCTCTTCTAGAAAAAATACATTTATCGAACATTTGATATTAGAAAGTAAAAGTTGTGTGTGTGAATGTTTGTGTATGTGTGTGTTGATGTGGTGTCTGCGGTATATGTGATAACAAAGTAACATTGCTCCAAAATACGAAATCAAATGAAAATTTTGTCTGGCACACCGTCGGTTACGACGACAAGGTTTCCAGTTAATATCCGATCAACGGAACAACCTGCTCGTGAAATTAACGTGCAAAGTAGGTGAGCACTCCACAGACACGCGTACCCGTACCTTAGTTCTCAGAGAGATTTAGCGTGACACGGAATGTGATAAGGTTGGCCCTTTGAGTTACAGGTACTGTTCAGTTTTTCCAGCTGAGTGGACTGTAACAACGTGAAATAAAGTGTCTTACTCAAGGACACAACGCACCACTGGAAATCGGAAATTAAAGAAATGAAAATTAAAGCAACTGGAAAATGAAATGTCAAACAAAAATCTCCAAAAAACAATTCAACAAAAGAAAAAAAATGAAAAGTACAAGGCGTTCTAGCCGTTTTCATTCTATCTACATTTACTCCCTGGCAACTTTTTGAAAGTAAAGTTGCTCCTATTTGTTTTGTTCAGCAATTTGTGTTTATAAGGCGGCGAGCTGGTAGAAAACGTTAGCACGCCGGGCGAAATGCTTAGCAGTATTTCGTCTGTTTTTACGTTCTGAGTTCAAATTTCACCGAGGTCGACTTTGCCTTTCATCATTTCGGGGTCGATAAATTAAGTACCAGTTGCATACTGGGGTCGATCTAATCGACTGGTCTCCTCCCACCAAATTTCGGGCCTTGTGCCTAGAGTAGAAAAGTAACTTGAGTTTATACTTCTATTACAATAAAACAACTGACAAAGAAGACAAAAAATAAAAACTGCTTTTAAGCATTATTATTTTGTGTTTGACTAAAGTGGCGAGCTACCAGAATCGTTAGATCTTCGGACAAAATATTTTGCGGTATTTCTTCCGGCTCTTTACGTTCAAATACCGCCCAGTCTAACATTGACTTTGATTCTTTCGTGGTCGATAAAATAAAGTACCAGCCAAGTACTAAGATTGATGCAACCGGCATGCCCCTCCTCTCAAGAATTTCTGGCCTTGTGCCAAAATTAGAAAGAATTATTTTATGTTCAGACAGCAATAGAAATAACCTATTTCACTTACGAACTAATGATAAATCAATTACTAGAATCAAATACAATTTTCCAAGTTATTACACCATTAGTAACCACTCCATTAGCAACATAGTAATTAATATACAATACAGATTGCTAAATCCAAATGGTAGAGAAAAAAATAGTACTTTTTCACAAAACTGTCATACCTCGAATTTTTTGGAAGAACGATCAAAGATTTTCGAAAACTATAATTAAAAAAAACCCAAACAAATTGGGAATCAACAGATTCGCCCTCTAGGCAAGCGAAGTTAAATAACATAAAAGAATCTCCAGTGAAATAAGAATAGTTTTAATTTTATGGAGTTGAACTGCTTTTTTTTTATCTTGTTGACTAATCCCAGTATAGAATGTCTTCTTTGTATTGTATATTTGAGTGTTTTTAGCTCGGTGTTTTTGTGAGATTTAACGACACCAGAAAATCCATTAAAAACTAAAAACCAAGCGTTTAAAAGAAAATAGATGTATGTCCATTGAGAAATCTAGAGATAGGTGTAGTGAAAAATATTTCTTCGGGTCATAAACAAACATCAACTGCTTTGTAAAAGAAGGTGAAGTGAAACATAGACAAGCAATAACCGGTTGTTTATAAGCTTCATAAATTATGATTCTTCCTAAACACAACAATATTTTGAAAACAACACACAAATGTACAACTGAAATACAAAAGAGAAACATTATTGTTCCTAAATCTCTCAATGGGAGATATTCATTAGCAGTACTTTAAAGTAAAGATTATTTACCAATCTAATATGGCAGTCCCGGTTGGGATGAATGCTACTGTAGCAACCGGGACTGCCACATTAGGTTGGCAAATAATCTTTACTCGAAATACAAAGTTAATATGTTATAATAGTTTCACGTTAGAATGATGAAAACCCAGCGATGTTTTTACGTTTTAGAAGCGTAAGAACATCATTGAACTTCCTTCATTCCAGCGTGAAACATGCACATTAACTTTGTTTTTATGTTGTTCGTTTGTTTATGGCGTTTTCTAAAATACTTTCTTGCTCAACAGAACACTACCATAGTCAACCGAAACGAACAATTCTTCATTTCATTCAAGCTTGATGAATAAACTCACTTTCCTTAATCAAATGTAACTATCAATGAATGATAATACTTATTAAGTTTAAAGCTGTCATTCAATTCAATTTAGGAAATATACCTCCAATGTCTTAAGAAGTATACTTATGTTAATAATTGTACTGCAAAAGGCGGCGAGGTGGGCAATATGTTTAGCGCCATTTCGTCCGTCTTTACGTTCTGAGTTCAAATTCCTCCGAGGGTGACTTTGCCTTTCATCTTTTCGATGTTGCAAAATAAGTACCGGTTGAGTACTGGGGGTGGTGGTGGTCGACTTAATCGACTCACTCATTCCCGAATTGCTGGCTTTGTGCCCAAAACTGGAAATCAATATTTGTGCTGCATTTAATTTCCTGTGCCGTCAGTAAGGCAAAAGAGTCTTTCACCTATTCTCTGTTCTGGGGTGAAGTTGAACTGCCGGATAGTTGGGATGAGGAGAGGTGTATGGAGGTGCTTTTTACGGTAGAACAAGTAAGAGAATTTGAAGATGAAGTGATTAATGTTTTTGGGTCAATAAAAAAAGTGATAGACTTGGATGAGAAAAAAGAACTGGAAAAGCGGTACGGGGTGAAATTAAGAGACTATGTATTTGTCAGAAGAATGTAAGAAGAGGAAAAGAGGACAGGTAAGCGATGTTATCCGATGGGGCGGGAAACATCGCTTTCATCTTTCATTTTCACCCTCTCATTTTTATCATGTTTTTTTTTGTGTTTTATGTCCCCAATGTGTTGTTTGTCTCTTATCTTCGTCAAACATTTATGGGTAATAAAGAAATCAGAGTTTTTCACCTATTCTCTGTTGAATGGAAATTACCCGAAATGTCAGACATTCTACTCTATACGGCAATTGAAGTTGCCTAAGAATCTACGAATGCTCCTTTCACTACTTGAGCCCAGTACGGAAGGTTGGGCCTCCAGCCAGGCCTTTCGTGATAGTCTTAAAGCCAGGAACTTTTCAGCACTCCCTCGTAAATGTAAAACTAAATCTCTGTTGTCCCTTATAGGTATTACGTAAACCTCTTTAAGACACCATTTTTACAAACGGGCCAGCGAGAGATGCTCTAAGTGGTTGTTCGACCTGCAAGAAATTGCAACCAAATTTCCTTTAAATCAAACTTTACCATCCTAAAAAAAGGTGTGTGTGTGGGGGGGGATGTACATCAGAGATTGAAGTCATAGATAAATTATGTAAAAATAAGCTAAACGAGTAAAACAAAGAACAAAACGGGATGGTTACCCCTGTAACATCTTAAATGTTCATAAGTCTGTTCAACCAGAGTTCATGTTGTGATAAACATCACCGTCGTCGTCCTCCTCCTCCTCCTCCTCCTCATCATCATCATCAGCAGCAGCATCTCCACCACCATTATCGTTTCATAGATATGGATAATCTTCAAGCAACAGAACGTTAAGCAGGATAGATTATTCTGCTAATGTCCAGCATATGGAAGTATTATATCTGTATATTTTTTAATAGTTTATTCGTAATACATATCTTTAGTATTACATTTTCTCTTACTGAACACTGCCGGGCGTAGGCACGGCTGTGTGGTTAAGAAGCCTGCTTTGCAATCACGTGGTTTCGGGTTCGGTCCCACTGCGTGACGCTTTAGGCAAGTGTCTTCAACAATAGCCCGACCAATGCCCTGTGAATTTGGTAGCAAGAAACTGTGTGGAAGCTCGTCGTATATATATATATATATATATATATATATATATATATATATATATATATATTTATACATATATGTATGTATGTATGTGTGTGTGTGTGTGTGGTGTGTGTGTGTGTGTGTGTGTGTGTGCTTGTCTCCCCAGCACTGCAAAAGAGCTTGATTGAATAAGTACTAGACTAAACCCTTCAAGGTGGTGCCCCAGCATGACCGTAGTCTAATTGACTTAAACATGCAAAAGATAAAAGAGTTATAATATTAATCTTATTTCGTTGACATCTTAAGGAAATATTATTTGTATTAGTCCCCATGAATATTGATTTCAAATGTTGACACAAGGCTAGCAAGTTCGCGGGTGGGTGCAAGTCGATCACATCGACCCTAGTGTCCTACAGGTACTTATTTTATCGGCCTCGAAACGATGAAAAGCAAAGTCAACGTCAGCGGAATTTGAACCCAGAACGTAAAGACGGACGAAATGTCGCAAAGTATTTTTAACAATTCTGGCAGCACATCGCCTTAGGCCTCGTGAATATTAATAAATAATTATTTTGCCCATTATGAGATTATTTTGTGGATAAATTTCATTCATGAAAAAAATTTAGGTTTTCCATATAAAAAATCATAAATCGATATCACGGTAATTTGGTGTGGAGGTGGATATGTCTGTAGGTAAAATATAAGGTTTAATCTAAGATACGTTTTTTTTACAGCATTACTATGCTGACATATAATTAGACCAAACAAAGCGTTTGCTTTAAATTTTAAAAATCTACGTTCATGGAGGTCCGTATAACCTTAAACTGTTGTTGTTATTGATGCGTAGATCCAAAGCAGTATGAGTGAAGAGATCTGAGATTAAAGTAATTCCAGCCATGACTATCTTGTCTTCTTCTGTATCTAGAACTACAGTGACTAATATATTCTTCTATTTGGAAGAAATTTAGTTGCTTTTTCTGGCATGTCGAGCGACGGTGTAAACAAAATGAAACGGTTGGGCGTTGGTGTTTGGACGGTGGCGATCTCGCACAGTGGACTGGACATTGAACAAGATTTGGCGATGTTTTCTTTTCTTTGGTGACAGTGCTTTCTGTTACTGGAGGTAAACACAAACACACACACACAAACCGTGCACGCATAGAAATACACACACACAGATAGAAACAGAGAGAGAAACATTACTATTTATTAATTGAAAAGCATTTCTGCGTTTCATCAATATTTCACTTACCATCATATAATAAAGTGACGCAGAAAGTTAAGCGAAGTTTTCTAGTTGAATAGTTGTGATTACAAGTTAATTATCGACTAGAATAAAAACAAAATTTTCACTCAAAAGGCCTCAGGGACATTGCGTCCGATGTCAAATAAGTCAGCTTCAAATCAGCAACGCCGAGTAGGTGGGCGCCCGAACAGCTTCGCCAGAACATCTCACAAACCTGCATTAAAGCTATTTCGTTGAATGGAAAACTTTGAAATAATGTTTATCTATGCAGTCATATTGAGTTAAATATTTACACTCTTAAAATGAAAATCTTGTAGATTGCTTGATCAGCAGCTGATTTATTTTGCTTTATATTTTACTGAAGTAAAAATTACTACTTCATGAAAATTATCTTCTCAGTTAAACACTATTGTTAACAGTAGCATTACTATATGCGGAGCAACTGATCTTAATGGGGTGATATCCATAGCTTGTTTTGAGATTTTAAACACCCCAAGAGAGAAATTTAGTCTACAAATTGCTTGGATAATCTCAGTTGATAGAAATTTTTCATTTTCCAACCCGGTATTGTATGTATTACTGCATTAAGTATCTAAAAATATCCTGGTGTATTTGCATTTAGCTTGCAGAATGCTACCCAGAAGAATATTCTCTTAACCATATTGTTGATTTAGGGAAATTTACTTTGTTGTATTAGTTTTAGAATAATATTATTTCAATTTAACGATCGGAAAAGTGATATATAGCTAAAAGCTATAAAATCTTAGATAAATCGGTATAATGTAAACAAACTTATTAAATAATTTAAAGACGCTAGAATGTTAGAACCAAATTGTTTCATTATCAGAGAGACAAATATATTTACGCATACACATACGCACATACATTTCCAATATATCACGAATTTCGTCTAGTTTCATTCTTATTTGTCAGTTTCGTTTATTATCTTATATTTCTTATTTTCTTTTCTCTCTCAAGAATTTGAAACATCAGTTCATGTAATCATTAAATTGAAAATCGTTGCAAAACTTCAATGAAATATGTTTATGTTATCATAACTGTCAACGTTCAGTAAAACAAAAACACGACGTTTAAGATGTATATTAATAAGTTAGTAAAAGATACAGATGCGCAGAGACAACGAGCCATAAAAAAATAGACATCCTAACAATCTGCTTAAATAATATATGTTACTTCCAACAGTTCATAAATACAGGCTGAATAATGTTCATGCAGAGAAAAGTAATATATTAAAAAAATATTGTATTCCATTTTTTAAAAACTTCCTTTTCTTCTTTTTGATTAAGTTTTGTCATATTGATTTATAAAATTCCCAAGAATTATTCGTCTCTATCATTTGGGGGTGATTTAATAATTTTATTTATATACGATTATATTAGTACGGTACAAGTAGTTTTATATACACTAGGCCTTCTTAAACTTTTCCAATCACATCCCTATCTTTTCAAAAAGAAATTTGTTGTGATCCCCCTCCGTTTGGTCATTTGGGCTTTTCCTTGCTTGAGATACCTCGCATATTTTCATTAAAATCGGTCATTTTCAATGTTTCTACAAAAGACCAGACGTTTAAAAATCTGCTTTAGAAAACAGTTGACAAAATTCTTGCTTTTTTTTTTAGGACACGCCACTCCTGAATTAATTTCTTCTTCATTTAGGAATAGTCTTAAAGTAGGCACCAATTATTCTATGACTGGAACTAAATTGTTAATTTTTTTTCATTCAGAAATGGGAGACTTAGAGTAAAAAAAAAATTATTCACGTACATTTAGTAAAAATATATACGTTGTTTGTTTTCTTTTTAACATAAAATAATTAAGTAATTTATTTTTATGTTAAGAATTCAGATAAATAAAAATCAGGAGTAGCTATTGAATATAAAAAAAATCAAATTCAAAATCAACGTTGTTAATATCAATATACAAGTTTAAAGTTTAATGTTTTAAGTTTAAAAAGTACAAAAATATAAAAATCATCTCAAAAGTAACATTTCTTCCGAAAAAAAGAATCAAATTAAAAATTAGAGTTAATGTCACTTTCAAATTTTGGCACAAGACCAGCAATTTCGCAGGTTGGTCGATTACTTTACCTCCAGTGCTCAACTGGTACTTATTTTATGCAAACAAGAATTTCTAATTTCTCAATTATTTTGTAAAGGTAAAGTAAACTGGCATTGCAAATACGGCTCATTATGTTTCCTCTGTTTGGCTCGGGATTATTTCGTATTCATAGGGTTGCTACTTGCAAATTCGGGATACTCCATGAAATTTATGACACTTCAGTTAAATTATTTTAAACACAATAGTCTATAAAAGGGATTTTTTCCTGGACAGAAATTGCAGCTTTTGGCGTTTCAACTACACACATACATTAACTACATTATATTCATAAAGCTTTTACTACAGAGCTGCTTCTATAGCATAATTCAAATTTTATTTTGCTTATGTTCTGTCTTTTTATACCAATGTATAGCTAATATGCTATTCCTAAATCTCTCTCTATATAAACGGCAGTTTGTCTGTGCGTGTTTCTGTGTGTCTGTTTGCTTGTACCCTCATCCTCACCACGGCTTTCAACCGATTCTGATGAAACTTGACACACACATAGCCCAATATCATAATTCAAAACTAACGCAGCGAAAATTTTGATAAGTTCCCCCAGTTCTGAAAAAAATAGATAAATTCGACATGGGGTCGAGAATCAGGAACACAAACCACAAACTGTGTAGGGGACGCAACTCCACCTTTTTTAACTATCAAAAAAAATTTACCATAATTTTTTTCCTATTTTTTGGCTATAACTCTCTAAAAATGCTTTATAGTTATTTCCCTTACAAACCTGAGCAACGCCGGGCGATACTGCTAGTACTTTATACAAGGTCTTTTGTTTCTGAAGTGACATGAGTGCGCGACATTGAAAAGTCGCAACAACGGCGATTTACATATATGTCACTCTCGTGGCCATTCCTGGGTCGATTTCGTTTCGCCTAGCTCTGAAGTATATTATTTTTGTAGCATAATTTCCAGATGGAAATCACAGTTTCTCGTGTTTCAACTACGCACTTGCTTTATATTGATAGAGTTTTTACTATAGAGCTGCTTCAATTACATAATTCAAATATTATCATCAACATTTTCTGTGGTTATATAATTTGCTGAATGCAACCACTTATAAATGGGAAAGATATTTTGTCTTACACCTGAAAAAAAAAAAATGAAAGTTGCTGTGACAATTTTTGAGCTAATCACAATGATACGGTAAAGGAACTGATTTCGAGTCCTCACAGTTCGAAGTTAACATTTTTAGTTTCGTAAGGTTGGCAAGAGAATTATTATGTTTTATCGATTTTTCGAAAACTGCACTTTTAAAAATACGCTTATTGCCACAGGTTATTTTTATAGCAAAAAGCAAAAAGCTCCATGTAGTTTGTATTGTGACGTATGGTTTCGAAAAATCCTGTTCATTATTTCGCAGCTTATAATGGGAAAATATAATTTCACCTCGAGTTATTGTAGCTAAAAATCAATGAGATATTGTGCTATCAATCCATTTTTGTACAAAATAATTCATTTAGAATGATTTTATACAAAATTTGATACGAAAAAATTTGTTTTGATACGAATAATTTTTAATTCTAATTATTTATCAGTTTCTGAAAGATGCATATTTTTTATCCAATTTAAATAGTTCTAAAATTAAATTCTAAAACAACCAAGTTTATTCACTCCTATCACGAAAAAAAACACCCCAAAAAACAAAACGATAATAAGCGTATAACGTTAACGTGTTTTCCTATCTCGTTTCACTAAATTTTACACAGTAGAAGTTCACGTCACGTTTTGCACTTTTTTATTGAAAGAAGCAACTGCAAGCGGCTTCATGTGCTATATTTATCAACAATTTCATCTGAGGGCATGATGCAAAAACCTGAAATTAATTTGCAAATTAAAATAACTTGCGATAAAAATCGAGTAGAATAAATTTAGATATTGTAGTAAAAATGGTACTTTCTGTTTTCTGAAATCATTTGGAGGCATGATGTCGCTATGTCTGTTCCACTATCACGTGGAATAAAAATTAAAATAAGGAATGTTATGTCATTATATTGAGATAGCAAATATTTTCTGCATGGTTATTATTAAATTTTAAAACTGTGGATTTGTTTTTAGAGTTATAATCACAGTTTTGCATGAAAAATTACAACAGCCTGCAAATAATGATGCTAAAGGTAGAAAAAAATTCTCATCTGTACTCGCGACTTCGCTGAACTTTTATGCGACGAACCACAAGAGGGCCTGTTGTACACAAATGATTTCTTAACTTCTGTAGCAAATCTTTTCTAGGAATGAATTCTACATTCCCGAATACCTCTTCGAGATTCGTTGTTTGTAACCAGCAATACATACATTCAGTATTATAAAACTGCAAGCATGAATCATTTATGCAGGTTAGCAGACACGCCTTCCAACATTTATTTTGGCCAACCATTTCTCGCAGTGACTGAATGAGCTACACTAGTATGTGAATCCACCTCTGATACGTGGCACTTGGTCAACAAGGGAGTTCGATGCCGCTGCCCGCATCTATGTCTCCTGCCGAGAGGTAGGTTCATCTGGGACCCCTGACAAGAAGAGATCCACACCATGCAAATCTCTCAGGCATTTAGGAAGGATGTTGAAGAGCTGTGGTCCTCTGAAACCCAAGCTGTTGCAGTATCTGGTCCTGTATTTTGATGGTGATATTGAAATTTTTGGCACCATGCAGTGGTGCCTCGTTCTGCGGTTGAGGTAACTTTGAATGCCAATATATATATCTATATCAACATACACACATATATAAATATAAAATATATACATATTTATGCACATATGTATGTACGTATATATATATATATATATATATATATATATATATATATACACATACATACATACATGCATACGTATCTATTCCTGTGGTTGCTCGTAAGGCGTTCACAAACAGAATAAAGCATAGAAAATTTCACGAAGTAGCTTATGTAGGCGACTTGTTTGCAGAGTTAATCTTTTATTGATTCTTGTTGACCATGTTCACAAACAATTAAATGAATACATACATGCATACATATGTACGTACATATTTAATATAATCTGCATAACTCCATAACAGTCATTTCAAAGTTCCTGTTCGGCTATCAGCTACTATATGCCACCATACAGCTGAATTACTCATTTTATTGGATATATACGAGGAATGAACAGGCTTTAATCACAAATCACAACAATGTTAGTTGCTTATTTTTCCACATCATAATATTACATAAAATATTATATAAATATATATGATCCAGCAACAGCTGTGTACCGGCAGGCCATCAGGCGAGTGGCTTTAAAACAACTAAAACTCAGCAACTAACAGCTGTTACCAATGCACAGAAACGATTGTTGTGATTTGTGATTAATGCCTGTTCATCTCATCTTCATATATATATATATATATATATATAAGTAAATATATGGCACAACGAAGTACCGATATTTACTGGAAAATATGTATAATTTTCCCTCACAGGCTATTCTTTACTGGAAAGCAATACTCTCGTATTGCATTACTATATATATATGTATGTATATTGCCAATACTGCATGCATACATTAAGTCAGGCGCTCTTGTTTCCCGTCCGTTCTTTTGATGGTCTTTCTTTCTTCCCCTCAACATCTCCTGTCAAGAAGGTCTTGGGCAGTGATTCGCGCATTGTATGTATGTATGTTCAATTTGTGATAAGTAAACAAGCAAAAGAATGAAGATATTACACTTATTAACCAATTTCGATCGTTTTGATAATTTTTATACTAAAAAATTATAAAAATACATACAACATTAAATAAAATTTCTGCCGATTATCTCTTCAGATTGGTTATCATGGTAATATCGATGTACATAACTGAATTGGTGCACTTGGTTTAGGAGTATATCCCCAAGAAAAAAAAAGAAAAGATAGAAATTAATCAGCTAACGCATATATTACAAATACAACCTGTAAATGAAACAGTAAGACATTTCTTAAGTTTAAAATGAGACTGTTTTTGAGATCAACATTCGAAAGATGGAACTTTGTATCTTTGCTAGAAACCAGTTCCTCCTTCTTTATATGTTTACTTCAAATAATTAAAACAAGAAAGGAAATCAGTAAGAAATATGTAAAAAAGAATATATGAAAAAAATCATGGATAAAAACGCAAACGACAGAATTTGCGATATATTGTGTGTACATATGTTACCCATTCTGAGTATGTGTGTTTGTGTGTATGTGTGCTTCTCTGTGTGTGTACACGTGTGTGTCTGTGTGTGCATGATGCGTGTGTGTATGCAAATATATGTATAGCTATGACATTAAAACTATTTGATACTAACTTTCAGTTTTCTCAAATGTATTTAATAAACTTGTTTAGTTTCTGCTAATTTATCCGAAACATTTGATAGCTTTGAGTCATATCATTTTTACGATCGTTAAAACAAAATGTTATTATGTTATTCCAAAACTTATATAACAAACTAAATTCCTGTGTAGAGTCACGCTAACGTTAACAATAGCATTTAATTGCAACCAAACTTATATTTTGTACGAAATAGCAGCTTGTGTTATAAAACAAAATAAAAACAGTGAAGTAAAAACAATGAATTAGCTGCTGCTGCTTCTGCTGCAAAAAAATTGCTGTGTTAACCGAGAGAGCCACAAGGCAATTTTCATTTTAGGAATATATTTAACTCAGTATAACAGTGCACGTAAAATATGACTTCATACGTTTAAACACTCATTTAATGTTTACTCAACACATGCAGTTTTCAAACTAACAAAGTGATGGTGGTGGTGGTGGTGGTGGTGGTGATGGCAGCTCTATGTGATCGCTTGACCTATTAAAAGCAGCAGCCAAATTCCTTCAATCATGTCCTACAATCTCCAAAAAATAGAAAAAATTGATCAATAGGTCTCTAGAAAATGATATGGTCAGTTCATGGTTGAATTTCTTTCGATCATAGGTGTATTCAGCTAGGTCTTTTTTGGGGGTTATTCGAAAACATACGCAACCAAGCTATTCAGTCTAATTCTGTCCCTGGACATATGACAATATATTTATGCTATAAAATTTATATTTTATACTAAACTATACATTTGATGAAATATACACATCTAGTGACTAAATGATCACATAATCGGCTGCTTCTTATGCAGGAAACCAAATTTTCTCATAAATGAAATGTGTTCGCAAAAGTTTATACAACCTAATTTTAGGCATGATATTTTAAAAAAATTCATGGTTATAAACTGTCGATATAAACGTCAAACCGAAGTATAATACTTTGCTATGTTGGAACAACGCGCTAAGTAGCTCGAGGATTATTTGTGAGACAAGCGTGACATTTCTGGAGCTAATATTTGTTAATATTCATTGGGCTACATTTTGTTAAAACATCTAACTAAACTTGAACATGTGCTGGGCCTCGTTGGACACATATTAAAGAGCTTATCCTGCAAGAGCTAAAAACGAAAAAAAGAAAAAAAAAACCTATGGTCTTAAAAAAAAACTCTTTACATCAAATTATATGTAATGATAGAAATCTGTCATAAATTTATCTTTTGTTGAGGCATGTGTTATGATACGTTGCATTTGAAATATGTATACACAGTTTCCAGCGATCCAGTGCAGCATTTTCCCTACGCATTGGAATACTATTTTTAAAAATTGGCACTAAGTTAACCCTCTCAGACCTGGGCCTCTGTGTCTAACTTTATCTTCCACTTGGGCTCCTAAGCAAAAAAAAAAACAAAAAACAAAAACAAAACAAAAAAAAAAAAACAAAAACAAAAAACAAAATGTAGTTGCATATATAATACATGCTAACGATTACAGGAAAATCGATGGACAGAATCACCAAAAATTCTGGAGAATAACAATAATAGGTCTATCTCTCAACTACCGAATTTGTTCACTCGAGTCGTTATTTTCCTTATCTCTTTCACCAGTTTGATTGTCCGAATCACTGTCATTGCCGGCGTAAGTGTAAACTCTTGGCCCGAATAATAGATATCATTAGTAATTCCCTCAGCTGCAAAGAGTTTAAGTCTTGGTCCGTTACAAGACGTAGCGCTGGGTTCATTACATACTTATTTCATCGCA
The DNA here is from genome assembly GCF_006345805.1 of Octopus sinensis. Lineage (NCBI taxonomy): Eukaryota > Metazoa > Mollusca > Cephalopoda > Octopoda > Octopodidae > Octopus > Octopus sinensis. The sequence continues at coordinate 45,326,461 of NC_043002.1, read as the reverse complement.
AAATAGATTTTTTTCCGATTAGAAACAAAAGTAAATGACAGTTATGGAATACGGCTTGACTGATTTAAACATATACTTTGGGAATTGTCTGTTCGTATAGATGTATCCAGCAATGATAGTTAATGTACAAATTTGAAAGAATGAAAGGCAGAGTCGAAACTGGGGTGGGATTTGAATTTTGAGCATATGGATGCAATCAAGTATTAAAAGGCCACAAAATATTCATAACTATTCAACGTATAAAACTTTCATGAACATACGTACATTCTCAAGAAAGAAAATAATTAGGTCATAAACTTTCTTCTGCTGCCGTCTTTTTCAACTTTCTGTACTTGGTTTTCTAGTGTCTTTCAAGTAAGTCATTATAAATAACGATTTCCGATATCAGTATCTGGAACAAGAGAGTGATAGCAGCCCGGATTTTCGTGAATAGAGGATAGTTTGTGTTTTGTGGTCTGCACTGTATTGATTCCCTGATGTTAAACACTTATACTTCAGTGTAAATATATATTCACCATCTCTTTAACAAAGATTGGCTTTGTGCCAAAATAATAAGACTTGCACCTGATCAACAGAAAGAATTATCTTCAAAGGTAAATCCATTAAAATCGGTCAATCAACAATGGACTAAAAATTAGAATTCCAGTCTCCTGACATTAGTAGCATGCTTGTCTGTCTGGTAATCTCGGTATAGGTTGATTATCATCATCTGATCAGATTAGGAGTATTGGTTGACTGACCGACAAACTTTTTGTGGTAATTAATTTGTGTTTTTACTTCTTGAGTTCATATCCCACGGAAGTCGTTTTTTGATTTTCTACTGCCTTCAGGGAGTCTGCAAAAGAAGTACTATTAAAATATTAGAGTCTATTAAATCGACTATAAAATATATGCCCTGGTGTTATTAGAGAACATAAAGGAGAGACGGCCAAAGTGAATATGAGTTCAGTTCAGATCTGCCGTTGATGTTACGTTGTTTGGAGGCAACATTGCTTCAGTTCAATTTTAGTAGGAATAGATAGAAGAGCGTTGTAGTTTGGCCACAGACCGAACTCTCCTGCTAGTTTCAACAGGATTTGATCAGCAGCCTCTGTGTAGTAGATATTGTGCTGCAGAAGCAACAGTATCTTCCTGGTTAAATTCATCACAAAGAGAACACCACCAGTTGTTGAACGTTTCTTCCAGCCATGAAAAATTCCTTCTGTTTATGTAAAAAAAATAGGAGGAAACAGTAGAAACGATAGAGTTTAGAATGAAAAGTTTTACAGCATCTATTTTTCTCCTATACACTTCAGAAATGTAACCTCACGTGGACTGTTGGCGATCTTTACTTATTTTTCCTTCTCTCTCTTTAGACTTTCCAGTCTTCGACAGAAGACAGGGATTTTGTCTGCAATAATCAGCAACACCAGCTACTAACCATGAACTATAAAATAATCTTTATCAGCTTATCGAACTTCGATATGGGAAAAATTTACAACCTTCTACACCAATAAAACACTATTGTGCCTGAAAGTTGTTTTTCATACTTTCTACGGACAACTTGAAGCTTACTAACTCCGCAACCTTGAATCTTACCTTCACACACGCACGCACACACACACACACACACACACACACCACACACACACACACACACACACACACACACACACACACGCGCACACACACACAGACACAGAGTAGAATAAGAAATAGAATGTCCTTGGTATGGCATTATATATTTGAAAAAATTAATAGAAATGGGTTTTTTGATCATTTTTCCACTTTGATAATTTAGATATTTATAAAGAAGACCACACATACACACGTAAACAAATACGCACACACAAGAGCATGGTGCCTTACGCATACATACACAAAGAGGCCCAAACACACATATACATTTATTCATTCACATACATTCGCATATATATATGTACACATACATAAGTACACAAACACGTGTGTATAATAAAAAGAAGGAAAAGAAAAGAAAAAAGGAGGGGAAAGAGAACGAAGCGGACCAAGAACAAAGAAACAGTGTGGCTATCCTGGTATGAAATGGTTCTAAAAAGTTGTCTATGAGAAAGGTGACCAAAAGTATGTGTTTACTTTTTTGTTAACATCTAATTATTAAAGTGGAAAAAATTATCAGAAAAGCCATTTCTATTCATTTTTGTGGCTGTGTGGTAAGTAGCTTACTTACCAACCACATGGTTCCGGGTTCAGTCCCACTGCGTGGCACCTTGGGTAAGTGTCTTCTACTATAGCCTTGGGCCGACCAATGCCTTGTGAGTGGATTTGGTAGACGGAAACTGAAAGAAGCCTGTCGTATATATGTATATATATATATATATATATATATATATATATATATATATATATATATATATATATATATATATATATATATATGTGTGTGTGTGTATATGTTTGTGTGTCTGCTTTTGTCCCCCTAGCTTTGCTTGACAACCGATGCTGGTGTGTTTATGTCCCCGTCACATAGCGGTTCGGCAAAAGTGACCGATAGAATAAGTACTGGGCTTACAAAGAATAAGTCCCGGGGTCGATTTGCTCAACTAAAGGCGGTGCTCCAGCATGGCCGCAGTCAAATGACTGAAACAAATAAAAGAGTATATATATATATATATATATATATATATATATATATATATATATATATATATATTTGACCGATATATGTGTGTGTGTGTGTGTGTGTGTGTTAGAAACTGTAAGAAGGGGTGAATCGCTTGATATTTCGTAATCGTGTATTGGAGATTAGTGCTGCTTAGTTACATTTATGATGTGATTTGAACCTAGCATACATAGTACATCAATGCAACACTCGAAAAAAAATCATACTGTTCTTCCGCCACTTACATCGATAGTTTACGCCTGGGTGTATTTTCTATTTAGCACTTTCTATAGTACACACCGTCAGCGAAACTTTCAGGGTATCGGTCAAAAATCACAGTAGAGGGTATCACTAATACCTTACGGCCTCCGCAAATCTTTCAGATAATTAATGTTTAACGGTTCTGAAGATAGATTCTGATAATTTCAGCTGCTGTTCGTTAATTCTTCTTTGTAGTACCTATACTTCAGATTACCTTTCAAAGTTACCTATGTTATCTTTATCTCCTTTTGCATTACTGTAGGCTGTTGGTATAATAATTCTCATAACCCTCGAGTAAAATCACTGAAAGTTTTCCTCGGATAAATCTGTAGAATATTTATTAACTTATCTCTACAGTCACGATAATCCCTTTATCTTTTATTGTTGACGTGCTGGACAGTGTGTAAACAAATAATGGGATAAAGCTGCGAGAGAACTTTCGTTATCTCTAGTTTGGAATAACGTCACATTGATTGTCGTTTCTAGAACTGTGATATAGTTAAAATAATCGAAAATATTTTCTAGGCCACGAATTAATCACTAACTTATCTTCTTACGTGACTTATCTTAATCATTTTCTTTATTACACAAGCATTATTTGAAGAAGGGAAAGAGAAAAGTAGAAAACTAAAATATTGCTTACATTAAATTGTTACGCATACATATAAATACACACATTTACATACACATATTTACAGACACTCGCGTGTATATGCATTAATATAGTAAATTCATTCAGTCACTTGTATAGATACTTACATTTACGATACTTACAGAGTGTACTGGAAACTATTCATCGTATTCTATTTACTTATCTGAGATCAGAAAGCAAGATATTTGTCTTGTGCCATTGCAGCGAATATCACACTTCATGTGATATTCGTGACGTTCGAATGGCACAAAATGAAATTCTTTGATTTCGACGACAGACGAGCTTACTCTCAAACCAAGTGACGCCAGTGCTATTTTATATCATCACCTTGTTATTTCTACTTCTTTAACGTTTGTAGCAACGACTTCCACAAATACATATGTGTGTGTGTGTGTGTGTGCAGTGCATACACACACACACACACTTCCTCGATTTCAGCACAACGTATTTCTGTAGTGGGTATATAATAATATATGGAAATTGACGATTTAAAAGTCTGTTATCAGCATATTGGCATAATTTTAACCTTTAAAGGTATTTTAATATGAAGAAATTTTTTTCTCTAAAAAAAATTCATCCTATATTAGTAGTATATATATATAAATATATATTTTGGTAGCTTATTAGCAATTTAACAACCTAAAGGCAAAATTATAGACGTCACTAAAGTGACAGAAGGTACTGAGTAGTACCAGCATTGTTATACAAGTATATATATATATCCAGTTTCGATATATGAATGCGTACATTTGTTTGTGTATATAAATACGCACGTGCATTTATTAATCGTAACTGAATTTTTATCTCGCGGCTTGAGTTTCACGCCACTACGATCTTTTGGCGAGAATTGTTACAACATTGTTATTTGAGATATATTTATATTAGTTTGTATGGTTGTGGTCTCATGCTTGTGTTTGTTCATTGGCATGCGCCTGCCGATTGGCTGTTGGTCTTCTCTTTTTAACAGTTATTTTTTTTTGCATAAATGACTATATAAATGTACATGTATATATACATATGTATTAACACATATACACTTATACATACCTATGTATCTATACAAATACGTGTAATTATTCATTCAATCGCTGACGATTTGGGTCAGCGGTTGCAAGTGATGGTCTTAGATCACGATGCTTTTCTTCCTGAATATCTTCATCCATTTGTGTACATTGTTTTGTCAATGATGTCATTTCTGTAAACAACATGTAGCTTCCTGTGGCTGTTGGGAAGTCTGTACCCTCACTTTTTGCTAAGAAGTTAATGACGGCTCGTTGCTTCTGCTTCTGTTTGGAAATTATTATTTGCTTACCACGAAGAAGTATAAGAAATAAAGTTACTATAGAGGAAAAGTTGTTCCACTAATAGCTGCAATTCGGACGACTCAGATCAGTTGATAAAAAAATGTTATGATTACTTTTGCATTACTTTCAGTACAACCCTTGCACATAGAGTGCTACTTCAGTTGTTGCAACTTGTAAATATTTAATTTGGAGAACAGCACAGCTGTGTCCAGATTCCTCTGAGTATGTATGTATGTATGTATGTATGTATGTATGTATGTATGTATGTATGTATGTATGTATGTGTCTTTGTGTCTGTGTTTGTCCCCTATCACCGCTTGACAACCGGTGTTGGTGTGTTTACGTCCCCGTAACTTAGCAGTTTGGCTAAAGTGAAAGACAGAATATGTACCAAGCATAAAAAATAACAGAAAAGTACTGGGGTTGATTCATTCGACTAAAATTCTTAAAGACAGTGCCCCAGCATGGCCACAGTTTAATGACTGAAACAAATAAAACGATAAAAGAATTAAGAAAAATAGTTGCTACACAAGAAGGTGCCAACCATGCACAACTGAGACAACGTTTGACGTGGGTCAATGAAAAAAAGACGTACCATTTTGTTCATATTGAATCAATTTCAGGGAAGGGGATAAATCGATTACATCGACCCTAGTGTTCACACTAGTACTTATTTTACCATCGATCCCAAAAGGATGGAAGGTAAAGTCAACGTCGGTGGAATTTGAACTCAGAACGTAGAGACGGACGAAATACTGCTAAGCATTTTGTCCGGCGCAGTAACGATTCTGCTGGTTCGTCGCCTTAGCTTTTGTAGATATTAATAACCATCGCTGTGTATTGACCGACATAGCAACAAATGCTACCAGCATGTTAGATCTTATGACAGTGTAAGTAATTCAACGCCTTTCTTTCCTGTAATTATTTATTAATAAATTTTGCATGAACCACAATCACCGATCAAAGCAAAACTCCCATAAAATATTATTTTTTAACTGCTGTAACTTCTCACAAAGTTTTGGATTAATATAGTGGCTTATCTTTCATGCTATGTTCAGCCTGCGGCCTTAATCGGTTCCTTTCGAGTGAAGGCTGCTGCTAAAAGATGAATGATTTAAAAAGAACTTTTTAAAGACATTTAATAAAAGGATAGATTGACTCAGGAAGCAATTTTCGTTTATTATAAATAATTAATTTGTTTAACCATTTTGTATGTATATATGTCATTATTCAGTTATTTCAATATTTCTTGTCAAAAGAGGAAAAGCCGGTTTCTAACCAAGATTCAAGGCTCCTTCATCGAAATTTCAACATCAGCTGGGTATTTTTGTATGAATATATGTACGTTTTATTCAGTTTTATTTCAAGATTTCTCGTCAATAGAGAAAGAGCCAATTTCTAACCTAGAGTCAAGGCTCCTTCATTGGAATTTCAACAACATCAATAGGGTATTATGTATGTATGTATGTATGTATGTATGTATGTATGTATGTATGTATGTATGTATGTATGTATGTATGTACATGTACAGATTTATATATTTTGTTTTATGCATGTACACTCATGCATAGAGTTGCATGTCTAGATATGGTCGTATATACTTAAATGATAAACTCTTGGAAAGTTTTACAGGTTTTACAGTTTCAGTGATGGCTTGGAATCAGCTTCCTCTTTTCTGGTTTTGAGTAGTCTTCGAATCAGCTTTCTCTTTTCTGGTTTTGAGAAGCCTAATTTCTCAAGATTGGTATTTAGGCAGTGTGTTACATATCGCCGTGCTCCACTAATTACAGGTATAAACCTGAACTTGTAAGCTGGATAGAGTAGCTGTAGATTCCTCAATTCTTCAGCATAGTATGTGTGTATGTATATTTATAATATATACGAGAGTGTGATCTTGTGCCATTAAAAAAATCAATCATTGTAAATGATTCAGGCGAAATAAACGAGTGTTGCTTCGTAAATGCATTTCGTTGCTATTATGCTAAAGTGTCGTAAATCCAAAATGTTGCTTTATCTGAAAACGAAAAAATAGTTTCACCATTCCATTTCTTTTTTTACATTAGCAAAACCGTTGCACTACATTTTGACAATTTTCATATCTTGGCATCTGAAGTAGCTGGAGATACGATAGTTTGACCAAGAGAACCGGCTATTGCAAGCAAAAATAGATATTGAAAAAGCGTATTTGGTCAAATTTGGACATACGACAGTTTAACATAATAGCAACGATTTAATCTTTAGTACAGCATTAGTAAAACACACAAATATTTCTATCATACAGGCAAGCCCATAAAATTTTATTGGAGTTTAAAATCGATTATATCACTCCAACATTTGGCTGGTACATTTTTTTATCGGCACCAGGAAGGATGAAAGATAATGTTGACCTAATTGAGATTTGAACTTCGAACGCAAGGAGACAAATGTCACAAAACAAGTATTTAGTTACGTCTCTACTGATGCTGTCAATAACAATATGGGGATTGCTTCAACACCTCATTAAATTGATCATCCTCGTTATCATAATTATTGCTTAACTTCTGTAATGTCAGAAGTGTGATGTACAAAGTAACAGAAGCTGACGTTTCGCGCAGGGTAATTCGTCAGAGATGCTCAACTTAAAACGTTAATCTAAACATCCCTCAGAAAACTAATTTACCTAAATACATACAATACATTCTATATACGCACAACATACAACAAAGGAAAATTTGGCTTATGCTTTCTATTCAACTCGTTACAACACAAATTTCTGATTCTGCTGATCCAAAAGGAATTTGAATTAGCTGCTCGAAATAACAAGTGAAATCTCCCTCAAATCGTACTCTACCGATTTAAATAAGTTGTAATGTGGATCCTCGTTCACCTGTATGTTATTGTCGGCACTGTAATATTGTCGCCACTATTATGTTGTGGCGGTATTCGGCGTCTTATTACCTTCGACTCGTGTATCGTGCTATTGATTATAGCTTCGCAAGACAATGACTTTGAAACGTCTACGTTGACATAAGTGACACTGACTCCAACTGAGAACTCGTACAACGACTCTACTACTACTGGCTTTCTACAACGACTGACTGTCTGACTTTATAGTGGCTGAGTCATACCACTTTTTCACATGGGAAGGGGTGTACCATTTTCACTACAATAGGATGATGTAGTCGTAGATCGACCATTTCAAAGAAGAGACGGATTGGTTACGCATGGAACACTTTTTATCAGAGGTATGCTTGATCAGATCAGACCTGGGTCTAAACATCAACAACTACTAACTCTGTAATTTATAGTTGATTTTCTTTATTCTACGCTTGTTCTTGTTTAACCCCAGGTCATCTATAATTTAGCAGACCTATGATCAAACATATTCCAGCGGTAAAAACATTTTTTGTATGTTTGGAACTACATTGTCCAAAGTTGTTTTTCTTCCGATGTAATTTGAGGGAATTTTACTGCCATTTCTAGCTGGCCGAATGATTGTATAAAGGCTTTTTTCTTTTTTTGTTGTTGGTTCTAAGATAGCTAATGGTTTGGTGGATGCTGTGGAGGGCACACATTGCTGACTATATTCCGTTGCATATCGAAAGAATTCATTAAAAAACCCAAACAAAACAAAACAAACTGTCCCACTAAGTATTTCAATATTAATAAAAACAAAGGCGGTGAGCTGGCCGAAACGTTAGCACGCCGGGCGAAATGCTTAGCGGTATTACGTCTGCCGCTACGTTCTGAGTTCAAATTCCGCCGAGGTCGACTTTGCCTTTCATCCTTTCGGGGTCGATTAAATAAGTACCAGTTACGCACTGGGGTTGATATAACCGACTTAATCTGTTTGTCTGTCCTTGTTTGTCCCCTCTGTGTTTAGCCCCTTGTGGGTAGTAAAGAAATAGGTATTTCGTTTGTCGTTACGTTCTGAATTCCACCGAGGTTGACTTTACCCTTCATCCTTTCGGGGTCGATAAATTAAGTACCAGTTACGCACTGGGTTCGATATAATCGATTTAATCCGTTTGTCTGTCCTTGTTTGTCCCCTCTATGTATAGATCCTTGTGGGCAATAAAGAAATAAGAAATATGTTGCTAATGTTTTGCGTGGATGCTGCAAGTTTCTATTTCCAGGAAATATTAAACCTCAATTGTTCTAACGTGCTGCTGTATTTCATGTACAAATTATGTTAAAAGTGACATTCAAATTAAACAGAAGAAAATGAAACAACGCTCGATAGGTAATGTTATTTGTATCAAAACAAAAACAAAGCACAAGGGATGTAAATTGTTTTGAGTTATTTCTTTCTTTGTACAGAACTCGGCTATAAAGTAAATTCAGTATGGAGAAGTATTCAAATGCTTTGATTAATTTTATCCCCAAACAACATTTCTTGGTTAAAATCACTCTGTAGAAGGTGTCAATACTTAGGTTTTGGCAGCAACAATTTCAACAATACTCTAAAATTACTTTTCGTTATAAAACTTTATTTTACTTTTTGTGATATTTTGTAATAATTTTTCATTTCCTTATTTATAACAACAGTAATTTTTGCTGTTCTTATTTTTCTTTATATTTATGCTGGTTGCTATTGTTCAAAGGTTTATTTTCATCCCACGTTATAACGTCCACGAATATATTGCAGTAAAGGCGAGGAAAAACAATGAAAGAGCTCAGTAAAATATCATATTACTCATTCAATTATTTTTATGTTGAATATGAATTGCCAAACGGGAAATTAAAAAAAAAACACAAGTAAACACAGAAACATTTAAGTAATTTTTTTTTGTTTTCGAGAACCTATTTTTCTTCCTCCCTTCGCATTTATCTTTTTTTCCAGATCGGTTGCTTCGGAGTGATAGCTGTTGCAAGGAGAAGATATGTTTTTCTATCGACACTGGGTTCCTATTTGATTTTTTTTAATATAAAAGAAGATAACCATTTCAATGAACAGAAAACAACCTCCATTATTATATTGTTGCCATTTCGTCTTCTGTAGAATACTTTTCCATGGTTTAGCTATCATAAAAAGAAACAGCTGACTCTATCCAGTCAAAGGTCAACATAGTTCATGTATGAAAAACAGTCTCATTACATATTTCAACATACACACACATACACACATACACACGCACGCACACGCAGATACCAAGCGTGGCTATGTGGTAAGAATCTTACTTCCCAACCACATGGTTCTGGCTTCAGTCTCAAGGCGTAACACGTTGGGTAGGTAGGTGTCTACTACTATAGCCTCGGGCCGACCAAAGCCTTGTAAGTAGATTTCGTAGACAAATTGAAAGAAGCCTGTATCATATATATATATATATATATATATATATATATATATATATATATATATATATTATATATATATATATATATATATATTATATATATATATGAGATATTTAGAATATCTCTCTGAGAATTTAGAAATGCATTATTTCTATTTTTTGCCATCAGTAGATTTATTTCACTAGAATTCGTATATGTTTACAAGAGTCAGGCATCTCCAACTAGCAGGCCATGCTACTCCAGACTGATGACGAGGAAAGACTCAGAAACTAGTCTCTGGATGCAGGCTTAGCTGGGTGGGGGTGCTTGTCTCCCCCTTGTAAACATAATGACACAGGAAATCTGTCAAGGCCGACAGGAAGCGTTGCTGCTTCCTAGGGCTAAATAGCAGTAGTGTGATTCAATTCCCTTTATGGGACTGTCACATTAAGTTGACAGTATACAACTACTCTCTCTCTCTCTCTCTCTCTCTCTCTCTCTCTCTATATATATATATATATATATATATATATATATATATATATATATTAAAGTAACAAACTGAGTAAAAGAAATCCTGTAAAGGGCTGTGTAAAACCTCCAGTTCACTGGAACGTCAGTTGAATACCACATAAATAAGGGTATAATGCAAATTACAAACAATAAATCAAATAGAGAGATTCAATTGACAATCAGATTATTTATATTATCATATAACTTAATATGCCATGAATATAATATAACATAAAAATTTATTGAAAAAAACCAAAGAAGCCAACAATTTGTTGGCTACTTAAATAACATACAACAACAATATATAAGTATATAAATTAAGTAACAATATATACATATATAAATTAATTACCAGAGTCTTACTTAATCTAGAGACGTTAATAAAATTGTTTTTTTTTAATTGTAATTGTTATATAGTTGAAAAGTTAACGCTCACGCTCATAAACATAGGCATTTGAAATAATTTTTTTGCAATCCAGCCGTCCTTTCACACGGAATTTCGTCTGTTTTTAAACCAAAGCTGTGAAGAGACTTATATAATTGGATATGAATTACTTATAAATCAAATCATATATATAAATCGAAACAAATTGTTGTCGTGTTTTGATTTTTAATGTTATCTTATATTATGTTATGAATAAATTATTTGATTGTCAGTTGAATCTCTCTATTTAATCGATATATATATGTTGTATGTTTATATTATATAGAGTATGGAGACTTACAACTATATACTCCGGATAATATTACTGTCCAGCGAAGCAAGTACAGAATTACCCAGCGGAAGAATTCACGGAGTGACTTACAACTAATAATAGTCACAGACGTTAAATACTGATCGATGTAGCTAGCTGCAACTGGAGCTCAGCTGAGAGCCACCACGGTATCCGCCCGGATAATATATCCTTCCAAATTCACAATTATGCACACACATATACATGCGCGCGCGCGCACACACACAATTATTTTAGCATGAAATGAAACCACATTTATTAGATAAGTATTTTTAGCTTACCGTTTGTAAGTGGAGGAGTAATTATAACATTTGCTGGCCGTTTTAGAGTGGTGAGATCGATGCAAATTAAGTTTTATTTGAACATCTGTTAGTCGATATATGTTGGGAATAAGTGATTGAGCAAAGTATATCAGCGAGGTGCATTTTTGAGGAAGGTGGAGTGAACGAAGTGCTTTGTGCATGAACGTATTGGGGATGAATAAGGCAAATGGAAAATGAGCTAGGCGTGAGTATGATGGTCCTGGGTAAAGAGACTATGTAATTTGCTATTTCTAAGGAACAGAAACTGTTGTAATATCTGTAGAAAAGGCAGGGAAAAAATGGTAGTGCATTTGTCGACCAGTGATTGTAGTCTATTGATGAGTGAGCTTTCCCCAATCAGCTGGATGGCTTCGTTTTTGATATCTACGATAGTTGTGTAGTTGCAGCATCATCTAATATATGTGAGCTGTAGCGTAATTTGGGTCTTAATTGAGCTTTGCAAGGAGTTAGCTACTAGTTAAGTCTGAAAGTTCTTTTGTTTTTTGGTTGTGGAGAGGAAGCCTAGTCCTTGGAATTCATTTTTGTGTATGTTATATATGTGAGGTTGCCATGAAAGATGAACAAAACCAGGAGGTCTAAAATTCATAGTGTGTTAAAGGGTTTTAATTGTTTATGTCAGTCACAAGTTTGGAACGTGAGACAAGATTTTTCCTGAGTATGTATAAAATTTGCTTTCATACAGCTGAAGAATACGACCGCTTTATCTCTATTGGAGATTATTTTTAAGATCCCAGCTCACTTTAGCTGTGCTGCTGTGTGTAGATGACTTGTGTGTATGGACCGTTAGAAAAGATCGAAAGAGTAGCATGAGCTTTATTGTGTTGTTAAAAGTGACACAAAATTAAAGTGCTGAGGGCATAACTGATCTCTGAGGCTCATAGAATTGATAGATGTAGGTTAGAGACTTTTCCTTTTCGCTGTACATGAGGGGCCTGGCAATAAAGTTTCGACCCAAAAGACCAGGGATTTATACGCAGATAACACAGCTCGGAAGTTCTTATGTCGGACACGGTCAAATTACACTGGTCAACAAGTATTTTTCATCAAGTATTTTTCATAATTCTGATTTTCGAGATGAGAAAGTTTATTGGTTTTAGCTCATGCACTATATAGAAATTCCAATTAATGACGTGTATGCATGTATTTAATTTACATCATGGAAACATACCTTTAAAATAAACTACATTATTCATTGCTGCATAGTTCAGATGCAGTATTTCATCAGCTTAAATTAATCAATAAAGTTTTGTCTGATAAAATAGGGATTTCAACATCTCAAATTGTCCAGTCATAATTGGTCTGATGAAATATTTCATCATCTCAAATTCAATATAAGTATAACCGTTTGTATCTATTTCCTTGCTTGTTTTACAGTGTTTACAATGTCAAGACGGTGTAGAAAAATCGTCCTGATGTGTTTTGTTATGTCTGTGGACAATTTATTGTGAAAGCTCAAAAACGTACAATAACACCAGAGATAAAGACAATTTATAAGCTGTAGTTTGATTCTCCTCTTGGAGATCAGGACAAGTTATGGCCACCACATTTTATCTGCTCAGCTTTAAAATTTATCAACTGGCTTACGTGACTAGTTCAATAAGAAGAAGTCCATGCCTTTTGCCATTCCAATGATATGCAGGAAGCTGAAAGACCATTTTAATTAGTTATTTTTGCAAAGTAAATGTCACAGGATTTTCTATGAAGAATAAACACAAAATTATGTATCCTAATTTGGATTCTGCAATGAGACCTGTGCCTCACAATGGAAGTCTGCCAATTCCAGTTTCACCAGATGATGGTGTTGAAACATCAGATGATGATACTGACTGTCACCATAGCACTGCTGCGAAAGATTACGTGGCTGATGACGATAGCTTTCAACCTCGGAAATTTTCCCAAGCTGAACTGAATAACCTTGTCAGAGACCTATCCCTATCAGAAGATAAAGCAGCAACTGTTGGCATCAAGACAGGAGAAGTATCTGCTAGAGAACGGTGTTCATATAACTTATTTTCGGCAGAGAAATGTGGTTCTACAAACGTGTTTTTCTATTGAAGGCTTGCTTTGCTTTTGCAGTAACATCGATGGACTTTCCGAATGTTTATCATAAAATCATAATCCTACAGAGTGGCGTTTGTTTATGGACTCTTCAAAACGAAGTTTTGTACTTCCCCATAATGGTAATAATAATAATGGTAAGCTGTACTTCTCCATAATGGTAATTTGAAGCTCTCCATTTCTATTGCACACTTCGTTCATCTTTATGAACCATATGATAATATGGAGCTTTCCCTTCATGCCATTGCCTATGAAAGATACTCAGGGAAAATATGTGGAGATTTAAAAGTCATTGGAATGCAGTCAGGTTTCACAAAATACTGTTGTTTCTTGTGTTTTTTGAGATAGTCGGGCAACCGACAGACATTATTTGGAATCAAACTGGCAGACAAGAACATCATACCAGCTAGGACTATCTAGCGTCAAGAACACACCTCTTGTAGATCCATGTAATGTCCACTTTGCACATAAAGCTTGAACTGATGAAAGAGTTTGTAACGACACTAGGGAAAAGAAATGTCAGAGGGCTTGAGTATATTGTAGAAAAGTTTCCCAAAATCACACAGGCGAAGTTGAAAGAGAGTATTTTTGTCGGACCCCATGTTAGAGAAGTCCTCAAAGATGTCAAATTCAAGACAACGCTGGATGAACTGGAACTGCCTGCCTGGAATGCTTTCAACTGGATCTGTGAGAATTTCTTGGGCTACATGGAGGCGACGGACTACAAAGATGGCATCAAGAATCTTCTGAAATGTTACTCAGCAATAGGTTGTCGCATATCCCCGAAAGGTCATTTCTTGGACTCCCATCTGGATTTCTTCGCAGATAACCTTTGAACAGTGTCTGATGAACACAGTGAAAGATTTCACCATTTTTTTGTATATTCACTCTTTGTAGAATGATAGTAATGATTTTAACTCTATAAATTCATTTACTTACAAATATGTAAATATTTGCATGTATCTACTGAAAAACTGATGAGTGCTGCATACAAATGGAGTGAAAGTTTGAAATCAGCATGAAAAATTAGTCTAACAAAGTTGGTTTCCATTCATAATGAGTATAATACATTTAATTTTGTTGACCAATGATATCAAGGGCAGTAACATTGTAATCATTCAAGTTTTCATCGGGCCATTCGATCACATACCATTATAAGTATGCGATCAAATCAATTGGAATCGATATTATACGAAGAGCGTTCAATAAGTAATGCCCTTACCCACTCCCCATAGCAGTAGAGCAACGAAACTTAGCATAGTTATTAGTCTTTTTCATAGGAACCACCCTGAGTTACGCATTTCTCCCATCGTTTGATGCAGCTCTGGAGACCGTTTTTGTAGAAGACCCCAGCTTGGTCCTCCAACCACGACGTGACTTCAGAAATCAAGGCTGCATCATCTGGGAAACGCTTTCCTTTCAAAAACAACTTCATGACTGGGAAGAGGTGAAAATCAGAGGGTGCAAGGTCAGGAGAGTAGGGGGATGGGAGAGGAGTTCATAGCCGCACGCCTGTGCTTCTGATCTGGCGACACGCGAGTTGTGGACCGGAGCGTTGTCCTGCAGGAGGAGAATGCTTTTGCTGATCTTGCCCCGCCTCTTGATTTTGATAGCTTCTCTTAATTTCCTCAAAAGTGAAGCATAATAGGCTCCTGTAATTGTAGTACCCTTTGCCAGGAAATCTGTCATCACTACTCCGTCCTGGTCCCAGAAGACTGTGAGCATGACCTTGCCAGCGAAGGGCTGCACCCTTGCCTTCTTTGGAGGAGGTGAGTCACGGTGCTTCCACTGCATTGACTGGGCTTTGGTCTCTGGATCATAGTGATGGACCCAGGTTTCATCCTGTGTAATCAGTCTTTTGAAAACGTTTGACTCATCTTCTTGGCACATCTCCAAATTCATCCACGAGCACTCGACGCGTTCTTGCTTCTGGAAAGGTGTGAGCAACCTGGGAATCCATCTAGCAGACACCTTTTGCATATGCAAATGGTCATGAATGATAGTTTCCACAGACCCGGTACTAATCTTGACCTCATGGGCTATTTGGCGAATTGTTATGCGTCGATCTTCCAAAATGGCAGCCTCAACTTGACGGACAGATGCCTCATCAATGGCAGAAGAGGGGCGACCAGATCTGGAAGCTGTTTCCACAGAGTTCCGACCATGTTTGAATTCACGATGCCAGTGTTTTACAAGGTCATATGATGGGGCAT
>NC_043002.1:45265527-45305527 GCF_006345805.1 Octopus sinensis | reverse complement strand
ACTGTAACAACACTTGTGACCTGACAGGATGTATGGTGGGTAGCATGGATGTGGTATCCCTATACCCATCGATCGACGTAGATTTTGCGGTGGAGAAGTGCGTAGAGATGATCAACGAGAGCCAGGTGGAGTTCCGTAATGTCAACACAGAGGAACTGGGCCTCCTACTGAGACTGACATGTAACAATGAATACCTAGATAAACAGAAGGCTTAAAGAACGCCTAGCACAGAACTCCATACTCGTAAACATGTACTCTCGCTATGTTGATGATATCAACATAGTGGTAAAAGCATCCCCACAAGAGAGTACTGTTGATATAGTAATAGAAACTAATACTATGGAGAGCATCCAGCAAATAGCTAACTCCATCCACCAGAGTATTAAGGTCACAATAGACTACCCCACTAAACACCCCAACCATAGACTACCAGTACTAGACACTGAACTCTGGCTAGAAATTGTGAATAATAAAACCCAAATCCTTCATTCATACTATGCCAAACCTATGGCCTCAAAATACTTGATACACCGGAACTCAGCCATTGCGGACAATGCCAAATTCAATATTTTGATGGTAGACCTCGTCAGAATAATGAGAAATGTGTCATGCACGTGCGAGCCTACAGAGTTAAAGAGACACATACAATATTTCATTCACCGCATGCAGTTCTCAGGTTACAGCCATAAAGAATGGATCAGAGTATACAAAGGAACCATGAAGAAATTTGATAATATATTATGTAATGATAGGAATGGGATTTGCCCACTCTATAGGAACAAGTCATGGAACACTAGAGAAAGGACAAAAAAGAAAATAGGGAAGGCCAACTCTTGGTATGATAGCCATAAATACCAGAGTGTCATATTCGTTGACATCACCCCTGGAGGTGAACTGGAGTACCGCTTTAGAAGGACCCTAGACAAACTTAAGCTAAGGATTAAGGTTGTTGAAAAGCCAGGCAACCCTATCAAATCTATAATTGGTAGAACCTATCCTTTTAGTAGAACCCCCTGTACGGATAAGTACTGTATGTAGATTTAGCCCACAAACTAACTGTAAAGCCAGAAATATAGTCTATAGTATAAGATGTATAGAGGGACGATGCAGTAACAAGACAACGACATACGTAGGGGAAACGGCAAGAAGCATAGGAGAGCGGGTAAATGGACATTGGAGACAACTCAAGGAAGGTAAAAGCTCATCGATTCTGTACCAACACGCCGAACAGGAACACGGGGGATCAATCAACAACATAGAAATTAAAATAATGTCCACACATAGAACAGATGCAACAATCAGACAAATTACAGAAGCTACACACATAATAGAAAATAAACCTAGCCTGAATAGAAAACTAGAATGGAACACTAGCACACACCACAACATATGACGGTAGAGGATCCCGATAACATAATAAATACACAGATAAATAAACAAATATAAATAAATAACTATATTATTATTATTATTATTTTTATTTTTTACTTTTATTTTTTTATTTTTTTATTAAAAAATTTTTTTTGGGGATTTATTATTATTATTATTACTAGTATTGTTGTTATACATACATATGTAATGATAATAATAAAGGGATGTAAACACATGAACAAAATAAGAATAAACAAAAACAACAAAAACAAATTACATGAACGTATATAAACCGAAGATACAAATATTACAGGGATCCCCCCACACACTAAATAAACATAGACGCACATAGAGTTATAAACATGCGCAAATGAAGACACACAATAGAAATACAAAATGGCTGACGGTTAGTAAGGAGAGACACAAATAAGAAAGAAGAAAACAAAGTACCACTGATGCGGTCACAGGAGTGTGACGAAAGAACTCTGGCCGAAATAAGATTAAGATTAATGTAAAAAATAAATAACACTGAAGCAAAGTAACACCAAATATATAGTGCGTGTGATTTTATTGGCTAAACTGGCAAAATGACCATTCCGAAATATAACAATATCTGTTTCAACACACGACTTCACATAAAAAATCTTGCACAACAAATATATAAACGTATATATATATACATACACACACACACCACACACACACACATATATATATATATATATATACATATATATATACATACAGGGCTTGGACAAAATAATGGAAGCACCTTAAAATTTCAAACAAATTTATCTTAATATGGGGTAGGACCGCTTTTGGTAGTAATTTCAGCTTGAATTCTATGGGGTATGGACTCGTACAAACTTTGAATTGTTTCCAAAGGAATTTTTTTCCATTCTTTAGCTAAAATAGTCTCCAATTCTTGTAGTGATGATGGTGGAGGATATCGCCTCCTTACTTGTTTTTCTAAAATGCACCATAAATGTTCAATAATATTGAGGTCTGGAAACCAGATAAGATGTTCAATTTCACTAGAATGTTCCTCGTTCCATTCAGTTACAACTTTAGCTGTGTGAATTGGAGCATTATCATCCTGAAAGATTGTGATTTCCCCCTGGAAACAGTTCCGCAATCATAGGATGAATTTGATCAGGTAAAATGCTTAAATAGTATTGACTATTAATTCTACTATAAAGGGAAACCATTGGGCCGGTGGATTTCCAAGATATAGCCACCCCACCCCAGATCATCACAGATCCTCCTCCATATTTAACAGCTGGAAGAGGCAGTCTGGGTCAAATGTTTCTGTAGGCTGTCTCCACACGTATACTCGGTCGGTGGTCGGAAATAAGGCAAAATTTGACGCGTCCGTGAAGATAACATTCTTCCACTGATCTAGGAACCAATTCTATAGGTTTTTACTCCACTTTAAACGATTTGCAACGTTTGTTTTTGAAATATTGGTTTTCTGATTGCAATCCTCCCGTGAAATCCGGCTTTGTGCTGCTCCCGGCGAACGGTTATTGTGGAAACTGGGTTCTCTAGGCGGTCATTAAGCTCTGCAGTAATTTTGCGAGCTGTACTTTTGTGATCCTTTCTAACAATTCGCGTAAGAGTCCGACGGTCCTTATCTGAAAGCTTTGGTTTTCTTCCAGGGTTTTGTTTTGACGAGGAGATTTTTCCCTCTTTTTCAAAGGCTGTCATTACTTTCGAGACAGTACCTCTTGATACACCAAATATTTCGGCTGTTTTCGTTACGCTAGCGCCTGCCATACGAGCACCAAAAATTTGACTTCTTTGAAAGTCCGATAAATCTGTCATTTTAATGAACTTCAATTACCTTTTTCTGATGATATCTGAAAAGAATCAGCAATTTTGGCAAAACATATTAAGCAACACTAATAATAAAATCAAAAGCATAAAAATAAACAAGCTTTTGACGGTTTTAGAGATATTTCAAAATTATAATGCTATGATGCTAGGTGTTTCCATTATTTTATCCAACCCCTGTACACACACACACACACACACGCACACACACACACATACAAACACACACACAAACACACATACAAACACACACACAAACACACACACAAACACGCACATACATACACACACATATACATATATGTATATATATTTTCTTTTACTTGTTTCGGTCATTTGACTGCAACCATGCTGGAGCACCAGCTTTAGTCCAATAAATTGACCCCAGGACTTGTTGCTTGTAAGCCTAGTAATTATTCTATCAGTATCTTTTGACGAATCGCTAAATTACGGGGACGTAAACACACCAACATAGGTTGTCAAGCGATGGTGGGGTACAAACACAAACACAAATACACAATACATACTCACACACAAACATGCACACACACACACACACACACACACACACACACACACACACATATATATATATATATATATATTTACAATAAATATAAGTGTTTGAAATTTATACACGGAGTGATAACGACTATGTGGTTTTCTTACATGCTAAAAAGGCCAGTCAAATTCCGAAACCACAAAAGCACGTTCTTATTTAGGGCACTTTGATTGTAAGCGAGTAGGACAATTTGAAAGAATTAAAATATCAGTTAATTCTATACCCAGATAATTCCCTGTTGAATTTATATTCACTGCTGTATTATTCTGGCTCGGCACGCTGATTGAGGTAATTTGATTTGAATTCTTAATGTATAACGATGAAACTCAGTATGCACGTGTTTTCTTTTTGCTTCGGTACGTATTCGAATTTTATAATTATATGTCCCACCGATTCTACTGAAGATCCTCGGAAGGTTAATTCATGAACTGATTGATTAATTAATTGATTTATTTAATCATTAATGGCAAAATTTTGGAGTATAGAATTAATTAATATATATTGTAAAAATATTTATGTCTTCCGATATTTTTTATGCATTTTAGCATACATACATACATACATACATACATACATACATACATACATACATACATACATACATATATATATATATATATATATATATATATGCATACATACATACATATGTATATGTATGTATGTATGTATGTATGTATGTATGTATGTATGTATGTATGTATGTATGTATGTATTTCAGTAATTTATACAGCTTCTGCACGAATTGCTAATTTTGCTGTCGTGTTGATATATATATATATATATATATATATATATATATTCACACACACACAGACATACCCAGATACACAGACACATACACATACACACACAAGTAAATTTGATCTCTTACACAAATCATACACTGAAAAAAAAAAAAAGAACTTCAATGAATAATTCTCTATGCGTATTGATAATTTAGGGTGGTTGGGTTAAAATGGCTGAAAGTCACTATTCTCTGCATCATATAATAAGAAATTCTTTGTCAAAACTGAGTCAAAATTAAATTAAAAGACGACATATAAGATGTGGACTGTGCATAAGATCGAATTCAAAACAATCTGTAAATTCTATGAGTGCCATTCTAAACATGATTGTGGGGAGTATGTATTCCTGTAAAGGACGCACAATATAGTAGTCATTACAGTGAAATATCAATTGGTTCGATTCAAAATAGGATCTTACTTCTTTGTTGTCTCTCATGAGTTTCCTTCGTATCAATACATTTTGCTCTATTATAAAATGTAACGATCTATGTTTGCTTCGTTTTTGCTAAGTCAGGTAGAAAGTGCTTCATTTGCATTCTGCTAAAATTTCTCCTTGCATAAGCATGCCAACGGAACCAGTAATTAAGGATTTACAATCTTCAAGCCCCAACGCCAAATTTCCTTTAGAAGTTCTCTCATGTTAATGGCGACAAATATAAAACTATTGCAATGCATCAGCCCAATAAGCATTATTGATTCCTTACGTAGTCACAATAACTTGAATTTACAAGTAAAAGCAGACGATCATACTTTATAATATAGCAAAGGGATTAAGGATACGAATGAAAGGAAGTAAGTGGTATCGACTGGGAACCGAAACTGGATAATGAATCCAGTATGTTCAGTGCTTACAGGATTCATTCATATTCTATAAAAGGCCCTCCAGGAAAGTAGAAAACATTGAGAAAGCATGAAAAGAAACGAAAATTGTTTCTAGATTAAATGTTGTTTTTTACTAAATTTTATTTAATAAACGTACAATAAACGAAGAAGTTGTTTAACACTGGGACAAGCGTGATTACAGAGACCTATAACCAAAGACCATGATCATTTTGTCTTTTTAACGGAGATACATTAGACAATGTGTTGTTTTCTTTCTCCGGCGGTAGAGTGTAAGTTGAGGGAGATTTGGCTGCTATTTCTAGCGGACAGGACTCCACGCAGAGGCTCTCTCGTTGGATCGTATTTAGAGAACTGAAAAAAAAACGAGTGGTAAAAATGGTAAAGGAACAAATGAAGGACATTTGATACTTAACTGACATTCCTTTGCGTTCTGTGTTCAAATCCAGCTACACTCAACTTTACACACACACACACACACACGCATACACATACACACACACACACACACACACACACACACACACACACACACACACACACACACACACACACACACACACGCACGCACATGCAAACGTAGATACATACGTGCATAAGTAAACACACATATATTTGATACTGCGTGGACTGAGATCCCCATTATTAAAAACAAAGTTTTAAAGACTTGTGATATGCATATTAGTAGCTTCAGTTCCATGTATCTAGCGGCTTTGTTGAATATATAAACGAATTGGCTGCTTACTTCTTTGGTGTTTGGTCAAATGATATAAACACCTCGGATGAAATTTCCACCTCCTCTTGATTAATGAGGCGCCGCGTGAGAGACAACAAAGAAGTAAGATCCTATTTTGACTCGAACCTATTGATACTTCACCGTAGTGACATCGACTCGATTCCCTTAAGCTCCTGGAGTGTATTCGGGGCTGTTTGATTGACATAAAGTCTTATGTTGTCTTGCTGCAAAAGAGTTTGCTTTCTGTTAACCAATGCCTAGTTAACCAATGCCTGTTAACCAATGCCGCACAATGGTATACGTTTGTGAAATGCCGTGCTCTTCTGATACTGTCGAACCAATTGGTTACTGTATTGTGATCAACTGTGCCTTTACATTCTGTATGACAAATGCTTTTGGTTGCTTCCGGGGCATCATAGCTCAGTTCGAACTTGTACAGCATAAGTTCCCGAATTAGTCTACATTGAATGTTCATCTGTGCGGTTTTCAAATCACATATGGAGTGAAACAACGAACAACATATCAGCGTATCAACTAACGCGATACTGCCAACCTCAGCGGGTACCTTCCACAGCTTGAACTGCTTGGATCACGTGATATACACGCCGCAAACTAACTTGTTTTCAAATATATGTGCTTGTGTATGTGTATATCTATCTATCTATCTATCTATCTATCTATCTATCTATCTATCTATCTATCTATCTATCTATCTATCTATCTATCTATCTATCTATCTATCTATCTATCTATCTATCTATCTATCTGTATGTATGTAAACATACACACATGCATACATACATACATACATATCGTGTTTATATTTGTGTGTGTGTGTGTGTGTGTGTGTGTGTGTGTGTGTGTGTGTATAATGTGAGTGTGAGGAGCCGGGTTTACAGGTGTACTCAGTTCTTGGTTATAAACATGACGCAGTATTATGGCCTGGATAAAAACTCTGACCTCTTGACCTCTCGATTGACTCTGCTGATTTATCAGTTCTGTCGTATATGGTATTCTTAATATAAAAAATTAAAAAAAGTAATATTAGGTGTTATTGTTGACACTGTTATAGTTGTTCAAACTTAGCTCGGATCTCAAATAATTCGTATATATGATTACAGACGTTCCAATTTGATTCAGTTTTTTCTTTTGCCTTTTCATTAGACACTATATATATATATTGAAAACATTATCCACAATGACCCTTAGGAGAGTCAACGAAATTATCCTATAAGTACAACATTTATTAAGACGGCAGAGTATTGTTTTACAATTGCTATTTCCCGCATTTTGATGTACTGAATAGAATTTTCTCCCTCGTTGCCTCAAAGCGTATCAGTTAATTAATCAAGATGTGTGCGTACCGAATGATCAGAAAAACCTCTGAGGAGAATTTGTGTGCATGCTTTCAAATGAGTATTCTAATACAAATCTTTAAAGATTTATCGATACCATCCTCAACATCATCATTATACCCACACCAACACCAGCACCAGCACCAGCACTACCACTGCCATCATCATGACTACCCACGTACTCTTCCTGCTTCGCATCATCATTACGACCACGACCACCACTACCACCAGCATCATCATCATCATCGTTACCATAATCATCCTTATCAGTCTCCTCCTTCCTCCTACTTATCGTTGTCGTCATCATCATCGTCGTCGTCGTCGTCTATCCTCCTCCTCCTCTTCATCATCATCATCATCATCATCGCCATCGTCATCTTCGTCGTCGTTGTCGTCGTCGTTGTCATCTAGGGGTGTTTAAGAGATGATTCCTGTAAAGCACTGTTTCAATGCAGCTATCGTGCAACAGCAAATGAGCAAGAAAAAAATTCGTTATCTGGACGCTCAGCAAGAAGTCTTTTCGCTACAGCGAACACTAACCTTCCCACTCTCTCTCACTACCCGAAAAAATAAATGATCTTCTAACACAGAGGAATATATTCGGCGCCTCGCTACCCAACTACAATGGAATCTAAAAAACTCTATCTCATTCAGTTCAGACAAACATAAACACACACACACACACACACACACACACACTCACACGTAAAATTTCACACATATATATCAATATTGTTTTCAACTTTGCTCATGACAGATATACGCGTATATACACACACACATACATACACACACACGTGCACGCGCACGCATGCACATACACACATGTAAATGCTTTTTAATTACTTTTTCTTGAAAGCCAAAAGAAGATGCTTTATATTTTTGCCTTGTATTTCAATATTTCGGAGTTATGTCTCCTTCTTCAGGAAATCTCACAATTAATATACTGAACGCACACAAACATACACACACACGCATACACGCGCTCACAGACTTCAAATTTTTACACAAGGCCAGCAATTTCGTGGGAGGGCTTGGTCGATTAGATCGACCCCAGTGATCAAATGGTACTGATTTTATCATTTTATCGACCCCTAAAGGATGAGAGATAAAGTTGACTTTGGCGGAATTTGAACTCAGAACGGAAAGATGGACGAAGTGTCGCTAAGTATTTTGCCCAGCATGCTAACGATTCTGCCAGCTCGCCACCTTTGAACATATATTTATATATCTTACCAATTGACCTCACCCCCTCTCCAAATCTCATCAGGCATATATACATAACACACCCACACTCTCGTATGCACGCACACACAGACACACAAACACGCACGCACACACACACACACACACACACACACACACACACACACACACACACACACACACACACACACACACACACACACACATAATACAGAAATTAGCCGAGCAAATTACGAAGCTTAAGTACTGTATAAAGACAATTTTTCCAGAACTTGAAACTTCCGGGATAAAGTAACAGTGGATTCACAATCTGACTAATACTTTTAAATCTATACCTACACCATCTTCCAAATCCTTCTCAAAAAAGGCACACAAACAAAGCAATCAGAACACTCATAGTACTGCACCGTTCTCCAAATACTTCTGTACAAATTTTACAACCAGACGTACATAAAGGATAAATATGAAGAGAGATAGATGCATATAAGTAAACTGATAGACTGGCAGACAGTCAGACAGACGGAGTTTTGGAATAAGCACGCCACTTAACCAGCCATAACTTCTGTATTTTTTAATTCCCCAGATTTCTATGTTGTAAACATGAAAGATTACAATTTTTGGAAAAAATAAAAAAATAAAAAAATAAAATTTCAATGTTTGTATTCCCCACTACCTGTAACTTATTATTTTTTGTTTTCCCTGGAATATTTAAAAAAAATTGTTTGCTTGAAAAAGCGTAGATTGATTCTGTCAAACTTTTTCCTTTTTTAAATTCCAAAGCAATTTTTCAAGTTAAAAATGAAACAGTTATATTTTCGCGTATCCGCGCAGTATATTGGAGTACTTTCTTTTTTCATTTTAGAAAATTTCTATTTCACACAATAAATTTTAGCATAATCAATATTGTGTAAAATTTTCTAAAGAACTGAAATATGTTTTTGACTGGGAAAACGAAACAAAAACCTAGTGGTAGTTTTGTACTTCTAAAAAAACTTTTGTTTACTGATCGACTGCTTCACTGATGCTTCACTGATGAGGCCTTATAACACCGGATCATATTTGTAACTTACATTCTATCAGTTCAAAAAGATGACATTTCCTGCCTAATTGAAATTCATTTTACGGAGACAAGTGATTTGATCTGAGATAGAAACAAAAAGGATTGCAGAATGGAAGACACATGCTAGCCTTTCAGAAACGCACAAAGACTGTAAACTTCACTTAACATTTTCAGTTTGTATTATAGAGTCAAAATAAGGTGGTGAGCTGGCATAATCGTTTGCACGCCAGGCAAAATACTTAGCGGCATTTCGTCCGTGTGTACATTCTGAATTTAAATTCCACCGAGGTCGACTTTGCCTTTCATCTTTTCGGGGTCGATAAAATAAGTACCAGTTGAAATGGTCACTGGAGTCGATGTGATCGACTCAGCCCCACCCTTGAAATTGCTGGCCTTGTACCAAAATTTGAAACCAATGTAGTGTCAAAATAAGGCGACGTGGTGTCAGAATCCTTAGCATGACGAGCAAAATACTTAGAATAGCTGCATTTCGTCAATCTTTACGTACTTGCTCCTCATCCTTTCGCGGTCGATAAAATAAGAAGCAGTGGAGCACTGGGGTTAACTCAACCTCTACTCCAAACACTACTGGCCATATGTCAGAAATTCCATCGTTCGAATCTTCGATATGGTCCCTGACAACGTTACACTGCATCTAATTTCAATGTTCTGTAAAAGTTATTATATACTTTTTGAAATTGTCTCCCCTCCTCGATGAAAAAGACGATAACATTATTTCTAGATCATTTCTCTAGCCTGTAACGTTTAATACTACAAAAGTATTTGTGAAAGGTTAGAAATGGGAGACTGCCAAAGTGCTATGTATGATGCGTAATATAGTTCAGGCGACTATATCCCTTTCTAGAAATTTGTGACCTTATTCTAAGGTCTTATTCAGATATTATTAATACGATACTGTAAAACAAAAGGAAAGATCTCTATGAACCGAACTCGCGAATCAGTTTTGATTTCCAGTTCAAGCTATTTCATTTTGCATAAGTTACAAATACCTTATATCTATATACATAAATCTGTAATAGTGTCTGTCTCTGTGTTTGGGGTTACACTAACTCCTCCATCACCGTCCAACCGATTTTAATGATTTTTGGCACATAAGTAGATCACATGCCCTGAAGTTCAAATAAGACCGGAAATTTCCGAAAACTCGATAATACTCCGTTGGCGTCGATTTTTGTGAGCTCAATCGGGTGTGTGAATGGAAATTCTCAAAACGATGTTATTTTTCCTGCAGCTTTTGCATTTTTGTCCGATTTTGATGAAAATCGATGAGCGAGCGAAGCTCATGGCAGTGAGTTGATGTCAGTATATGGCGTTGACAAAAATCGATAAAGGCAAAAAGAGTGAGTAGAAGCTGTCAAAAGCCGTTATAGAGATAAAGAGGAGGGAAGGGGAAAGTGAGAGATGGAAAAGAAAGGGTGATAACCGTAAGAGAGAAACAACAAACACTTGTCAAAGTCCGTTGAAAGACGATGAATTTTCACTCTTTTTGCCATAGCAACCACATCTTTATAGCTTGCGAATTTTAACCATCGCGGGTCCCATTCTCATTACGCATTTATTATCCCTGCCAATTTCCTGTTCGATCTTAGCCTCGGTTTGGCCGCCATTAACCGTCAAAGCAAAATGTGCATACAATTTTCATCCAAGGACTGTTTTATATATATATATATATATATTATATATATATACATAACAACAACAACAACAACAACAACAACAACAACAACAACAACAACAACAATAATAATAATAATAATAATTATAATAATAATATATATATATAGAATAATTTACTAACTTATATAACGTAGTGAGGAAAGTGGATGTGAAGAAAAAAAAAACGTTTTTATCATTGAGTGATTGTTGCGAAATAAATATGATAAAGATACGATAATTAATTCAAATGTTTAAATCTCGAATATAAGAGAAGAGTATTATTTGAAATATGTATATACATTTATATATACTGGTGCATTTAAAAAGAACAGAAAGTTAAGAAAAAACTACGACAAAGTATAAAAAGGATATGTGCATATATGCATACACAGATATATATATATATATATATATATATATATATATATATATATATATATATATCCATATATACACATATGCATACATACAAATACATACACACACATATATACATGCTTATATGCACACATACATACACACACACATGCATATATATATATATATATATACATACACACGCACACACATAAACATATACACTCATACACACATATGTGGGCATATGCAGGTGTATGCATATATGTACATCTATATACAATTGTATAATAATATGAATATCATATAATATATGTAAATGTAATAACTATATAAGAAATAAGTGAAATATGGAATATAATGTATAATCTATGAATTATATTAAACGGTGCTAATATAAAACTAGAAAAGAAATTTAGAGGTAGTAGTAACAATTGTAAAAGAAACATAAACACAATAATAATAATATAATAATAATAATAATAATAATAATAATAAAGAGAAAAGAATGTTGAAATATTATAAAACTCTTTGTATGTATAACCAAAGGGATAAATAAACTAAATCTATGAGAGTGTGTTCAATTTGTGTAAGTGATTGTTGTGCGCTAAGAATTTCTGTAAATATAAACATATATCACCTGTAAGATTTTGGTTAATATAGGTAGATTTGTAAGAGATACACACACAAAAATATTTTTTTAAAAATGGGATAGTTATGATAGGAAGTATTTAAAAAAATACATATTATATAAGTGGTTATCAAAGTTTACGTATAAGAAAGAAGAATAAAAAAGAGAGAAGGGGGAATATAATAAAGGAAATAAAAATAAAAAAGATATATTATAGTAAAAAATAGTCACCCCAAAATATTAAAGAGTGTTTGCGTATATCAATAGTAATAAAGAAAGATTGAAAATATCAATAGATTGGCAATAGTTAATTATGATGATAATAATAATAATAATAATAATAATAATAATAATAATAATAATAATAATAATAATAATAATAATAATAATATAATAATAATAATAATAATAATAATAATAATAATAATAATAATAATAATAACAAAAAAAAACAAAACAAAAAAAAACAAAAACAAAAAAAATGATGATGCTAAGATTCTCTCTGGTCGAACACAACTTCTCTATTCACAAACAATACAGAACAGCCCTTCCTTAATTTTTCTTAAGCCTAATAGCAGTAAACATCTGAACTTTTTTTGACCGATAGGACCCCACCAAAAAAAAAGAGAAATATCACTGATGGTGATGGTGATGATGGTGATGATGATAATAATGATAGTAATAGTGCTGATAATCTATCTAGCTATCTACACACACACACACACTCAAAGAGTTCAACAAACACAAAGAAAGTATTATTTGACAGGCAAGAACTCTGGTGTTGAAGACAGTCAGCCAGCCAACCACCAAGCCAGCCAACTAGACAGACAGACACTACTGTGATGGTGATAATGATAAAAAAAACAAAAATAACAATAATAAGATACTGCTGTGACTACACATAAAACAATATCATTGATGATGATGGTGGTGATGGTGATGGTGATGATGATAATGATGATGGTAATGGTGGTGATAATGATGATAGTGATGGTAATGGTGATGATAATAACAATAATAAGCCGACTACGGCTGCTATAATGGTACGATTATATTGTAACGGCAATGATGGCCGTCTCCCCACGAGCCAATCAAAGCTAAAAAATGATAACATTATCGTAGCACCAAAATGTTTTTGGAAACTAAAAGGAAAACTAAATCAGTATACCAAATCGCTTGTCCTATGGTTAATCTGGAAGCGCGTCCCCCAGAGAAGAGCCAGCCTGGGATCGAAAAGTCATCAACTGGCACAAACTCTTCTCCGAATACGGACATGGATGGTCACTTGAACGGGAAATCCCCCAACTCGAGCCCTCCAAGTTCACCACCACAACCACCACAGAAAGAAAAATGTAAGCGGAACAAATGGACCCGAGAAGAGTATAAAGAAGTAATATACGCTTATTACTATGCATTAGGTAGGCCATCTCAAGAGAGACACACCGCAAACTCTTACAGTATATGGAGAAAACGGAATCAAGACAGTAGGCCCTATTTGGACGAGAACAAATTAGCAAATGTGAGGAGGGATATCCTTAGAAATACAGACTCACAGACAGTGAAATAAGCGCGATCAAGCATGCAACGGAAAATGACATAAATATAAGACACAAAGAAATGAAGAATCAGATGAACAGTATAGCCCGCCACGAGGCTTAATTGAAAGACTGCCATCTGACCAAAGTACGCAAAGGCCTGAAGATACAAGAAATTCTATTGTACCTGTTAAAGATAGCCAGGAAAACGAAAAAACAACAGTAACTGAAGATCTCGCATTTGCTGAAGAACACAGAGAGTCTATGGCAGAAATGAGGCAGAAAATCCTGAATACGCTTGAAGTTGTAAGACATACAAGTATGAATGATAGAGAACCACTTCATAAACTCTCAAATACAAACCAAAATAAAAAACAAATCCAAATTGGCAACTATGTAACAAATGAAATAATACGAGAATTAAAACCTGATTTTACTGAGTTAAATGAAATTATTTACGCTTCTGCTAGGGCAATTGAAACCAGCTGTATGCCCCCGAAAAAACAAAGAAAACAAAACCTGGGAAGAAATCAAACCCGGAGAAGTAAAATTGAAAAAGTGATTGAATTTATGAGAGGGGAAATATCAATATTAAATGAACTAATATGTGGAAATGATGTAAGATCCAGAACAGGAAGAAAGATGAAGAGAAAATTTGGATCCTCACCAAGAGAAGAACTGATATCAATAAAAGAAACGCTGAAACAAAAAGTCCAAGCAAAAGCCCAAAGAATACGAAGATTTGAGAAGAGAAACAAGTTTTACAAGCAAAATAAGCTGTTCACATCCAATGCCAACAAATTCTACAGAGAAATAGGGAAGGAGAAAGTACCGTTAAAGACCCCCCTCCCATGGAAGAAGTTCAAAACTTTTGGAAAAGGATTTGGAGTGACAAGAAGACGTACAACATAAATGCAGACTGGATTATACAAACTGAAGGATCCTACCAAAATTTACAACAACAAGCATGGGAAGACATCACAATAGCAGACCTAAGAAAGGCACTCACGAAGGCCCATAATTGGAAATCCCCCGGTAAAGATAGGGTGCCGAATTTCTGGCTCGCATCGCTCCCATGCGCACACGGTAAGCTAGTTCAGCTGCTTAATGGAATTATGAGAGACCCAAAGAAAACACCTGAATGGTTAGCAAGTGGCATTACTTACCTACTCCCAAAGAATAACGAAACCAACCTTCCAAAAAACTATCGGACTATAACCTGTCTATCCACCACGTATAAAATCCTAACATCTATCCTGGCGGAGAAAACATATGCATTCATGGAGAAGAACGATATTTTCCCCATTGAACAAAAAGGGTGCCGCCGAGGCTCTTACGGATGCAAAGATCAACTGCTAATCAATCGTATGATCCTTGAGAACTGTCACAACAAGCGCAGAAATCTCAGCACCGCATGGATTGACTACAAAAAGGCCTTCGACAGTATACCGCATCCATGGATCTTGAGATCGCTGGACATCTTCAACATTTCCCCTGTGATTTCAAACTTCCTGAAGCACAATATGTCGTTGTGGAATACGAATCTCCAATTATACCACTCTAATGGAGTACTTGCCTCAGAAAACATAAACATCAACTGTGGAATTTTTCAAGGTGACTCACTTTCACCTTTAATATTCTGCATAGCCCTAATACCCCTTACAAGTGAATTAAACAGAACAGGGTATGGGTATAAAATTGCCAATAAAAAAATAAGCCATCTATTTTATATGGATGACTTAAAACTTAATGGTAAAGACAATAATGAACTTGAAGGCCTATTGCACACCGTGAAAGCATTCAGCGATGACATCGGGATGGAGTTTGGACTTGAGAAGTGTGCCAAGGCCACTTTCCAGAAAGGGAAAGTGAAGACCACAAATTCAGTCGTGTTAGATGTTGACACAGTCATAAGAGAGCTTGAGCAAGAACAAACATACAAATATTTAGGGATAAATGAAGGCTCTGGTATTCAGCATGCAAGCATGAAAGAGAAAATCAGGAAGGAATGTTATAGGAGAGTTCGTGCAGTCCTGAAATCTGAACTAAATGCACGTAACAAGGTGTTAGCTATAAATTCCTTAGCAGTTCCAGTTGTTACTTATAGCTACAATGTGTTGAATTGGAATATGAGTGAAGTAAAGAATATAGATAGAAAAATACGCAAGCTGCTGAGTTGTAATAGGATGCACCACCCAAAGGCAGACGTAGATCGCCTTTACCTTCCCAGAGCCCAAGGAGGTCGAGGCCTGATCCAATTTGAACTAGCTTACAAAACAACCACAATTGGACTGGCCAAGTATCTCGAAATATCGAATGACTGGATGCTAAAGCTCGTGGAAAATCACGAGAGACGAAAGAAGCTTCATTCTATCACAAAGGAAAGCAAAAAATTTGCTATTGATCTCGTGCAGGATACCCAAACTGAACAACCCGAGGGAAGTACGGCAACTATTGTTGCAAAGAAGGTGAAAATGATGGCAATGAAGAAAGCGCACGAGCAATTGGCTGATAGGTGGGAGGAGAAACCTCTGCACGGCAAATATGTGACCCGCAGCAAACAAGCTGATGTTGACCAGAAGCAAACCCATCAGTGGCTACGGAGCTCAGGGCTAAAAGCAGAGAGCGAAGGTTTCCTGGCTGCTCAAGATCAAAGCCTATTAACCGGAACTACCAGGCCAATGTGATGAAAAATGGAGCAGACCCAAAATGCCGATTCTGCAACGACATGATTGAAACAGTGGACCACCTAATCTCTGGATGTAAAGTCTTAGCACCAGTGGAGTATAAATTAAGACATGACAGAGTTGGCCAATATCTACACTGGCTAATAAGTCGGCATTACAATATCAAAACTGCCGACAAGTGGTATAATCACCACCCTGAGGCTGTAACTGAAGGAGAAAATGTAACCATTCTGTGGGACTTTCCAGTACATACAGACCGAACCATCAAGGCCAATAAACCAGAATTGTTGTGTGAAAGACCAAAACAATAAAGTTTGCTTATTGATCGACATGAGCATCCCCTGTGATCATAATATCTCAGCGAAAGAGTTTTGAAGCTCAGAAAGTATAAAGACCTACTCATTGAAATTGAGAAAATGTGGCATCTCAAGGCGGTTACAATACCAGTGATCGTAGGAGCACTAGGAATGATCAAGAAGGGAACCGAAAATTATATGAGAATGATCCCTGGCTCACCATCCCTGCAAGAAGTGCAAAAGATTGTCTTAACTGGTACATCACACGTATTGAGAAGAACATTGTCGATGTGAGAACTGTTGCTGCTCATGTATTTTAATTTAACTTTAAAAAAAAAAAAAAAAAAAATGAACGAACTACTGAGTTTGGTTTAATGGCCTACCAATGTATGCTATGAGTTTCTTTGCCCTAGGAGTCGGGAAGACACTCGGCAAGAAATGGAAGCAAATTTGAAAGAAGAAGAAAAAATGTAATAATAATAATTATAATAATAATAATAATAATGATAATAATAATAATAATAATAGGAGTAGCAATATTTAGAATAGGTGAGAGATGAGTATCTAAGTACATATTGCGAAAAAATACTTTTTTATCTCTCGAATTTACAAGAAAACCGTTCATTTTCATAATTTTATAACTTTCTTCTAGGCATAATTTGCCGATCCGTTATTATGCCTATAAGATGGAGCTGACGAGAAAATTTTCCAAGAAATCGAGTAATCTATATTGCTTCTTTTCAGTTGCCAAACCTTTTAAGATAGACCTGAGCTGTTTTCTGTTCTAGGGTCATTAAAAGATGATATATGATTATTTAATCTTAATTTAAAAGGATTTTGTGCACATCCGATGGAAGTAAATTTTGAGAGATTATGGGTAATAATTGTTGCTTGGTATACATCTTTCATTTTACAGTTACCTTTTACCTCACAAGTATTCGGCTTTCTACAATTACAATTAGAACTATTAGCTGATGCTCTATTGCTACGTCTATATGTATTAAGGGTAACTGAGGTTGTGTTTGTTGTTATTAGATATGGAATTATTGGGTTAACATGTATATTAGGGGTGGGGTTATTGTAGAATTGGTCTAGTTTCCTATTTTTAAATGACGATATAATCCTAAATAAGTTAGGAGATACTGAAAATCCAAATCTTATCATTTTGTTATTAAATATTTTTGCATATTTAGAGTTTTTAAAATTTTTTCTAAATAATGTTTCCAATTGATTTAATAAAATTGGATTTTAGATATTTTGCAAAAGGAATTATAATCCGAATGATGCTATTGTTGTTTTCCTTATTGTCGTAGTAGTTTGTATTTTGTGGGTCATCTATTCGTACATGTGGTATATATTTCTTTTTTCTATATTATTACCCCTAACTTTATTAATATTAGTTGTGTGGTTATGTGAGTTATTAGGAGGACGAGATGTAGTGGGATAATTTAGATTTTTAAACTGTGTAGGTTACATGTTCATATTTCTATCTATGGTTATTTGTTTTCGGTATTTATTGTCTGTATACCTAGGTTTGGTTACATTATTAATAATGTATTTGGTAATTTGTGGGTTGGCAAAATTAGTATTATCCATTCTATTAGAGAGATTATGGTTATGGTGTTCATATTTATAGTGTTTATTATTATGATGCTTATTGTTGTTGTAGGATTTGTGTTTGTTGGTAATGTTTTGCTGATGAATATTATTGAGAGAATTTAATTGTGTGTCTGGGTTTTCTAATTTACTAGTTGACGTAGGTTCAGTAATATGGTCAGTATTATTCTTATCTAGATAATTCTTAGGATGATTAGAATAAGTGTTGTTGTTTTTGTTGTACTTAATTCGCTATTTATATCCTGCGTTCTTAAGTGCTAGATTACAATAGTCTTTGCGCTTGTTAAATATTTCCTCATTGGATGATAATAGCTTAATTCTACTTTCTATGTTATAGGCTAGATTATTTATAATATTATAAGGATGTTTACATGTATGTATGTGGTATTGTTATTAGGTTTATGGTAACGTTGATAAGATGATGTATTGTGTGTGTGTATACATATATATAAGTATAATATAATTTATTCCTTATGATAAATGCTCTATATGATATGTATTTCACTATATTAATTATTCTCTCTCTCTCTCTCTCTCTCTCTATATATATATATATATATATATATATAGAGAGAGAGAGAGAGAGAGAGAGAGAAAGAGAGAGTTACACACATATTTATATATACAGGCGCAGATGTGACTGTGTGGTAAGAAGCTTGCTTCCCAACCACATGGTTCTAGGTTCAGTTCCATTGCGTAGCACCTTGGGAAAGTGTCTTCTACTTTAGCCTCGGATGGACTAAAGCCTTGTGAGTGGATTAGGTAGACAGAAACTGAAGAAGCCTGAAGGCAGCACTTTGAAAACATTGTCGCCTATACATGCTCTAAACACGCTCCCAAGAAATCTACTAACACAAACAGAAACCGGCTCCCTAAAAAGAAAAAAACACTCATCAGGCGCATCAAAAGACTCAACAAAAAAATCAACCAATTAAAATATTCCCACACACAACATCCACATTCAACAACAATGAAAAGACTAGAGCTGGAAAAACTTCATCTGCAGACTAACATGAAAACCTCCATTGAAAATCAAAGAGCTGTGGAGGAACAATGGGTAATCAAAAACATCAAACAGAACCCAAAAGTGTTCTATTCTTATGCAAATAAGCATAGAACCACTGTCTCGCCCATTGGGCCATTGATTGATGATAACGGCATTCCCCAACACGATGCTAAAGAAATGGCAGAAATACTGCAGAAACAATACTGCTCTGTCTTCAGTGTTCCCACTGATATTGACGTGAGGGAAACGAACGAAGTTGACTCCCAACACAAAATCGCAGACATAACCTTCACTGCCACCGACATCGTAGCAGCAATAAATGAGGTCAAACATTACTCTGCTGTAGGCCCTGATAGATTTCCCGCTAGTCTCCTGAAGGAATGTAGATATCAACTTGCAGTCCCTCTGACCAACCTCTGGAGAAACTCGTTAGACGCAGGTTATATACCGAAACAGTTTCTATCCCAGTCGGTCATCCCGGTTTTCAAACAGGGAAACAGATCCCTCGCAGTCAACTATCGCCCAATCTCACTCACCTCCCACATCATTAAAGTGTTTAAAAGAGTGTTAAGATCAAGGATAGCTGACTTCCTGGAGACACACAAACTCCTAAATGCAAATCAGCATGGCTTTCGCTGTGGCAGGGACTGTCTAACACAGCTCTTACACCACATTGAAGATGTACTCAAAGCCTTGGGAACAGGTTCGAACTCTGACGTCATATATCTTGACTTCAGTAAAGCGTTCGACAGGGTAGACCATAATATCCTACTCTCAAAATTGGCAAATGTTGGAATCCGTGGAAAAGTTCTACACTGGATTAAGTATTTCCTGGCGAATAGAACACAACATGTTGCAGTTGATGGAGTTCACTCAAACCCAGCAAAAGTCACCAGCGGTGTTCCCCAGGGAACTGTTTTGGGTCCGCTACTCTTCATAATTTACGTAAACGACCATTCCAGTGTCGTACATCACTGCAAAGTGAAAATATTCGCTGATGACACTAAGCTCCAGCAAATCGTCAATGAAGAAGCAGACCGAACTCAACTCCAGTCTGATCTATATGCTGTGAGTCAATGGGCAGACAGAAACAAAATGCAACTGAATGAGGGAAAATTTGAGCTGATGCATTTTGGAAGAAATTCCTCACTAAAACAACCATACTCTCTTCCTTCAGGGGAACCGCTCACAGCCTCTAACAATATCAGAGACCTGGGTGTAATTGTTGATGACGATCTCAGTTGGAGTGCACACATCAACAAGAAGGTCGATATAGCTCGTAGGATGAGTTCCTGGATCTTAAGAACATTCCGGTCCAGAGAACAAGGTGTCATCATACCACTTTTTTCCTCCTTTGTACGGCCACACCTTGAATACTGCTGCCCACTGTGGTCTCCTCACACAAGACAAAACATCTCCAGAATTGAGTCACCCCAGAGGGCTCTCACTAAACAAATTGAAGGCATGGCTGCTCTCGATTATTGGGATCGCCTTAAAGCCTTGAAACTTTACTCCCTCCAGCGTCGCCGTGAGCGGTACATCATTTGTACGATGTGGAAAATATACCGCCAACTTTGCCCAAACGACCTAAACATTAGCTTCAAGGTTCATCCAAGACTTGGACCACGGGCTATACGTCCCCTGCCAAATTCAAGATCACAACATACATGTACACTGCAACATAATTTCTTTTCCTCAACAGCCCTGCCCTATTTAACATTGTCCCGAGGGAGATCAAAGAGGAAAAGGATCCCATCAACTTTAAACAGAGTCTGGATAGATTCCTTCAAAGAATACCAGATAAGCCACCCATAATTGGATACAACTCACCCAACAAGAACTCACTACTTGAACAAAACTTGACTTAAACAGGATTCGAATAATCCTATCAGGTGGTGCTATTAAGTTAGACATGGCCTGGACCAATCTCTGGTCGAAACATATCTAAGTTTATCTAAGTTTATATATATATATATATATATATATATATATATATATATATATATATATATATATATATATATAATATATATATATATGTATGTATGTATATGTTTGTGTGTCTGTGTCTGTGTCTGTCCCTCCCTCACCGTTGCTTGATAACCAATGTTGGTGTGTTTATGTCCCCATAACTTAGCGGTTCGGCAACAGGAAGCCTATAGAACAAGTACTAGACTAACAAAGAATAAGTCGACTAAAGGCGGTGCTCCGGCATGGCCGCAGTCAAATGACTGAGACAAGTAAAACAAGAAAAGTTAAGGAATCTATCTATCTTCTATCTATCTTCTATCTATCTTCTATCTATCTATCTATCTATCTATCTATCTATCTATCTATTATCTATCTATCTATCTATCTATCTGTCTGCTGTCTATCTGTCTGTCTGTCTGTCTGTCTGTGTGTACGCGCGCGTGTGTGTGCGTGTGTGTGTGTGTGTGCGTGTGTGCGTGTGTGTGTATGTTTGTCCTCTTCCACCACTGGCAAACGTTCGTCGCAGTTCGGCAAAAGAGACCGATATCTAAGTACTAGGCTTAAAAAAGTACTGGGGTCGATTCATCCAGCAAAAATTCCTTGAAGCTGGTGCTCTTGCATAGGTGCATCTAATGACTGAAACAAGTAGAAAATAAAGATAACATATAGAAGGCTGTGCCCAAGTATGGTCGCAGTCCAATGACTGAAACAAGTAAAATATAAAAGATATACGAGGATGAGTCAGAAAGTAATGCAATTTTTATTTCTTTACTCTCTGACTCAAGCTCGTGTGTATGTGTGTGTGTCTATATATATAAGTATCCAGACTGTTGCCATAGTAACATAACCAAGCTAAAGTATGCAGAGTAAAACCGCTTAGCACAGATTGATCTTGAACTCTGATGTGCATGCATACTAAGTTTTAACGATGTAGCTTACTTTCGTTGTTTACGGCAGCGCTTGGAAGGAAGGTGCGTGTCGTGTGGTGGCCGCATTGACGACGACAGAGAAAATTGGAGATGAGAATCTGCATCAAATTTTGCCAAAAGCTTGGTAATACCTGCTCAGAGGCCTACGCAAAGTTTCCAAAAAAGTTTTCTTAGTTCTCGAAACAACCAAGAACATCTTGTGTAACTGAAACCCGTGTGTCTTTTTGATCAGCTGAAAGTGGTTTGGGCAAAACTTGGCAAACGCTCGTCTCATATCCAAGTCTTCAGTGATAATGGACTGAACTGAACCGTAACTAATCTGCACATCCTCTGATAACTCACAGATGGTGATTCGACGATCTTCCCTCACAGCTGTATGCAAATCTGCGATGTGTTTTGCAGTTCTATTGGTTGCGGGTCTCCTAGAACGTTCATTAATATCAACATTCCCTTGGCCATCTTGGAAACGTCTGAACCACTCGTACACTTGTGTGTGGCTCATATACTCCTCTCTCTCCACTTACTACCTGGCCTCTGATCAGGTATCGCTATGACAACTTTCTTTATCATGGTCAATGCGACGATCACACGCCGCACACCTTCCTTCCAAGCATTTCTAGAAACAGCGGAAGTGAACTCGAACGTGAAAACTTAATGAACATGCACAGCAGAGTTCAAGGTCCAGCGGCTTCACTCTGCGTGCTTTAGCTTCGTTACTATAGCAACAGTCCGGATACTTATTGATCAGACTTCGTATATAAAGGAATTTTATTGTGTGACGTAATATCATGAGTAGACAGATATGGGACATGCAATATCCATAGGATCATACAATACATTACATAGAAACCCCCAACTCTTCAGGTTATACCATAATTTAAAATGGTAAACAATGATATGCCACTATCTCTATTTACCTGTTCAAATTATGGTACAGCCTGAAGATTTGAGTGATTCTATGGATATTGCACGTCTATAACAGGATGTTACAGCACAATACAACTTCTTAATGAAACATTGTAGATAATACCATAAAAGCCTGGTTTGATATTTACATTACGCCACGCTTAAATTTCTATATAACCGTGAATAATCTTGGATTTGCGAAATGCGAAAGACCAGTGATGATATCTCCTTCGCTAATCGTGCTATATACTATCTAGCCATTATGCGGAGCATGCTTCACTTCTGCTTTACCTCGATCTAGTCAATAAACTCTCACTAAATCTCTCTCTTTCTCTTGCTCTTTTTCTCTGTCTAGGTATATATGCGTGTGTGTGTATTAAATAGTATATTTTATATTATGTGTTGTGGAATAAAGGTAAAGTTAATATGGTATATAATACGGTGATCTCTACCTTTTCTTTTGACAATACGAACTCCAAAAATTAGAGAAACTTTAAAAAACACAGTAAAAGAAACATTTTCCTTATCATATTATACCATTTTATACAAGAATAACGATTAAGTAGAATCCTTTAAAATATCGTGCAGAATCTCTTCAATGAAATAACAAGAGTCAAGAGGTTTAATAACTCGGTAACTTTTGTTGTCT
Organism: Octopus sinensis; assembly: GCF_006345805.1. Taxonomy (NCBI): domain Eukaryota; kingdom Metazoa; phylum Mollusca; class Cephalopoda; order Octopoda; family Octopodidae; genus Octopus; species Octopus sinensis. Next base: position 45,281,515 of record NC_043002.1, on the reverse strand, counting down.
TATGAAATTTTCCTAATTGTAGCAATAGTGATGTTAGTGCACCACTCATTGACATGTTCAACTTTCGAAGCTGATTTCATGCATTGCTTTTTTTAATATTTTAAAACCATTATTAAGAATTCCGTTTTCAAGAAATGGAAGCAGAATTATCAACACTTAAACTACATTTTTTTCAGTGCGACCGCCTCATTGAATATCATAACTCAGCGTTCATTAACTGTTGATGTAAAGAATTTTAATTTTCAGATCGAGTCAACATTTAATGCAAAAGTTGAATCTTTACTTCATTAGAAATATTCGACGTTTCGCTGCATCGAATGGATTTAACACCTAGTTTGCGCTTTCTAGTGATTTATATTCTTCTGGGGGAAAGTATTTTTCGGCATTAAATTTTAAATGGCAAAGATAATCTATGATATTGCCTATGATGGTACAGTAATCTTTAAAATCCGTCTCTGTCAGAGCTGTCAGCATGTAAGGGAAATTGGAAATGTCTGCTTTCTTAACATTTTCATCTCAAAACGTTAAAAGAGCGTGAAATTATCGGATCTTGCTAATTACAAAATAGAATGATAATCAAAATAGAGGCTCATTCCTTTAAGTGATAATTTCAGCATGTTTACATGTTCAAATGTAGAAATTATGTAATTCAGTATGATGATCAGGTCTTTGAGTAATCGAAGTCAGTCACAAAATCTAGCTTCGAAGTGGAGAAATGTGAGGATTTCCTCACGGAACTTGAAAACCCGAATCAGAACTTTTTTTCATGAAAGTCATTTAACTGGAGAGTATAAAAACAAAACTGATTATTCGGCATCCATGTCTTCAAAATGTCTTTGAAACATACACGATTTGTCTTGAATGCGTTCTTAATATTGAAGCACTTCACAATGTCATCAAATAAGCACATGCATAGCTGTGTGGTAAAAAGTTTGCTTTCCAACTACATGGCTTCGGATTCAGTCCTACTGCGTGGTACCTATTTCTTTACTACCCACAAAGGGCTAAACACAGAGGGGACAAACAAGGACGGACAGACGGATTAAGTCGATTACATGGATCCCAGTACGTAACTGGTATTTAATTTATCTATCGATCCCGAAAGAATGAAAGGCAAAGTCGACCTCGGCGGAATTTGAACTCAGAACGTAACGGTAGACGAAATACGGCTACGCATTTCGCCCGGCGTGCTAACGATTCCGCCAGCTCGCCGTTCAAGGTACCACGCAGTAGGTACCTTGGACAAGTGTCTTCTACAATGACCCGGGCCGACCAAAGCTTTGTGAGTGGAATTGAAAGACAGAAACTGTATGGAAGCCTGTAGTACACACACACACGTGTATCTATGTCTGTGTCTATGTCCCCCACCATCACTTGACAATCAACTCTGGTTTGTTTATGTCCCAGTAATTTAGCACTTCGGTCAACGGGACAATAGAATAAGTACCATGCTTACAATAAGTACTGGGGTAGATTCAGTGGACTAAACCCTCCAAGGCAATGCCCCTGCACGGCCGCAGTCCAAACACTGAAAGAAGTAAAAAAAATTGAAGGTAAATACCTTCTTTCGTATACTTGGGTTATTATTTTATTTTGATGAAAATTCTCAGTAAATAATGCAATGGACGCTGATCCAGGTAGAAGAAGCGTGTTCCACATGCACCTGTACACCTGAAAGCATACCAGTCATTGGTGTAGTCCCATCAGTAGTTGGAAAGAACATTTTTGATCTAGGAAATTCTGTCTTTAACAAGGAAATCATTATTGATTTCAAATTTTGGCACAAGGCCAGGGACTTCGGGAACAGGGTTAAGTCGATTCCATTGAATCGAGTGTTCAACTGGTACTTATTTTATCGACCCTGAAAGGGTGAAAGGCAAAGCTGACCCGGCGGCATTTGAACTCAGAACATGAAGACGGACGAAATGCCGTGAAGCAAATTCCCGGCGTGCTAACGATTCTGTCTGCTCGCCACCTTTAACAAAGAAGGAAGGAAATCATTATTGCTGTTCAAAATAGCTCCACCAGTGTTTACCTTAATGCAACATATTGTTCAACTATATTCTATATACTGATCGCTCGTGTTGAATCTGGCAGTTTGCATAACAAGAAAAAACAAAGCAAAAAAAAAACAATATTCCCAACATTTTTTTTTATCTATGGACCCCTCTGCTTCCTATTTTACTCTGATAGACCCCACTAGCCATTCGGTGTTCAAAAAATCATATTATATTTTTATAATTAAATATTAAGAACTGTATAAGGAAATTGTTAAAATTTTAGAAGCATAACCAATTTATTGCACATAAATTTTAAAAAGAAAATCCTAAATGGACACCCAAAGGCGATATGGACCCCGGTGGGTAACCCCTGAGCTACATTATGGCTGGGATATAACAATTTACTCAAAGTATCCACCCCCAGCTTAAACCACGTGGTTTAAGCTGAAGGCTTAAAATAGTGCATAAAGAGTGATTTGTAAAAAGTAGCTTGAAGTTAGGTTTCTTCTCAAAGAACAAAGAATAAAAATAAATAAAAAAAACAAGACTTTGTAAAAGATTTGGGGCCTGGGTTTTCACCCCCCTAAGCAAATTTTCATTCCAGAGCCAGTGATTCTATATATGTTACTGGAAATATCTAAAACATGCATACAATAAAGAAGCTGTACAGTATTAGCTATGTCGCGGCTCTCAACCATTTGTAAACCATAGCATGATACATTTCGTTTTTTGTTGAAGACTTACTCATTTAAATTACCAGTACTTCGTTTTATTGTGCTGTTTATTAGAAAGTCGTGAATTATGATGAATGAATAGAAATATTTAGGAGAGTGTTTGGCAGATGAGTTTCTATCGTAAATATAGATCGCGTGAACGGTCTTTATCAATATAACTGGTTCAAAGGTCGCTTAAAAATTTCACAATTTTTCGTCCTACGGAAGGTTAATTTGAATATGTTATTTACTGAAACCTATTGTTACTGAATCTATGCTATTTACATAACTGACCAAGCTCTCGCGATTTCAAGTTAACCCTCACTGCGCAACACATTGAAGAAGTTTCTTTCACTATAGTTCCGGGCTGACCAATGCCTTGTGAGTGACGGAAACTGTGGGAATCCCACCACAAACACACACACATATGCAGTATTTCAGCATGGACGCAGTCCAATGACTGAAACTAGTAATAGATAAACGATAAATTTTGATTTTCTGTCGAAAGTAAATAAAGTAAGTTAGTTTTGAGTATCTACTGAAGTAGGTCAAATGTGGAAAAAGAACATTTTTCTTTCTACTTTTTTTAATGATATAAATGAACTTTAAATATTAAAGAAATTGCTTTCACTGATTGACAGTATTTTTTATTCTAGCGTGAATAAAAGTATTGCATTATAAATAAATAAATAATAAAAATTAATTGAAAAATTATCTGATTTAATTTTTTTGGTGAGCACATCATATTTCAAACAATCATCTTTCATTATTTTATGAAGTCAGTTATATTCTTTTTATTTAACGGTCCCTAGAGAGCAAAAATGATTTGGCATTGTTCAGAAAATGAAATGTTTGAGAAAATCCGAAATATTTTTTATAATGTTTTATCTAAAGTCAATAATTTTGATAAAATTTCTCTGTCAGACTTCACTAGCGAATCTTGATTAGACCATTTTTGTTACGAAGCCCACCAAAAATTTTTTGCGTAGCCTTCAGTTTTCTACGAATATTAATTCTGTTATATTGCATTGCAGAAAAGAAGTAAAATTGTTTTAGAAAGTCACAATAATGTTAGTTGGAAATGAGATCAAAAGGTTTATTTCTTTTCCATTGAAAACTAGGCTTAACTCTGTACTGCATATATGTGAAGACAATTGGGTAGCAATATGCACAGGTTGATAGTGTTAAAGTATCTAGTTAGTGCCGCAGAACTCCTGCCTATCATTTCTATCAAAGCTAGTAGGATTAAAATTTTTAATAAACAATAGTTTAATTAAAGTTCATATTTCCAACATTCGGTTTTGTGATTTTGATGGTGGCTATAACACCTTGGTTTCAATATCTGTTTAGGTGTTGTGGACTAGAAGAAATATTTGTATGAATGCACTCTTTAATGTGGATGGGCTTCTTGTGAACAGTGCTGCCGGTGTTAAACAATAATATTGGAGTTACTTTGGCCCACGCAGAAACTATAGGAGCTACTCAGAAATATTACAAGCTTTCCTGATTCTATTGCAATGTCAGAAATCGTTTCGTATCATCGGCAAGCATCCCAGGGTCACCGTTTCACCCCTTCTACTTAGCCTGTATGTTCGCCTAAGTGAAGATTGAATTACTCTTCGCTCGCGAATGGGTTCCACTTGCTGTCTCTTGTTAACCATAGTCACTCGAACTGGCCTCATCTACCATGCCTATCTCTTTAGTAGCATTTTTCAGGTGTTCGGGTTCCAGATCAATCTTCTGCTGGAAAGCCACGTTACTTAAGTTCGCAAATATCCACATTGTGCGGGGTTAGCTGACCTGCTTGTATACATAGTTATGTGAGTACACAGGAGAGATTTTCAGATAGCTATTTTCTCAAAGAAGTCGCCCTAGAGTTTGCTAGTCATTCATTATAGATCGGCTGTTAGACTGAAAAAATGGTTCTATCATTAAAAGACGGCACCTTGGAAAGTGAGTGTTGCCTCGAGATGTTATCATTCTTTGTGAGTATATCACCTGGTCGGTGTCTGGTAAACGAGTCTGGATAGCTTTTATCTTTTAATTACATTTTGATGCTGGTAGCAGCATCAAAATGTAATTTAAAGATAAAAGCTATACGAATTAATTCATTCTAGTTGTGTAGACGCCTTTGACATTGGCTGGCAGGGCTGATACCCAATGCACGAATCGATCTCTGCAGGCAGCATCCCGTAGAAGATGGCATTATCGAGTTCTTCCTCAGTGATTTTGAGTCAGGATTCGAGGAGGCACACACTAAGAAAGAAAGAAAGAGAGAGAGAGAGAGAGAAAGAAAGAGAGAGAGAGAGAAAGAGAGAGAGAAAAAGAGAGAGAGAAAGAGAGAGAAACACTCATATGTAGTGTGTTGATGAGGGTGTCTTTGCCAGTCACTTGGATAGCCTTTTGAATATGATCCAGGATGTTTTTGTGTGTAACGTAAGCACCACTCCAAAGATGGGGACAGTACTCAGCTGTGGCTTTTACATGGGTTTTGTAAAGGACTAATAATCATAATTATAAATATAACTGATTAGAAGTAAAGTATTTTCTGGCCCTGAAGAGAAAGGTTACTTGATTTTATCCAGGCAGGCCCCGCGTTACTGAAGCGTTGCACCCCTGAAAAATATCACCATAATGTAGAGTTCCGCAACAGAAAAACTATTTTCTCATTGATTTCCTTGTTACAAAGATATCAATAAATATGGAATCAACTCACTTGCTATGCTGGTTTTTACTCCCAGCTCACGCCGGGCCTTTCTTCAACAGCAATGACTACAGCAATCATTACAGATCACTAATTAATCCCAGTTTCATTCATGCTATTTCGTTTCTTTGTAGAGCGTAACGAATTCTGAACGAATGCATTATTGCTACAAGTTACAAGGCAATGTAACTTATGCAGGCCACAGTTACCAATCGTTACAGCTTACCCGATTTACAACCACAAGCCGTTACCGCTAACGCAGTTTATAGTTACAAACAATTGCAGTTTTCACAGCTTGCAGTCACTCAACTTTTAATCGTTGTTGTATAAATGGAATTTCTACTTCGAATGGAAATGTTCGTGTGATGCACTAACATAAATTCTGCTTTGAAGACACTCGCCAGTAGGAGTTGCAATGGCAGGTAAAAGGTATCTAGTTAATGCACACGGGTGACTTTTTCCAGGTGTAATGGGCCATACTCTTCACTTATATTTCTAGTGCAGCTGTAAACATGCAGGCAAAATGTGATCACTTCGGTGATCTAGGGATATGGTTATTTATGCTCAGGTCGGCCCCGATCAAGCTATTCTATGTTCAAAGGTATTCAAAAAACATTACATGCAGTCTTTTGTTATATCAAACTCTACACTGTCCAATGAGTTGTTCTTTGTTTTAGCATGGCATTTTCATAATATTTTATTGTTACTGGTTTCACTCATTGAAGTGTGGTCATGATTTTAGGTGTTTTTAGTCGATAATCCCAGCACTTAATCTGGACTTGTTTTATCGATCTGTATCAAATGGCCAAAATTTACCTTTCTGGCGTGAAGAGCCCTAACCAAACGCGCCGAATTACATCGATATACACAAAAACACATTTAAATATACCTTAATACACATGCACACATGCAGTCAGTCACTCACATTCACACACACACTCACAAACACACTCACAAACACACACAATATATCATAAAGCATACACACATAAACTCATACTAACAGACGTGCAAACACGCACACACACACACGTACATAATCTTGAATACACACAATCACATAAACACAATGGGCTTAGGCATACTTTTCGTCAACTAAATTCCACTCACAAGACATCATCACGAAGCTAATAGAAGGAAACAGTTTTCAAAGGTACCATACAGGGTTTCCTGGCAGATTGAGTGACCATCTAAAGACTTTCGTTTGGAAAATTTGAGAGTTTGGGCTTTGATTGTGTGAGGGATTTAAAAGGACATGTTTGGGAGATATATATCGTTTATCTGCTTAACTAACTCGTAGGTGTCATCGGTGAAGAACATGTGCTTCTAGAAGTAGCATAAAACTGGCCAAGTTCTGATCAGATAGCTTACTTAAAGTGGTTTACGGGTCGGGGTGGTGGTATAGGAGCTTTCAAGGCCACTCAATCTGTCAGGAAACCCTGTGTGGTACCTTTGAAAACTGTTTCCTTCTATTAGCTTCGTGATAATGTCTTGTGAGTGGAATTTTAAGGCGGCGAGCTGACAGAAACGTTAGCACGCCGGGCGAAATGCTTAGCGGTATTTCGTCTGCGTTACGTTGTGAGTTCAAATTCCGCCGAGGTCGACTTTGCCTTTCATCCTTTCGGGGTCGATAAATTAAGTACCAGTTGCGCACTGGGGTCGATGTAATCGATTTAATACCTATGTCCGTCCTTGTTTGTCCCCTCTGTGTTTAGCCCCTTGTGGGTAATAAAGAAATAGGTATAGGAGCTTTTGATGCGCACTATGTTGATGCGCGGTGAGTAGTCTTGATTAACTTTTGATCGGATGGTCTGATAAATGTAGAAACGCTGTGTGTGGAGAGAGAGAGAGAGAGAGAGAGAGGGAGAGAGAGAGGGAGAGAGAGAGAGAGAGAGAGAGAGAGAGAGAGAGAGAGAGAGAGAGAAATCTGGAACATTTGAAGTGTTGTTATGGGAAACAAATGGGTGATGCTGCTGTTGCAGAGAGTTCAGAATAGGACAAGACTTTGCTTCTGCGCAGTAACATAGCGCAGGATAAGTGGCTGATCAAGAGGAGTTGTGAATATTGAAGGATGCTAACCGCAGAGAAAGGTGATACAAGATGGAATATTATATTAAATGTAATGTGTGGTTGCCAAATAACTGATTATGGATGGAAGAATTGGGAGAGCAATTGAGAAAGTATACGAATTTAGAAGATTAGGAGTTGAATGTGGTGAGCAGATTAACTGGAAATCCTTGTCGCTGGTTTCCGACAGAAAAGTGAGTGGTAGAGATACTGGATTCTACAAAAGTGCAATGATCTCCTTCCAGAGTGAATCTGAGATAAAGGATGACAGAGATTAGAAATAAAGGATGACAAACTTATGTCTCCAAGGAATAAGATGTCTGGCTTGGGTGTTAGTGAGTGGTGACCGGCGGGCTCCTGGTTGGATCTATGTCCATGGTTGTTATATAGAAAAGTGAACAAGTATGATTCTGACTGGTTTTCTTTTTACTTGATCTTCTTACCGCAATACACTTTATCTGCTACTGCAACAGTTTGACAATCAACCGTCTTTTAATGCCTTTTATATTTACTCCTAATATCGATTCAAGGCTAAATGATTTTGGGAAGAATACAATCAATTAAGCATACCCATCGTGCTTTATTTTATCCACTAGAAAGAATGAAAGTTAAGATTGAACTCAGAATATAAAATATCGTAATTAATTTCATAAGGCATTTTATCCGACACTCTTTATTCTGCAAATACAACACCCGTTTAATGCACTTAATAATATGTAAGAGCTAATATATATATATATATATATACATAATCTTAGAACAATTCTGCGGAATGGACATTTCACGTGTTATTCGTATCAATTTCTTATGCTTACGTGAAGAAAATAATTAAAATAATTTCATAAGGCGTTGATATTTATTTACCCATAAAGTGCATATTTGTCAACCGAATATGTACTAATCGCTCGAGTGAAATAATTTATCGCTTTGTGGAGCGAATTTTCCTTTTGTCGTGAATATACACGCGTATCTGTAAGTGTGTATGTGTGTGTGAGCGTGTATGCGAATGTGTGCATGTATGTGTAAACGTATGTATGTATGTATATATATACGTGTGTATATACGCGTACGTACATGTATATAACATTATATACATACATACATGTATATATATATATATATATTATATATATATATATATATATATTATATATATATATATATATATATATATAACGGGAAGCTTTATGAAAATAAACAAAAGACGAAGGCAGGTGGAAAACAAACGAACAATTGTATTAGTATGGCGCTCAGGAAATATAAATAAAACAAGTCTTTAACGTTTCGAGCCTACGCTCTTCAACAGAAAGATACACAGAGAGAGAAAAACACAGAAAGAAGGAGAGAAAAAAAATGCGTGCAGTAGCTAACGAATCAATACATATATATATATATATATATATATATATATATATATATATATATATATATATATATATGTATATATGTACGTATATGCAGAAGCTGCATTAAAAGAAAATCACTTGTATAAAACAATAGCAATAAGAGTTATAGCAATTATAATATTTACAGCATTATGAAAATATAGAATACAAAGCATTTATAAATTCCGGGGGTAAAATATTGTGTTTTAGATAATTTGAACACAAACGCTAATTTCATGCACAGAATCCAATACAGAGCGATGCAGATACGGATATAGATTGGTTCAGATATTTATAATGTGGAAGTATATACTTAATTATATATATATTCAGTCAAATAATAATCTAGCTGCATTCATGCTTATAATTATTTTTATGTATTTCATATATGAATAATTATATTTCGCACGCAAAGACACGCGCGTAGATATATAACTGAAAGATAGGAGAAAGATGAAAAGCAAAAAAGGGGGAAAAAAGTTTTTAAAAAATGGACACAAGTGCACAAAACACACTCATACACACGTGTGTGTACATGTATAAGTATGTTTAGATATGTATATATTTGTGTATATATATATATATACTATATATATATATATATATATATATATATATATATATATATCTATAAATATATACACACATACACACATATATATATATACATATATATATATATATGTATATGTGTATGTATATATATATATATATATACACATACACACACACACATATATATATCTATATCTATACATATACACACATACACACATATATATACACACATATATATACATATATATATATATATACATATATATATATATATATATATATATATATATATTATATACATATATATATATATATATATATATATACATATATATACATATATATATACATATATATATATATATATACACATGTATATAGGTGTGTGTACACACACACACACACATACATATACATAGATGTATCTTAAAATCTTCTAAGTAGTTGGATAATTACGTATGCATACATATGTACATATATGCCTATGCATATATAGACACATATACATACAACTATATCTAGTCATGTGTGTGTGTGTGTATGTGTAAATTGAACAAACGAAAGAAAAGGAGATAAGGAAAAATGACAGAAGTAAAAGAAGAAAAAAAAAAAAAAAGAAAAGGAAGGGCAAATAATCTTATGATAAAATAACTGAAATAAATACTGGAAACGAATGCAAAAAAAAAAATGTATTGGAAACACCGTTAGCATACAATGGCTATCGTTATCGATGTGGAATCTCTTATTTCTTGAGCTATTCATCAATGTAAAGAAAACAAAAATCGGTAGTTTGTAAAAAAACTATCTGAAGAAAAGAAAAAAAAAACACTGAAAACAAAGAAAATATAAAAGAAAAATATAATGTACTTTTTAATAGAAATCATTATTTACCCTAAGGGTTGTTGTTTCTCTGATGTTATTATTGTTGTTGCCGCTGTTTTTTTTGTATTTGTTTTATCAAGAGTAGTTTACGAATCTTATCCCTTTCTTCTTGTGGGTGGTTGTTGTAATATCTGATTAATATGGGAAGGTTTTGAATCTTTATCTGATTTTCGTAATAGAGTGTACATATATTACTTGGCATGTAGTTATGTTTGATGTCGATATGTTCTTACTTACTCACCTGCTCTCATCTTTGAATTCTGCATTGCGATGTATTTATCTGTTTGTTCTTGATAGTGAGGACTATTTTCTGAGCACCTAAAAAAATAGGTCAGTATAAATGTGCCTTCGTAACAAAAAGCAAAACAAAAACAAAAAGGGGAACCCCCCCACAAAAAGAAACAAAAGAATTGATGTTTTAAAAATAATACCTATTCAAATATTGAAAAGAAAACCCCAGAAAACTGCTGAAGAATGCAAAAATAGGGAAACTAAACAAAACGAAAGAAAAATGCTAAACTAAATATTTTCAGGTACATAGATATATTTATACACTTGAGCTAACATGTACACACACATACAAAATCGCGAATAATGGAAATTACACCCACAGTTCAAAAAATGTCCATATTGTATCCATTTCTTCGATAATTGGACTGGACTAATTTGAATTTTCCATTGCCATTATTTATGTTAATTTAGCTAAAGTGCTAAAATTGCATCTATTTTACTCACTATTATTTAAAGCCACTAAGGCAGCGAGCTGGCAGAATCACTAGCGTGCTGGGCAAAATACTTAGCGCCATTTCATCCGTCTTTACGTTCTGCCGAGGTCACATTTATTTCCACCCTTTCGCGACTGATAAAATAAATACCACTTGAGCACTGGGGTCGATGCAATCGACTTAATTTCTTGCCTTGTGCCAAAATTTGAAACCATTATTTAACACCACTAAGGCCGCGAGCTGACAGAATCGTTAGCATGTGGGACAAAATGCTTAGCGCCAATTTGTCCTTCTTTATGTTCCGAGTCTAAATTTCACCGAGGTCATCTTTGCCGTTTATCCTTTCGGGGATGATAAAATGAGTACCAGTTGTGTACTGGAGTCAATATAATTGACTTTTCCCCTTCCCTCAAATTTCAGGCCTTGTGCCTATATTGCAAAAGATTATTTACCGTTACTTACTTCTTTACTGCCCACAAGGGGCTACACGCAAAGGGGACAAACAAGGACAGACAAACGGATTAAGTCGATTATATCGACCCCAGTACGTAACTGGTACTTATTTAATCGACCCCGAAAGGATGAAAGGCAAAGTCGACCTCGGCAGAATTTGAACTCAGAACGTAGCAGCAGGCGAAATACCGCTAAGCATTTCGCCCGGCGTGCAAACGTTTCTGCCAGCTCGCCGCCTTATTTACCACTACTATACCAAACAATCCAACGCCATTGAACTAAGTCTGCCTTGGTACAGTACATGGACTACTGGGATAAGCAAAAATAGCTGAGATTCTAACTCCTGGGGAGAAGACGCGAAATATTTGCAGTGATATATGGATGTAGATGTTGTCTAATACCGAACATTTGGATTGAAAGCTGTACTGAAAATCTTGTCCTTGCCCGACACAGTAACCCAAACTGTAATAACTTAAGGTTCAAACTTTTCAATACCTTACTAAAAACTTTTCAATACGTTACAAAAATGCTTAACACATCCACATCTAGAGATGTGGATGTGTTCAAAGAACAATTAGACACATTTTTATCTGATATACTTAATAAGCCTGCATCACGGCAAGAAGGGCAGTTTTGTGCATCTCATTTCTTCACTAGGACCGATTAAGGAGAGAAGATTGGAAAGTGAGTCTAAAATAAACAAGCATTAGCGTCAATGACGGTGCCCCAGCATGACTACAGGCTCTAGCTGAAAATGAAAATAGAGTAATAAAATAATTTTTAAAAATCATTGGTTGTAATACCTAGATTCCTTTCGAGAAAGTACGAAAAGCATTCGGAAGTTTCTGCGTTTCGAAATCAAATGTCTGATGAAGTTCGATTATACTTCCTAAAATATCTGCAATGGCATTTAGGCTTTCATAATGTTCTTACTTCTGTCAATACGATGGTTTCTGACTTTATAGATATTGTAATATTTTAGGATTATATTTCAACTGTCATTTGTTCGATACTACTTTTATTGTGTGTGTTTATGTCTGTCTGTCTGTCTATCTATCTATCTATCTATCTATCTATCTATCTATCTATCTATCTATCTATCTATCTATCTATCTATCTATCTATCTATCTATCTATCTATCTATCTATCTGTCTGTCTGTCTGTCTGTCTGTCTGTCTATCTATCTATCTATCTATCTATCTATCTATCTATCTATCTATCTATCTATCTATCTATCTATACCTGTATGCATGTACGCGCACACATACATGCATATATTATGGTGCAAATGTCCTTCTCAAGCTATAGGCCGTTTCCCACATTCTGTGATGTATATATTCTTCATCTGGACGGGACGCCAATCTGTCGTAGGATTACTCATATTTGCTACCTGAGTGGACTGGAGTAAAGTGAAATGAAATCTTTTTCTCAAGAACGCAGTGCATCACCCGGTCAAGGAATCGAAACCACAATCTTACGATCATGAATGTAACAACTAAGTCAGGCACCTCTTTATATTTGGCTTACGACTAAGTCATGCGCCTCTGTATGTATACGCCAACTTATTCATGGCATATCTAGACAGCCAAAACATACCAAATCCAATATTCCATTTAACCTAGGTAGAAGAATCCGATCAATTGTCTCCAATCCAGATGTTCAGAATTAAAAGACTCCATGAATTAAAACGGGTATTCCTTGAAAGCATGTACTCGTCTCCTTTAATAGCGAAAGGCATAGAACGTGCCAAAGCAATAGATACTAAAGAATTACGAAAATCCCGAAACAGTTCAGATACACCCAAAGCTCTAGCTTTTATTACAACACACAACGCAAGAAATACGTACAGAAACATTCAGCATTATTCGTCAAAACATACCGTATGTATGTATGTATGTATGTATGTATGTATGTATGTATGTATGTATGTTGTATGTATGTATGTATGTATGTATGTATGTAGTATGTATGTATGTATGTATGATGTATGTATGTCATTTAGTTTTATTTCAAGATTTCTTGCCAATAAAGAATGAGCCGGTTTCTAACCTAGATCCAAGGCTCCTTCATTGGAATTTCAACAACATCAACAGAGTATTTTTGTATGTATGTGTATATGCAGATTTGTATGTTTGATTTTATGTATAAATTCTCATGCATATAAATAGTTGCATGTCTAGACATGGTCATATATACTTAAATGATAAACTTCTGGAAAGTTTACAGATTTTTACAATTCCAGTGATGGCTTGGATCTGTAGTCTTCGAATCAGCTTTCTCCTTTTCCTGTTTTGAGAAACCTAATTTCTCAAGAATGGTATTTAAGCAGTGTGTTACATATCTCAGTGTCCCAATAATTGTAAGTCTCTTCTGTTTTTTAATTACTATAAATCTTCCACTGAGGAGGAGCCGGTTTTCAACAAAGATATAAGGATCCATCTTAGGGATGTAATTAACACAGAAAAATTCACATTTGAAATTTGAAAAGAGTCTTGCCTATTTTTACCGTTCCACTCACTGATTGCACTTGTAATGTACGAATTGGCCGGTCGATTTGTCTTTCTGAAAATTCCAGTTTATCCAGATTCTCCTTTAAGCATTTACTAACAAAATGTAGTGCTCCAATTGTTATTGGTATGAATATAAATTCATAGCCAGGATATAGAAGCTAGAGGTTTCTAAGCAGTTGTCCATAGATATCCACTTTTTCTTTGATTTTCAAAGAGATATTTATATCTGTAGGGCAGCTGACTTCTATGATGGTACATACCTTTGCCCCTCAATCCCAAACAACAATACCCGGCCAATTATGCTTACATTTGACAGAAGTTTTGATGGGAATATTCCACCAGTATTCCTTGAGTTGGTGTTTATGAATATATTCTGTAAGAAAGGAATTTTCTAAGTTAATTTCAGGAAGTCTGTATGTATGTATGTATGTATATATGTATGTATGTATGTATGTATGTATGTATGTATGTATGTATGTATGTATGTAAGTATGAATGGATGGATGGATGCATGTATGCATGTATGCGCGCGCGCGCGTGTGTGTGTGCGAATGAATATGCACTTGAACTTATGAACAAGCGAAAACAAGCACTCTATTCATAATGTGCAGTTTGTTTTTATTTCATACGAAGCTGAAAATTTCTATTGCTACTCTTCAAGTAATGTGCTTCCACTTGCATGAAGTGGCCAAACGTGAAGCATATGAGCTAGGTGTTTCATCTTAGAATAATATTAAATAATATTAATAGCTTCAATACATACATCAACATATATATATATATATATATATATATATGTATAAAGTTAATCCAAACATGAAAACACAAAGAGAAAATACAACAACGCGAGGACGTGGAACAAATATAGTATAATAAAAGAAGGAGGGCTGAACGTTTCGAGCGGAGCTCTTCGTCAGAAACATGGGAAAAGGAAAGATCCAATGAAGGGAAGACGGAGGAAAAAAATCGCCAACGGTACACACGCGGTTACATTTTGAATGTGTAGGTGTAAACACACTAGCATCGGTTGTCAAGCGATGTTGTGGGGATAAACACAGACACAAATACATATATACGTGTATATATATATATAAATTATATATATATATATAATAAAATGAATAAAATAATGGAGTCGAACAAAGATTTTAACACAATTCCTTTACTTTCAACACATGTTTCGAAGACTGCATATTCTTAATTTCGAAGGAATAAAGTGTGCATTATGCCGTCTTCTCATCAGGAAAGACAAAGAAAATCAATCAGCCTCAAGACGGACAAAAACTTTTCTATGGCTTGCTACATAATGTTCACAGTGATAATGAGTGTTTTTAAAAATCCGTTAAAAGCAATGACGTCAAAATTGTTTGGAAGAGGAATTTATGAAAATAAGAAGGGGACAGTATGCATGCTGTATGTATGTGGATGCGGGGGTGTTTGCTCTGGTTAATTAGTTTTATTGCTTATGTGTGTGTATGAGTGTGTGTATATAACTGCATTTATGTATATGTATGTATATGTGTGATGAAAAGACGGCATAATGCACACTTTATTCCTTCGGAATTAAGAATATGCAGTCTTCGAAACATGTGTTGAAAGTAAAGGAATTGTGTTAAAATCTTCGTTCGACTCCATTCTTTTATTCATTTTAAATAATACACAAATTACCACACAAGAACACGGGGTTTCTACCCTTGGCATGTAGCTTCAACCGTGTTTTCTGACGTGAATTTGCTACCCAGGTATCGATTAACCGAATTATCAATACTAGGATAATTCATTCACATACTTAAATATATATATACTCTCTCTTTACTCTTTTTACTCTTTTACTTGTTTCAGTCATTTGACTGCGGCCATGCTGGAGCACCGCCTTTAGTCGAGCAAATCGACCCCAGGACTTATTCTTTGTAAGCCCAGTACTTATTCTATCGGTCTCTTTTGCCGAACCGCGAAGTGACGGGGACGTAAACACACCAGCATCGGTTGT
>NC_043002.1:45233027-45260527 GCF_006345805.1 Octopus sinensis | reverse complement strand
GCGGCTGGCTATTATTGCCTCTTATTTTATGTTTGTTATTTTCCATGATGATGTCGTTATGGTCATGAATATCAATTCATTCTGTTATAGTTGTTTCATTAGTTATTATATACAAGCGAGCACTGATATAATTGGTCAAACAGGATTTATTCCAGTCAGAGGTTATTGATATAGGAAAGAAATAGTATTGTCAATATAGAAAATTGCTGAGTCACAAATTGTAATTAGATATTACAACCAAAAGTTGCAAGTTATTCTTCTTGCTAAAGTTTTACAACAGAATATAAGCAGTCTCTTACTTGTAGGAAGAATCAATAGCAACAAAAAGTACGGATTGAAATAGAAGCAGAAATTACAATATTTCTTCGTCTATAAAGAATGAACATACTCAAGATGTGTAAGTTAATTTATAAAGCAATTATGTATATGTAGAAAATATGGTTTATTCGTTTATTGAATTAGGAAAATAAATTTACATTTTGGACTATATAACAATTTATTCAAATTGAGTGAAATCTTAAAATATACTAACGCTAAAAGAAGGCAAATGTTATACATTAGAAATTATACTTACTCGTCTTTCTATACAATCTTGTCACACTAATCCAATAAAGGAGCTTCTACATGACTCTACACTGCCAGAAACACTAACTGAATCTCTTTCAAATTATATCTCGTCTTAATACGGAAAAGACACATTGAATAATGTAGTCCCTGACATGCAAAGGGATGGTTGGTCAGAACTTGAACACATTTGACCATACGCCTACTCGTACTGGTGTGTATTAAGAAGTTAGATCTCCAGGGTTGAAGAGATATAGGCAACAGGAAAGTACATCTCTGTAATAGTGGGGCAGCTTATTAGTGACTAAACGAGAATTTTGTTTTTAAGAATATTTTCATGAAATCAGTCATATAGCCAAGAAATGATATACTTCTTTCTACAAAACTTCAGATTAAGAAGATTAGCTGATGGAATTCTAGGAAAAATCCATTTGACGAAAGTGATTATTACGTAGCGGACGAAGCACATGAATTTAAAGCAGCCGCATAGTGAGAGACGGTGCTAAACTATTTCAAGCTCAGGCATTACGTCCAAAATAGGTCGGTAAATTTTTGGGTCGAAATACCAAGACAACATCTTTCTAAGAAGTCTCTCTTCAAAGTCTACAAGCAGATGTTTTCGAATTCTGATTTAAAACTCATCAATCACTAAGCTTCAACACTGATGCCTTTTCGAAAAGTGTGAACATTATAACATTCCAATTACCTTACTTTTATTAAAAAACTCATATTTATTATATTACCGGTGTGATTGTATGTATTTATTAGTCAGCAACAGATGGAAACAGTATGTCTATACAATATGTTTTTGGATTGTTAGAGAGGTATACAATTACTGACGAAGATTAGGAGAATTAAAACGTGTGAACACCTGTTCTTCTTCTCTCTGTCCACAAACATATATAGACGTATTGTTTACATTCGTCATCTCACACAGTATTAGCTGCAGATATGTTCTACAAGGGGTTCGGGTTAAATCTGACAGTTTGCTTAAAAGAAAAAGAAAATACAATACCCCATCCAAAAATCAAAGTATTTTGAATAATAAAAAAATATCAACTAGATTATAGCTGGGAGATAAAAGTATCCACCCTCAGCTTCAACCATGGCCTCAAAACGGCTTCGGAACCTATCGCATGCGTTTCTCACTGTGTTTCCAGGAAGATCCTCGAACATCTCTTTGATCTCGCCATTGGTGTTGCAGCCAGAGATGTTGGTGTCTTTCTCGATTGCACTCCGCACATAATAATCCATGGGATTACAGTCGGAGAATTATGAGGCAAGAAATAAGGGCTGGTGAAGTAGAAATCTGTGACAACCACTTCTGATTCTTTCCGGAGGTATGGCAAGGAACAGAATCCTGCTGCCACACATAGCCTTCTAGCAGTAATCATCTTCAGCTAAGTTTTGACCACAGTCTCCGTCAGCTTCACATAGCTATCTGAATTGAGCTTAATGTCTGTTCAAATATGTGGGGATGAATTCCGACGTCCGGTCTCAGTCAGGGCACCTGCTGTGTCCCTTCCTACTGACCTCGACTTTGTAGTCTTCATTTCAGCTGTTCATATCACGTTAGTCTGTTTTTACAGCGTTCACAGAGCATTGGACAACAGTCATGATGTCGGCAATTTAATACTCGGTGCGAGTAACTCTTTTCCAATATTCAGACGGCTTCCGGTTCTCTATGTCAGTTCTCAGGAAGATTCTGCATGATACAGAATATGACAAAGCTGGCCCTTTAAAATACAGCTGCTACTAATTTTTGGCAGCTGAGAGAACTGGAGAAATGTGAAATAAAGTGTCTTGCTTAAGGACACAACGCGCTGCTGGGAATTGAACTCGCGACATTACGATCGTGAGCCGAATACCCTAACCACTAAGCCACGCGCCTTCACATGTGAATACTAAGTCTCAAAAAACAAAGCAAATTAAAAAGTAGCAATAAAGAGGTTTACATCTATGAATACTGATATCTAGAGTATTCCCTTATCTTCGTTGGCTTTAACTTTTGTAACAGTTGGTTTTTAACAAGGCAGTGTAGCCATCCAGGTTTGAGGTAATGTACTGAAATCTAGTCTGTGTCCTTCTTGGTGACCAGTTACTACGGACTAACAATTTCATGAGCTGAGTGTTTTGACTCTGAATTGTGAAAAAGATGACATACCCTGGCATATTTTATTTAAAAGATTAATATTTGCTAAGTTCTAACACACGTATTCATGAGAAAAGTAAGAAGCATCAGTCTCTATTATAAATGTGGGATTTTATGTAGTGGAAAAGTGGCAGTACAAGTATCTCTTCCAGTTCGTTATGATCATGGACAGACATCTCCAGCTCTTAATGTTGTTCGTTGCTAGTATGTTTTGTTTCATTTTATCTTTCACTTGTACTCAAAGCAAGGAATAATCTGCAAGAGTGTTATTCTTATGGTTGTAACTGTGTCGATGTAAGAGACAGCTTTCTGACATTAAATATGTATTAAAAAGAAAAAATTCTCATAACTGCTGTAAACAGTTTTAAAATGTTGTCAAGCTTTGTCAAGTGCTCATCGGTCGTCATTATCAACTAATGCAACGCAACAGTGTCTTGACAGATTGATCACATTCACTCTTTATCTGTATAAAAATTATGTGTTTTGATACATGACTATTTCTACTTCAATAGTTGACGTTACATTTTTCTTCTGACATTTTATGAGGTTGAAATAAAATAAAGCGACTTTTGTGATATGATTTTCTTAGGATATACCTACGAATGCTTAAAACGAAGTGTGCATGGTATATATGTTAACACTACAATTTACGCACAGGCAAATTTGACTATTCTCAAAGTTTAATCTATTATTTTTCCAAATGAAATTCTTGAAAACTGATTGAATTAATACGAAAAAACTAACTAATGCGGAAAATGAAGGTAATTTTGCTTATATCAATACATTATTTTTTATCATTCAAGTTATTTCTATTAAGAATTTTTCTCAATGATATTCATTTCATAACATTTTGATTGCTGTTACTTTAATAGCAAAGTGACGGGAAAAGTCCCTTTATGTTATTTTACAAGGGACAACATGACTACTTTCGAGGCCTCGGTTAAGAGAAACTTCGATAGACTAAATCTTTAGGGTCCAAATGAAACTTAAATTCTTAATAAACTTATTGCAATAAAGATAATTATACTAAATGAAATTTTAAAGTTTTAGTTTTCCTTCTTTGAAGAAAAATATGGTTTTGATAAAATATGAGAAAAGTAGACAGATTCTGGTGAATGATAATTAAATCATAATTGAACATGAAAGCTTTTCTCAATCTACCTGAATTTTACTACAGGTAAACTTTCGCAAACGTTTTATTTTCTGTGCACAAGAATGACAAGATATATTTTATACAAAACGACGTCAAACCTAATGACGAAATCAAACTTTTCTGATCTCTGAAGCTATACTTGAATCAATACTCAGTTTTCTTAAATCCACAAAAGACGTCTGAGCCACGTTGGGCTTTAAAAAGATTTTTCCATATTTGAATTTGATAAAAACAAAAACAAAAGCAAAACAAAACTGAAAACATTCTGTTGCTGATATTGTAGCATTATTTTCAAACCTACACAAATGTTTAGAAAAACACACACAAGTTTGTAGTCAGTTAAATTCACTAATTCTCGAGATTTCTTTTCTGGTTTATCTGAATCTGCCTTATGTTGTGACGGCAAATGCTATATTTATGCTGCAGAATCTTCATTGCTAAGGTCAGTGGGATATTGATGTACTGATCTATTTGGTTTCTATTTAATTCAATTGCAAATATTGTAAGATATTGTATGAGAAATAAAATTTCTCATCCAGCTGCTCAATATAGATAATTAAAACTTGCAGTTAACAGAGTTTGCATATATATATATTATATATATATATATGAAAAAACAAGTCAAAAATAGAAAATGCTAAAATAATTTTATAGTGAACATTTCAGTACCGGTTTCGGTCATTTTGAGACCTTTTCAACTGTAACGATTAAATAATTAAATTTAGAAAAATTAGAAGAAAAGTTTTTTTAAAAGAATATTTCTATAGTAGTGTTCAGATTTAAGTGGCATTCTGCCTTTCTCTGACTCCCTTGTTTGCACTTGTGTGTCGGAGGTCGTTGTGAGTTCTTGGAAGGGTAGTAGAGGAAGAAGGCTGGTGGGGAAAGGGGGATGGGAGAATCTGGGAGTGCCCTGATGGTCGTATTTTGAATGGTCAGTGGCGGCTGGCAGTCTAGGTTCAATTCAGGAGAATATTTATATTGACAGGCTTGTTTATAGAATTAGCGTAGGTGTTATACTAAAAAACATTAGTGACAAAGTTAAGGGGTGGGGGTGGAGAAGTAGAAGAAGAAGAAGAAGAAGAGAAGAAGGAGAAGGAGAAGATGACGATGATGGTGGTGGTGGTGATGATTATGACGACGATGATGATGATAATGATGATGATGAAGAAGAAGAAGAAGAAGGAGGAGAAGGAGAAGATGGTGGTGATGATGGTGGTGATGATGATGATGACGACGATGATGATAATGATGATGATGAAGAAGAAGAGGAAGAAGAAGAAGAAGAAAAAAACAGAGAAGGAGGAATATGAATGGGTGTAAGTATAGCTATGAAGGGGCTGATTAGTAATGAATTCTATGGAGTGTAATATTTGTGTGTGTATATATATTTTTCTTTTATTCTAAAGTTGAGGTATATTAATTGCTTGTCGTAGACCCGTTTAGAAGTGGCTTGTATTTTGTAATAAAGAGATTTTCTTTACTTATTCGTTGTCTCGAGGTTGTATCGTCCCTAAATTGGTAGAGGGGGAAAATTCTGAAGTTTGGTGTTTTTTTGTTGGCGCAAGTATCTATGTGTTGGCTAAAAGCTATTTTTCTGTTTTGGGGAATTTTTATCTGGGATCTGTGCAGATTATATAATGATCCTCGTCTTTATTACACCTTTTTCCCTTTGATCCGTTATTTTAAACAAAAGTAACTTTTCAAATATATGCTTCAATTTCTTCCATATACATACATATATATATATATATATATACATACATACACACATACATACATACATATATATATATATACATATCTAATAATAATAATAATATAATAATAATTTATAACTTTCGAAATAACGTGAAATACACCCCTACACACAATATATACGCGTGCGTGTATTGCTGTATGTCTATATTTGATACGAACATATTTTAATTTAGGTGTATTCAACTCTATAAAACATGTCTGCTATCTTTTTATATAATGATCCTCGTCTTTATACACACCTTTTTCCCTTTGATCCGTTATTTTAAACAAAAGTAACTTTTCAAATATATGCTTCAATTTCTTCCATAATACATATACATATATATATATATATATATACATACATACACACATACATACATACATATATATATATATACATATCTAATAATAATAATAATAATAATAATAATTTATAAACTTTCGAAATAACGTGAAATACACCCCTACACACAATATATACGCGTGCGTGTATTGCTGTATGTCTATATTTGATACGAACATATTTTAATTTAGGTGTATTCAACTCTATAAAACATGTCTGCTATCTTTTTATATAATGATCCTCGTCTTTATTACACCTTTTTCCCTTTGATCCGTTATTTTAAACAAAAGTAACTTTTCAAATATATGCTTCAATTTCTTCCATAATACATTTATACATGACTGCTTTCCCTTCTCTGTCTATCCCTCTCCTTATCACCATCTCCCCAACTCCCTCTCCTCTGTCCAGTCCCTTCTCTTTCAGGTCTTCTCTCTCTATTTCGTTTATAACCTTTATTTTTACTATATTTTTACGTTTTATCGTATTGTTCTGAACTGTTATACTTTCATTCTATCTCTCTCTCTGTCTCTCTCTCTCACACTCTAACAACTATGTCATTTTCTTCCTCCCTTCTTTTTCTTTGTATATTTCTCTCTCACTCTGTGTATGTGTATAACACTATTTACTCATTGCTTAAAGCGGCGAATTGGCAAAATCGTGAGCACTCCGGGCAAAATGCTTTGCAGTATTTCGTCCGTCTGTACGTTCTGATTTGGGTTCAAATTCTGTCGAGGGTCATTTTATCTTTCAGTTAAAGACTGCATCAAATTTTGAAATTCGAGTGTTGAAGAAGCTCCGAAAGATCTGAAAGCAAGACTCAGTACTCCAAGCAAAGCATTATCAGAAAAAAGCATTATCAGCGAAAAACATTATTAGCGAAAAGTATCATTAGCGAAAAGCATTATCAGCAAAATAACAAGACTCAAGATCTCATCTTTGGAAACCAAAAAAAGAATTTTTCCGATTCTCTTCGCATGGTACTACCCGAGGTCCAGGGTCTGATATAGCTAGCAATGTAAGAAGAAATGTTCACCAACAAACCACTATCACTGAGTGAAATAAGGATAGTTGTTCAGAAAGCCAGAGGCGAATTATCATTAGGGCTAAATGGCATTCCTCATGTGCTGTCTAAAAAAATGTTCCAATGTTCTTGAATGACTCCAAAATTTAAAGTTAGCATAGAAAAACTGAAGATCAACAGCTAGTGGATTATAACTGACGGAGTGTTTACTCCCAAAGAAGAAAACTCGTGTAACATCAATCAGTTCTGGCCCAAATCACTTCTGAATGTTGAAGGAAAAATCTTCTGTTATGTTAGCAAAGTTAAAACATCTCACAGGGAATAAGTAACTTGATATGTCTGTCCAGAAAGGAGGTACCTTCGGAATGTTTGGATACATAAAGCAGCCGCGATGATTTGGCAAGTAAATCTGGAAGGTGGCATAGCAATGAGCTACCATTTATTCAATATATTTTGTGCTTGTAATGGAAGTGAAGTAGATTTGAGTGGCTCGTGTCCGGAAGGCTTTGAAAATGGATACTGAATGCCCCCTAAAAGAGCCTTTTTTTCTACAAGGGAAGATGAGACACATAGGATACTGAAGCAGTCATATGAAGTAATTCTTCTTAAACGAATTTCAAACACGAGAAGATGCCGAGCATCTCACTACGGAAGGGGACGGAAGTGGAAGGTAGCTGTTAGAATATTGTTCACTGTAGATTAACCAACTCAGGAATCTTTGATATGACAACTTCTTGAATGACACAATAGGAAACGAAACTAAGCAAACTGAATGTAATAGTTCTAAGTAACCTCTCTGGCAAGCACAGTCTGGTACCTGCAGTTCATGTAAATACCAAAACCCCTTGGGTTTTTGCTAATATACGGCATCAGTACTAGCACAATAGAAATGATGGAAGCCAAGATTAAGAAATACACGAGGAAATGGTTCAGTGTCTCACTTGATGTTGCTCACTACTATCGCCTAGGAGAGCTGAACCTACTCCTAAAGTTCACCGTGGAAAAGTACAAAGCTGTTAAAAGCTCTTGTGTATACTTGAAGAATACAAAGGTAACGCTATGGGATCAATCTGAGGACTGGCAGAAAATGGAAGTTTTTGTGGGACGTGGGTGCAGCAAAAGAGCACTTCCTGTTTTGGGCAATATGGCACACTCGCTGATCAATAAGCTACGACTAGAGCCAATGGACTGGTATTCAAAGGTGAAAGGGAAATCAAGGAGGAAAATCAAGGAAATGACGGGGTAAGACGATGTCAAGAGAATCCAGAAGGCAGTCCAGCAGGGCAAACAGGAACAATTGACATTGTGGGAGAGTGTAAACCAAAAAATGCTGGAATAATGAATGGCAAATGGCTCCTCTAAAAATCAGCTGCATTCTCAGATCTATATTTGGCCGTCTGTACACAAATACAAACCTAGTGAGGTGGAGGAAATTAGACAACTCTGCATGCCCATTCTGCCAAGGTAAACAAGCTTTAGAACATGTAAGCTGATGCAAAGTCGCGATAGCCCAAGGAAAGTACAAATGGAGACACGATCAAGAGCTTGAAGTAATCTTACATGTGAGTTTTACTGTGAGATAGAAGACGACTCAATTAGAAGTTGTACCAATCTTTCACACGGTGGGAGGTAAAGTTTTGTGGCCTAAAACAGCTGTGCCAATTGATTCTTGGAAGTAGAGCAGGGGAAACTAGATAGGGCAGATGACTGGGTACACACATCAGACCTTCCAGAATGGAAAATCCCCCAGATATCACCAGCAAGAGTAGTATGAGACAGGATGTTGTATTTCACATATTTTCATCAAAGCAAGTGAAGCTGATTAACTTATTGTGCCATATAAGAGCATATTGGTGGGAATCCACTCCTACAAGATTGAGATACTTGTCAGTTTAGTTGCCAAATTTAGAGAATCTGGCACGCAAGCCAAATGGATTGGTGGGAAAATCTGGCTACGATCTTATGAAACGGCACACAATTTCTGGAAAAAAGAGAACCAAATCTCTTAATGCTATAGAGGTAGCTGAGAAGAATTCCAACTGGATCTGTCCAATGACGAATGAAAGCAAATTTCAGAAGGCATAATTTACCTTACGTTCGTGTCAAGGACCGAAGTACTTACGACATCCAAGGTTCCTTGGCTCTGGGGTACTTTGACCACCCAGGAAGGTGCAGGTTGCAAATGCAACAGTAGTACAGAAAGAAGCAGAGATCTATCCAAGAGCCATGATGTACATGCAACCTGGGTCTCTTACAGTGTAAGAAGTAAAAAGCCGAAACACTTGCATAAGGCGTGTGGGGTTTCTTCACAGGAAGCCTTCTACTGTTTAGCTCTCCTTGGAGTTTCTTACTGCTTTATACATTAATATTTCACTAAGGCATAGCGATACTAATTATCTGATGTTAGAGCTCAATATACATATGCTTAAGAAAAAAAAGCGTTAGTCAAGTACAGAATGTGATAAAAAGTTATATAAATGACTAGGAAACAAAGAATGAACTTCATTTGCTAACAGCTGTTTCTGCTGTGAGATGCAGAATCAACTCAGATATGATTCTTATGTATCACCCTATAGCTTATTCGAAACTTCAAAAATGAAGTGCAATTTTATTTGGGAAAACATTTATCTCTATCGAAAGTATCGTGGTCAAATTTTATTTTACTTCATTTCGATGGTGATCTTTTCCACATGTATAAAAAGCTTTCCTAAATACAATTTGATTTCATTTTTGAAGTTCCGACGAAACTATTGGGTGAGACATAAAGACTCAAGTATGAGCATATTGCATCTTATAGATATGCTTAAAACAGCTGTAAGCTAAGGAAGTTTATTACATAACTTCCTTGTCATTTATTAATCTCATATATATATATATATATATATATATTATATATATATATATATATATATATATATATATATATATATATCGGGTGTAAAGTTACACAAGTTACACAAAGATCAAAAATGTGCAATGCATGACAGCCCTGGAATCACTTATGCAACTTTACAGCCAAATAAAAGATATATTGTCATAAGTAGTGAGTTCTATTTTTTCAAACACACACTTCCTGGAGGTATGTAAGTTTTGAATGCAAAAACAATCTCAATGCAGCAAGAATGTATAAGTTTGTACGTACGTTTACGTGTGTATAGGCGAAGGTGTGCAAATTTTCCGTGTGCATGTGCTTGCATAATGTTTTCTGAAAATATAAAGCAACTAAGCCCAAATTTATCGATATACATTATATATTTCTGTGTATCTCGATATTTTTACTTCAGTACTCGTAAGAATAGAACGGTATAGAATATAATAATCGCATATTTTCTTAAACATAAACAAATATACATGTATTTCACTAAGAGCTCAATAGCATTAGATTTATATATAAGTACATACTGAAATGTCAGGTCACCCTGAACTAAACGCAAAAAATATTTTTACCGAGGAAATATTTTGTAACGTAATCAACAGTTATTCTATACGAAACCGAAAGGAAACATATAAGAAAACACCACACATATAATTTACGATTATAAGTATTTGGACAGTCAAGCCACGTATCTGAATGTCTTAAGAGTATATAGCAGCTTGAATGATTAAGCTGCATCTATAACTAGCAAACTTGGAAAAATATCTTGGACTTCACAACATATAAATTACCCAAACTCTAGCCTTTATGCCTAGAACGCTTAACGTAACCTAAATTTGTTCTAAAGTCGTATATGCACAATGTACTTTGAAATATTTGGTCTAAAGAGAGAAGAAATAAAATATTAGGTTGGTAAGTCCGGGAAAGCACCAGAAAAACTACGTTGGGGGATTCAAATATCGTCTTGTATTCTGCAAGAATAAAGAAAATAAGTTATAAAGTACTGAGATTTATTTAATTGACTATACTTGCAATCCTATATTTATTTAACCAAAATATTTGTAATCCTATGTTGTAACGAAAGTGGAATAAACTGTCTCAACTGCATGTTAAACTATGGTCGCTGTCTGACTTCCGTTTGAATTATCTTAAAATTTGTATATCGTTTGAGTGAGTAGGGTATCAATGTTTGAAGGAAGTGAAGATTTATAGTAGTTTAAGTTGCACCACGTGTAATCGTGGCCGGAAATTTAAAGAAAATATTGTCCTGGCGCTTTGCCAATTCTCTGAATTCATAGCTCTTACTGTCATACAATTGAATTATTTCGATTCAATAGTAAGCTCAGTTTGTTGTTGGAGACAAAATGAATACTGTCAATACAAGATAATTACTTGATCTTAGTTTAGCATCACCGGAAGGAAGAAAAGAAAATTCAGCCTTGAGGATAAAATTAAATAATTTAAGGAATTTAGTCTGATGTTCTCGTGTTTCTGTCAATACAATACCGTGTTGTAATGAAAATATTCATTAAAAAAATGTTAGATCAAACAAAGAAATCTGAAAATAGCAACTCTATAATTTTTACAGAAATGTGTCGATAATAAAGTGTCTTCGAAATAAAAAAAATTAAAAAAGCACTATAAAACCAAAAAGAAGGAAGCTCATATGTTTTATTTTAACAACTGCATTTTCCTTTCTCTTCTTATTTAAAAATTTTTGATAATTCTACAGAATTTTTTTGTTTAACATCAACAATTATTTTGAGTAGCATAAAGAGAAATCGTATTAAGCAAATAAGCCTACAACCATTACTTTAGCCAAAATAGCATATAAATAAAATACATTCTACATTCCACTAATATATTTTGATTTAACATTTGAATGCTTATTTGAATTTAGATTTCCAAAGTAACTCAGGCAGGTAAGAAAAAAAAATATATCAAAATAAAACATCATGTCTTATGTGAATTAAAGATTTTGCCTTTTTAAGTACGTTCCGAAGAAATAAAACCGTTTCTCGTTGTCAATTACATTTCTAAAGGACATATCTAGCAAATTCATGTATTTTATTTATATATACATGAAAATATTTGTATGTATAAAATCGCGCACTACACACACACATGCACACACACACACACACACACACACACACACACACACGCGCACACACACACACACACACACACACACACACACACACACGCACACACACACACACACACGACGGGTTTCTTTTCAGTTTCCGTCTCCCAAATCCACTCACAAGGCTTTGATCGGCCCGAGGCAACAGTAGAAGTTGCCCAAGATGCAACGCGGTGGGACTGAACGCGGGACCATGTGTTTTGGAAGCAAGCTTCTTACCATACGGCCACGCCTGCCCCTATATACACATATACTAAAGGCGCGTGAGTTAGTGGCCAGGATATTCAGCTCACGATCGTAAGGTCAGGGGTGCGTTGTGTCCTTGAGCAAGACACTTTATTTCACGTTGATCCAGCCTACTCAGCTGGGAAAACTAAGGAGTATCTGTATTTCAAAGGTTCGACCTTGTCACATTCTGTGTCACCCTGAATCTCTGTGGGAACTACGTTAATGGTACGCGTGTCTGCGGAGTGTTCAGCCACTCGCACGTTGATTTCATGGGCAGGCTATTCCGCTGATCGGATCAACTGAAACCAACGTCGTCGTAATTGACGGATTACCAATGTTACACACATACACATTTATATACATACGTACATATGTATATGAGGTGCAGGCGTGGCTTGTGTGGTAAGGAGCTTACTTCTCAACCATATGGTCTCGGGTTCAGTCCCACTGCGTGTCACCTTCGGCAAGTGTCATCTACTATAGCCTTGGGCCGACCAAAGCCTTGTGAGTGAATTTAGCATACGGAAACAGAATATATGTGTGTTTATGTGTGCAATGTGTTTGTGTCTTTTTTTTCTCCAGCCATCGCTTGACAACCGATACATTCGTATATATACATACATGTATATATATATATATATATATAATATATATATATATATATATATATACAGAGAGAGAGAGAGAGGAGAGAGAGAGAGAGAGAGAGAGAGAGAGAGAGAGAGAGATATAATATGCACACACACACAATGTATACACACACATATAATATTAGGGAATAAATTATTATTCCAACATTTCAGGTAAAATTCAGTATAATAATATTAGACCGAATTTCGTAATATACATATAACATACATATAATATATATATAATGTATACATAATATATGTATATAACTAATTTAGAGACGAACCACCATTCCATAAACTCAGTCAATGAAGAACCTGTCCAAAACCATGCTGTTTCACATATACCATTCAAAATACTAATCTAAAATTTTAATAATATATTATATTGAACAGTAAGATTAATACAATCATATAATATATAAAAGCAAATACTTTTAAAATCACAGTGAATACCATACAAAGAAACATTCATCATAAAAATATTAATCTAAAAGCAAATAAAGTATAAATTAAATAATAAAAAATAATACAATAATATAATGTATAACAGTAAGTACCTGTACATCGACTACGCGCGTTTCATGGCTGAATTAGGACTATACAAAATCATATAAGAAAACCATATCCAAGTTCATTAGAACGGAAAAATGATTTTACTCCCAAAAGCAGTCGTGTGTACCTGTATGTCCGCGTGTGACGGTGTAAACGCGTGTGCGCTTGCGCGCTTGTATGTGCGTCTGCATGTATGTGCATATGTATGCGTACGTATATGCGTGTACGAATGTATTTTTAGATGCGTGTGAGCATGCATCTATAGCTGTATATATATTTATATGTATGTGTATGCATCTGAATATATATATATATATATATATTATATATATATATATATATATATATGTATATATGTAGGTATATATGTACGTGTGTGCGCGTACGTATGTCATTATACCTTCTTTCCTCCTCTCTGATATCTGTCACACTAACCTATCCTATCACATAGCTCTATTTATAGAAATTTGACATCTTTATATTCTTCCCTTCATTTTAAAACTACTACTCAGTTTGGTATTACTCCACCTATACTTTTTCTCTACCCATCCCTTAATGCAGCTCTACAATATCACCCTACTCATATATCTTACACTTATTCACTTCTTAACTTTAATCTCTTCCTATCCCTCCCCTCTCCTCTCTCATCCTCCCCTCACATTATCTTGACCACCAACTAACACTCCTTATCTCACTTCTTTCACCATTACTTCACATTTTTTGTTTTTTCATTTTTTCTTTTCTCTCTCTCTTTTTTTCTTTCTTTCTTTCTCTCATTTTCTCTTCCTGTTTTCATTTTGATCTATCTTCTCATTCTAAACATACACATCTCTCCCCCCCCTCTTTTTTTTTTACCACTTATATATACCACTTTCCTCGAATAATGGAACTGCAACTACAATAGCTTTATATATTTTATATTTTATTTCTACTTTCATTCTCTTATTTCCCTCTATATCCCCTGTCTTTTTTTTTTCCATAATAATTCCTTATTTCGAACTGAAATATTTACCTTTATTTAACCACCTCACATCATCTCTGATGAAGGGATATTCATAATATCCCAGAAACAGCTATAAGACTATATCTATATCTTTTCCTTATAAATTTCCTGAAAACTCTTCACAGCCTTGGCATTGTTATCTCATTTTGTTTTATATATATATATATATATATATTATATATATATATATATATATATATATACGCACACACATAAGTTCTTGATTTATTAGAATCATCGAATTATTTTATCCTCTAGAGGATGTCATAATTATCAAATAGTAATTAAGACCTGCGCCATATCAGAACATGAGATAATCTCAAAACTTGATAAATTCTCCAAAGTTGTCATGTCATTAAGGAAAAGGACAAGTTTATTGACTGGAAGTTTAGCCAATAATCTTGAACACATGTTTCTGCCTCAATACGTGTCATCAGCACGACAATCTTCTTCAGTCATGTTCAGCATATATCATGTGAGACAAACCCGATCATACACACACTCGCACATACATATATATCGTGGCGTACCCGTGCGGTATCCGACCATTAGAATGAAAGTTTCATCAACTATTTGTTGCTCCAACATGTTCAGGTCTTTATTTGCACCGAGAAAAGGGAAAATACAAAGAGTACTGACGCCTCAAGCATTATAGTGTCAAACGCTTGGGTCACACAAGTGCCACACAAGTGCCACTTTAAAAGTTTGAAGCTTTAAACTAGAGGCAAAAGCAGATAAAAGCAAGATGATCAGAAACTACAAACACAATAGATTTCATATCAGGCTACCTTCCTCTCATATGAATTTACGTATATATCGTAAATACGCATATATCCGATATAGTGTATACGTGTACATACATATATGCACACATTAGTGGGTAGCTGTTAACATTCCTGAATTCATCTACCCTTTCATAGGCCTTGTGTTTCATTTTTGAATACCATTTGGTAATTTTCACCTTTAGAATTTCCTATTCTTACACCTCCCTCACATTTCCTTATCTTATATTTTGTGTTTGTGATGTCTTGGTTCAGTTTTTGTTGCTCAGTATTCTCTAGGTGTTCTAAGCGTTTGGATTCGTGGTGGTTTGTTATATCCATTATTATTTTAGCACTCTTTAAGTTTGTCTTCGACGTTTGTCTTATTTATATTTTGAGGAGATATTGTTTCTTTTAAATGTGGTATTTTAATTGCTGGTATGATTTTGGTTTTGTAAATAACTCTGTTTAAATAAGCTAGTCTTTTCGGGATCCGGTAATATATTTAGTTCTAAGGTAATAAAATTTTTCAAAAAATCACAAATACACAAATAATAAACAGAAAACAATAGCAGAAATAAAAACATTCAGAATGAAAATCTAAACTAGAATCCACTCAAATATTTCAACGATATGAACCCCCCCCCCCAAAAAAAAACAAAAACAAAAAACAATGCACTCAGGCATACACACGTTTTGCTAAATGAACAACCAGTGAAAAAATGACAGGGTCCTATTTTTAACGCTGCCAGTAACAGATATGCAGATACTGAAAAACCATCTTGGAGAGAAAAAAATTGCTTGGCAGAACTTTGTGAAGAAGGGCACATTCACTGTCAAGGAATTTCATGATAATGCGAGAGCTTTGAATGTTTCTCATCTCTGCATTGTCAAAATCTGAGCAGATTTCTATATGCGTTCAAAAGAGTAAAGATACCCCTGGCCGTCGTGTCCAGCTGAATCAAACATGAACGAAGTTCTTTTTAGAAGCAGACTGCGTGAAACATGGCTCACCATGTGATGGGCTGCACTACTAAAAAAAATTTCAAGGTGATTATTCATTAGGCGTGCTATTCAGAAAGTCCCGCGAGCTGAAGTTGTCAATGACTAAGCTAAATTCCTCTAATGATCTGGGACTGCATGCTTCGTTCAACACTAAGAATGCTGGAACGGAAAGCAGCCTGAATGGTAGAATGTCCTGATTAGGTTGTGGCTTCTTAGTTATATGTTAGCGTGTGTTGCCATCTTTAGTTTTGTATTTAATTTCTATTCCTTATATATTTATTTCCATAATACACACATTTTAATGATTTTGCATAATTAATGATAGCATATAGTACATGATATCTGTGCTCCTTCCTCACATTTACCAGTACCTTTGTATACATTTTAATGTACTATTAAATGCAATAGGTCCTGGTGGGTCATTCATTTATACATGCAGTAATGATGATAATAACAACAACAACAACAATAATAATGGTTTTAAATTTTTGCACGAAGTCAGCAATTTCAGAAAAGGGGGGGATAGCGATTACATTGACCCAAGTGCTCACCTGGTGCTTATTTTATCGACTCCGAAAAGATGAAAGCAATGTTGACCTCGGCGGAATTTGAAGTTAGAACGTAGAGACGGACGACATGCTAATAAAATCGGAAAACTTTGAAGTGATTTGTAACTTGAAGAAAGTGAATCAATTCAAAGAACTGTGGGTGTTATTCTTTTAGTTTTTCGTCTTTTATGTGCTCCAACTGAAAAGCTGCGGTCATACTGGGACAATGCCATTATTAACTCTATTTTTTTTTTATTTGGTTTAAATGCTTACTCGTATTGCCAGAGGAGTCAGAAAGACAGATACACGCAACAGAAAGAAATATAAGTGTGATAGATAGATAAATAGATAAGTAGGTAGTTAGAAGTCGGCAGATCTACAGATATATCAATAGATATGCGGATAGATAATAGAAATGAAAAAAAAAAAAAAAAGAAATGAAAATAATCTTTATTGACAAATAACCTGGACTGAGTCTCGTTGCTGTAATGTATAGTGGTGGTATCAGTAGGGATATTGCTTAGTTGGGGTAGCGGTGGAAATTGGACAGTGAAAAGTTTTTTGGTTTAATATCTTTATATCGCCCATCGTTTAACTCATGTCCTTTAGTGCAATTAAGTATCGTCTACGAAGTTGAAATTTATATAAACATTACTGATGCCGCATACTTAATGTAAGTTTTGTTTATACGCTTATTAACTGTAGAATTTCGTCCAGGGAATGTCATCCCCAAAATACATTGAATACCTCAAAACCCGACGAAACGCATAAACAAAACGTATACATTAAGTATGGGACATCAATAATGCTTATATTATAAAAACAGCTTATAATTTTAAATTTAATTTTGTTTTATTTGTGCGGTGCTGTTAAGCATATCAGCAGATAAATTTTACACTATCTGCATATATACCTCAGACCAGCAATTCGAATTCGTTTTAAGGTATACGGAGCCGATGAACTGAAAAAGCAGTGAAATACCGATATCCACTAATCTCGTTCACTTCTGGGCAATTAGTTTTGTTAAGTTTTGAAATATTCAGTGTCTTATAACACTCCACGATTGAAAAGAATTTTCTTTGGACGAAATGCTGCAATTATTAAGTGCATAAACAAAATAAAATCAGTAAATACAGAATATTAGTAATGCTTACATTATAAGAGCTGCTTTTAATTCAAAATTTTATTCTGAAACTTATATATGTGGGGTGCTGAAGCGTTCCTGGCTTTCAGGGTGTCGCAAAAGGCCTGGTTGGAGACCCAACTTTCTGAGTTCTTTTACAGGGCTTAGAAAAACTGAAGGATCACTGCAACATGTGTGTGAATCGGAGACGGGAATATGTGGAATAAAATCGTAATTAACTGATCCTCTTTTATTTTCTTTTACCCAAAGCCAGGAACTTTTCAGCACCACCTCGTATATATTTTTTTAAATGTGGACTTCACTAGACGACGCGAGCAGACAAAGGAAAGTATGGGAACATGTAAAGTACTGCATAGACAGTAGCAGAGAATTGAACAACTAGAACAAGCACGGGAGCAACAGCATAGAAGAGAAAAAAATTAAATGAACTCGAATGCAATGAATATTTACAATTGATGAAAGAAAGAGTTCAAGACTGATATAAAATAAAATTGAACGAGAACGACAAGGAAAAAAAAAGCTCGAAAAAACATGGTTGAACGTTAGAAAATTGGTGACATATATGTTGCATGTAATCATAATGAAGCTCAAGCTTTAAGGATGTAGTTTTTAAAGATGTTTATCTTTTTGAGACTGCAACTTCAATACTACCTATGTGAACTTTTAAACCATCTCAAGTCTCATATCCTTCAGAAAAAATATACAATTCCAGCTTACAATTTTCAAAATAACCATGGATTTTTCACGGGTACTGCTAGTTATTGATATCCCTGTGGGAAAGAAAAAGCATTATCATGATCATTTCAGGCAGGGATCTGGCAGAATCGTTAGCTCACCGGACAAAATGCCTAGGCATTTCGTTTGTTGCGTTTAAATTTCGTCGAAGTCACTTTGCTTTCATGATTTCGGGGAGATAAAATAAGTACTAGTTAATTACGGGATCGATGAAATCGTCTAGCCGATCACCTAAAATTTCAGGTTTTGTATCTATAGTAAAAAGGATTATTATTATTGCCTCCATACTAGTGGCATGTATTTGAAAACTGTTCATAATTTTGTTTATTTGTCTAGTTAGACAGTTTTGATCGTTATTTTCATGAATTTGTTGTGAAGCTAACCAGAACCTCAATTGGTTTGTCAGTTCCTTTACTTCTTGCCTCTTTAATGTTAAAATTTGGAGAAAAATATTCTCGAAAATTTTGCTTTGAATAAACATTAAATGGAAGTTGGCATAATTTTCGACATCTAGCCAACAAAGTAGGTGATTTTGTGAAGAAAATGGAATCCGCCTCTGAAATGTCTCTTCTTAACTCTGTCGGTGGATGAAAAGTTTAAGAGTCCATAACGGTCGACAGCAACATTAACGATAACGAAAACTACAACATGCTAAACGAAGAGAACAACTTATCAAACATCACTACTAGAAATATCATCATCATCACCACCACCACCACCACCACCACCACCACAAAGTGCCACAATAACAGATGAGTGAAATTACTACTACTACTACTACTAACCTTATCCTCCCACCACTTGGATGATCGAAAGCAGTAACAGTTGCAGTACTAGCTCCTTCCCAAGAACTAGAACAAGATGATACTTGAGTTTGCATAAAAAATACCCTTTGGGATTCTTAGCGTGGCTGAATAGAAAATATTGAAGACCGGTTTCAGAATATATAAATTTTAATTGTCGAGTTAATGTTGCTGTTGGATAATTATTCCTCCACATTGAATGAAAAAGGAGTTATATCAAATCTAATTGTCACAAAATACTTGACTACAAATATTGCATTATCCCTAATTTAACCAATGGATCAAAGCATAATATCATTATGGAAGATTATCACGCGGCACTTCTGAAAATTGTCAATTAACATGAATATTTGATAGTGTTTTTGAAAAAGTATATTTATGCCAAATGGAATGCAAAGGAAAACACTGTAATTATAATGTAGTATAACTGTTAGAAAATTTTGAAAACAATGGTTAAATAAATAATTGCAAAATGAATCGCGTGTGTAAGAAAGAATTTCAATATATGTGAAGTAGAATATAGTCCCTTTAATTACAAAACAAAGAAAATACAAAGAAATAATATAAAGAGAAAGCTAATGAAGAATATCTGAGGCAAGGCACAGCGTTAAATTGATTTGGCCATCTTGGTTTAATATGGGAAAATTGCTTTAGATCTGACTGTCTAAAATTTGGTAACTTTTTAATTAGATACAAGTGTGTGTTTTGGAAAAAATACAAAAATGCCTGTTTACACACACACACATTCGCAAACACACATACACACACATGCATTCATACACACACATACACATACTTATGTATTTTAAAGAGCAGCTGTTTTTAACTTATTGATAAATGAGAGAAAATTGTTTGTATTTAGGAAAAAGAACTTATATTTTGCCTAAGAAATTACATGTATTTTTTAAAAATAAAATACAATTTTTCTTACTCTATTTCATCCCCACTCTCCCCCGCCCACAAAAAAAACCCCCGAAGAGAACGAAACAATGAAGAGATATATCCTCAAAATATTTGTGACAAAATTATCTTAAGTTTGCTTTTTTTAAAGAAAATATATAAATAAATCTAAGAAATACTTCCACATTTAAAGAACATTCACTATTATCTTTTTTTATAAATATTTAAATATTTATAATTTTAAAAAAATCTCATATAGTTAATATAAAAACCAAACTGAATTTTGAAAATCGAAAGCAAACGTTATATTTTTCTTAGAACACTTACATATTATGTTGGAGTAATATTGATAAAATTATTTTTCATAGGTTTGGAAGTGCGTTGGATCAAATGGAAAAGCACCGATTAAATATTAATGAGTAATTCATTGCGTTACTTTTATATTATGAAAAAAAAATCACTCTATGCTAAAACTTCGTATAATCCTAAAATTAGTCACTTCTGCATAAAAGAAAGATGAAATTTTTTAATTCAACACTCGTCCAGTGCATTGATTTTTACTTTACACAAAGTCAAATTTTTGGAGGCCCAGATATAGTTGAGAGAATAGATTCATGCATGTTATCGGTAGCTATTTATCAGCTGAAAGGTAAGAAATGCAAAGTTAGAATGTTGGAAGGTATTTTAGTCCGTCAGTCTATCGCTGCCTCGAACTCTGCACCATCGTTTATCAACCTATAAGAGATTTTCAACATTAGCATAAACTAAAACATTTGTAGCGAAGGATTTCCTCGATTCCATCAACATTGGTACATGCCGGGGTTATTTATTTAGTCGCCATGATAGATCGTTAGCCACTAAACACATTTTTCTCTCACCTTGTTTTTTCTGTGTCCCTTTCTGTAGAAGAGCGTAGGCTCGAAACATAAAAGATTTTTTCTATTCCTGAGCGTTATACTAATACATCTGTTTGTTTTGTACACCACCTGTCTTCGTCTTTTGATTTTTTCGTAAACTCTCCCCTTATTTATTTATTAATCATGGAAGAAGGAAAGCAAAGTCAATTTTGACAAGATTTAAACTCAGAATGAAGAGCATTTAGCTTTTCGATTTATCTCTTACCCCAACATTCCTTAATGTATTAACACTGTCTAAAAAGGAATAAAACTATCAGCTACCGCGTATAGCTAACGTTATTAAGTAATTTTGCTACTGTCTCTAGGTTAGTTTCAATAGAGCAGACCTATAATCAATGACTTTCTATCAATGAACATCTCCTCTTTTTACCGACACGGCATAGTAGAAAATACATTGTCTGTCCGATGTTCTTCCATTAGTAAGAAAGTTAGCTCTTATTTGAGAAAGGGAAACAGAGAGAGAGAGAGAGAGAGAGAGAGAGAGAGAGAGAGGAGAGAGAGAGAGAGAAAGAGATAGAGAGAGAGAGAAATTTCTTGCAAGTAGAGCGACATTGTACAACCACCTTTGTTGGACTCGTCAGGTGGCGTTTTGTTGTTGTTGGTGTTTAAGACTGCACTGAGTTAACCTTTGCTTATCTTGAAATTAAGTTGAAAAGAAAACGATAGCGTGATATTTTTCAAGAATATATTCTTCTAGTTCGTAGATTCTTCCAAAGCTTACTTTGTCATATCTATTATCTGAGCCAAATTTCAGTCCTGATGAAAAACTGTTAAAACATTTGTGATTACATTTTGGCTACTTAAAATGTGTGTATGGCAAATAAAATGGTATTTAGTTGTCGAATTAAAAAAAAATTACCTTCAAATTACTTTTATTGGAAAACTTTGTTCTTGATAAAATTGGTATAAAGAGACAAATATAATCTTCAATATAAGTAATTTTGCTTTAGATATGATCAGTAATATGCCATGTCTTGGTAATTTAATATGAAATAGAACTACAAACTTGATTACATATTTTCCAGGCTCCTTGGATAGCCATAGCGTTATAAATGGCCGGCGATAATTATTGTGACAATAACGATGAATATGAACATATATTATAATGATTTTGAAGATATATTATAATGGTTATAATTTACGATGATGATGATAAAAATTTACATTGAAATAAGTTTTATTTTCCGTTGTGGAAAATAAAAGTTTTCCTATTCTCATATGGAGAAATTACAAAAGCCGAAGGTTAATTACTTAGAATGGTTACTTCTTAAATATACTCTCTAAAATAATGAATTTGGAATATATGAGTTCATACTGATATGGAAATTATAATTAGGTGCACAGAAATCGCAAATTTCGCAGTTACACAAGTCTTCTGTAAGTGAAATGTGTTCGTACATCCCTAGAACAGATATAATTATTTCATGAGAAAGTGGAATAGTGGTTGAAATTGTTGAAACCATGCATTAGAAATAATTACTCTGCATACCTGATCCTTTATTGGTTCAATATTTTCCCACTCTGGAAAGCAAAAGCACTTTCGATATTGAACAAATCAAGACAATCAAGATATAGAACGTAGAAACGCTCGAGATGAGGTTAAAAGTTCAGGAAATTTAATATCTCCTTTCAGATATTTAGATATAAAAAGTGATAGAAAATGTCAGTACCTTTAACTTGGACAAGGAAGACAAATAACTAATGAATTATACCTAAAAACTGACAAAATATCATACAGAGTTTTGTTCTAACAATTGTAGAGATACAGTCAGCATCGACTAAATGTAATACAGCATTTTATTTTATCCATCTTCGATCTTAACTCAATTCATGGAGATCTTCCTTGCCATTTATATATACGGGATTGTCTAAGTAAATAATACACTAGAGAGAAGAAGAAGAAGAAGAAGAAGAAGAAGAAGAAGAAGAAGAAGAAGAAGAAGAAGAAGAAGAAGAAAAAGAAGAGAGAGAGAGAGAGAGAGAGAGAGAGAGAGAAAATAGAGCAGATGGGTCAATCGAAGGGTAAAAAACAAATATTCAGGAAACTAAAGGTTCGCATCCTGCCAAAGGCGTTGCATTGTATCTGTGAATAAGACACTTGTCTAAAAACATTGAATCATTGAATAATACTTGTGCTCGTTTATGTATGCATTTATATATGTGTGTATGTGTGTATCTGTGTGTATGCATGCATATATGCATACACACATACAAATGTATTTGTGTGTGCGTTCGTATTGCATCTAATAAATAGCATAAAAGAGAAAGTACTCAAGGAAGCTTCACATTGAGTATTACACAAATATATGGTTTAGTGTTGCATTATTCACAAATATCCTTTATGCAACTGAAAGGAAAATATTCTTTTCTACTCTAGGCACAAGGCCCGAAATTTTGGGGGAGGGGGCCAGTCGATTAGATCGAACCTAGTATGCAACTGGTACTTTATTTATCGAACCCGAAAGGATGAAAGGCAAAGTCGACCTCGGCAGAATTTGAATTCAGAACATAAAGACAGATGAAATACCGATTTCGTTACTACCCACATGGGGCTAAACACAGAGAGGACAAACAAGGGCAGACAAACGGATTAAGTCGATTATATCGACCCCAGTGCGTAACTGGTACTTATTTAATCGACCCCAAAAGGATGAAAGGCAAAGTCGATCTCGGCGGAATTTGAACTCAGAACGTAGTGGCAGACGAAATACTGCTAAGCATTTCACCCGGCGTGCTAACGTTTCTGCCAGCTCGCAGCCTTACTGAAAGGAAAATATTCTCTCATAAACACGTACAACAACAAGTCTACAAAGCTTTCTTTTTCAGTCAATTTATCTCGTGCTACTTTCTCTGAAATGAGCATAAATTAGTAGTATGCATAACATTCTCAGTAAATCTTTCAAGATATATCTATCTCCTTTTCTCTCATTGTCATTCTTAAGTACCTACTGAGCTAAGGGGAGCAATAAGCAATGCAGTAAGGGAAATTTGACCTAATAATACACTAATATCTACAAGCAAAAGCAAGTAGAACTGATTCCAGTGCATTTTGTATTTTAACAACAATAGAAGATGCAGATAAAATAAGTCACCACCATAGTATAGACAAGTGGAAGGCTTAAATTTTTTACATAGACTATGATAGTGAATCAAGTAAAATAACTTAGATAATAGTTGATAATCCTTCCAAAAAATAAGAATGCTTTCTATATGTTAACGTAAGTATATCACGAACAATAAAAACGAACTCCAAATTTTGGTATCTTAAAAATCACCGTTTGAAGTAACAGATTGAAATGCTACGGTATTGTGGAAAAAAAAAGGAAACAAACAAGCAAATAAAATCCCGATCCTTTCAAAGTTACACCTTTGAAGATGGCGTACCCTTTGAAGCCAGGTAAAGTATTTGGAATTCAACTGAAAGCTGGGTACTTCGGTTTTATAATTATCATAGTTGAGATGAAAATGAAACACACACACATGCACACATACACGCGTGCGCACGCACAAACATACACACACACACACACACACACACACACACGTATATGGGGAGAGGGAGAAGAAGAGAGAGATAAAGAGGGAGAGAGAGAGAGAGAGTGAAAGACGGAGAGAGAGAGTCAACAGATGAAATCCAAAGATTTTCAACAGAAAATACTTAGCTCTCAACTGATTTTAACTCACATTCCGATATCTTTACCGGGCATCAAGTCCGAGGATCAAGTCTAGGTGAGCAGATACGGATACAATTATGCGAAGAAACAAATAAAACTGCTTGGGCTTGATGTACAAAATATATATACATGTATACTTGTAAGCAAAGAGAAAGCAAAGTACAAATTTTCAGACGATGAATATTCAAATATAAATACAGATATATTTATAACTTAACAGAGTAAATTTACACAGAGGTCATACGACACCTTTAAACTTCTCTCTATCACGATCAGAAAGGTCAGATTTTTTCCCAAGCCTGAAGATAGAGGCTGGATTCATCCAATGTTTATTTGTATTTATTACTGGTTTGCATATTCTGGTGAACTACATCTGCCAACATTATGAAGGATCTCCAATCCCCCAGAAACAGTTGTCGGACTTCTAACACCATACCTTCTCCCCTTTAATTTTCCTTGTCGTTTGTTCTCTGTATAAGTTTGCTATATATATATAATATCTATATATTTATACTTGAATATTCATCGTCTGAAAATTTCAGCCTTTACTTTCTCTCTACTTACATGTGGACATGTATATCAAACCCAAGAAGTCTTACTTGTTTGTTCGCATAACTCCCCCCTCTCTCTCTGTATATATATATATATATATATATATATATATATATATCTTTTAACTTTTACTTGTTTCAATCATTAGACTGCGGCTTTGCTGGGGCACCATTTTCAAGAATTTTTAGTGGAGTGTATCGACCCCAGTACATACGATTTAAAGCCTGGTATTTATCTTATCGGTCTCTTTTGCCGAACCGCTAAGTTACGGAGACGTAAACGCACCAACACCGGTTGTCAAGTGGTGGGGGGTACAAAACATACAAAAACACCCCACACACCCATACACATATATATACCTTAAATACAACGGGATTCTTTCAGTTTCCGTCAGCCACATTCACTCATAAGGTTTTGGTCGGCCCAGCACTATAGTAGAAGACATTGGCCCAAGGTGCCACGCAGTAGAACTGAACACAGAACCATGTGGTTGGGAAACAAGCTTTTTATCACACAGCCACGATCCAGTATGTATATATATATGTATGTATGTATGTATGCATTTATATATATATATATATATATACACATTTATGCATATATATATATATATATATATATATATATATATATATATATAAACCAGCTTAGAGAAGAAGAAGAAACGAAACGAAACCCAACGAATCGAATCGACGCGAAGGCGCTCAGTCATACAATAGTGCAACAAACAAAACACATGCATACACACAAACACACATGCACGTACCTACATCCACATGCATGCATCCATGCATATATAAATATATATACGTGTGTACAGGACACCACAAATAGACGTAGAACTCAACGAGAAACGAAAACGCAAAAACACCACGGAACGGACCATTTTTTTAACAACGAAAAAAACAGAGTACAAGACAACCACACAAGGAAAAATCCCCTTCATCAGCCGTCCCCAGCCCAACCCTAGCGTGCCTCGAAGGTATATATATATATATATATGTAGAAAAAAAAGTCAAGATAGAAAATGCTAAAATAATTTTATAAAAAACATTTCAGTACCTGTTTCAGTCATTGAGACTTTTTCAACTGTATCAATTAAATAATTCAATTTAGAAAAATTAAAAGAAAGGTTTTTAAAAAAAAATATGTGTATAGTGTTCAAATACAAGTGGCATTTTCTTTGTTTCTGCCTGTCTCTGTCTCTCTTATATGTATGCATTATGTTTGTATATATATGTGTGTATATAATGCAAATAATGACAAAGAAATACTCTCGCACATTAAATACGCTTTAATGATCAGTTACAATTATTTCTGTAACAACTCTGCTTTAAATGCCAGTTTACGCAAAAGCTGAAAGTGTGAAATTATACGTAGTATTTGCGATTTTAGATATTAGAGTGGCACTTCAGACTTGCATCAAAAGTGAGCACTTCTTCATCATCTTCTTCTTTTTTTCTCACATCTTTATACTAATTACTCATCCCCTTCCCATACTATTTATTTACTTTTATTTACTTTTCATTTTCTCCCAATACAAGCAAAAACGCAAAGTCTGGGAGACGCACGACGTAAGAGTGCACCTTTGACGCAACTGTGAAGTGCCACTCTAACCGCAAATATTACATAAATTTTTGCTCCGAACTTCTACGTAAACTGGAGTTGAAAGCAGAGTTAGTACAGAAACAAATGTAACTAATCATTAAAATGTGTTAGAGTATTCCTTTGACTTACTATCTGGATTATATTTTACTCTTCTCTAAATCGATAAAACGGTTCTATCCTCGTGAAACCAGGATTTTCTACACCTGAAATATTTCAGGCGTAGGATCCGACAGTGTTGATAATCGAGAACTCGGCTTGAGCGCTGCATTGGAAATACCCTATGTTTATATCTTATCAGGACTTAGAGGATATATATATATATATATTATATATATATATATATATATATATATATATAATATATATATATATATATAATATATATATATAGATATATATATAGGCGCAGGAATGGCTGTGTGGTAAGTAGCTTGCTTACCGACC
>NC_043002.1:45178027-45228027 GCF_006345805.1 Octopus sinensis | reverse complement strand
AATATATATATATATATATATATATATATATATATAATATATATACATATATATATATATGTACGGTGATCGCCATAAGCTTTAAGCTTATATGAAAATGCCATTATAATTATTATTTATTGGATTGTAAAATACGGCACCATATATATTTCTTTACTGCCCAGAAGGGGCTAAACATAGAGGGGACAAACAAGGACAGACGAAGGGATTGAGTCGATTATATCGCTCCCAGTGCGAAACTGGTACTTTATTTATCGACCCCGAAAGGTTGAAAGGCAAAGTTGACCTCGGCGGAATTTGAACTCAGAACGTAACGACAGACGAAATACCGCTAAGCATTTCGCCCGGCGCGCTAACGTGTCTGCCACATTCGCACCGAAAGCATAAAGGGAAAGTTTGTTTACATAAAAAACAAATATGTTCTTAAATTTGACAGAAGACGGGAGGCTGGTTCGCTGGTGTAAAGGTAACACAGCCGCGTTAACAAAGGGATGTGGATTCGAGTCCCACGCGGATAGGAAAGCCTTCTTTTTTTCTGTCGAGGGCTTATATGCCCCGTTATTAGACTGCTTTTCTTAGCCATTGCACGGTGATCGCCAAAAACTTTAAGCATATATAAAAATACCATTATTATTATTTACAGGATTGTAAAATATGCCACCGTATAACAAAACAATTCGCAATGATATATATATATATATATATATATATATATATACACAAGGGGATGCTGCTAAGTTCCTCGTGAAAGGCCCAATCCTCCGACTTATTTTACAGGACTTAGAAAAAATGAAGTGTGTGGATCTGAGAGGTGGAATATGTTTGAAGAAAATCATAATTAACTGATCTTCATGTATTTTCTTTTACTCAAGGTCAGGAAATTTTCAGCACCTTCTTGTATGGTTGGAGAAGAAGAAAAGTTAACCATTTCTAGAAAACACTCGATCATGTTTGTTTGATGAAAGGATATATAATAATTAACATATATAGAAACACCGAAGGATTGTTTGGATAACTCTCATAAGTAATTTT
Organism: Octopus sinensis; assembly: GCF_006345805.1. Classification (NCBI taxonomy): domain Eukaryota; kingdom Metazoa; phylum Mollusca; class Cephalopoda; order Octopoda; family Octopodidae; genus Octopus; species Octopus sinensis. The sequence continues at coordinate 45,226,995 of NC_043002.1, read as the reverse complement.
AGTTTAGCATGTAATCTTTTTTTTTCTGAATAAATACGAAAGGTTCAATTTAATCACGTGAGATGTCGTAGATGATCTTTCTCTCCCTGTACGAATACGCAGTAAACTGAACCGTAATACATGCACTTTTAATCTCATAAATGTATTATGAATAGTGTTGTAGCAGATGTTAATATTGTTTCAACTGAACTTACAAAATTTCTTCAATAGATTGAAATAGGCTATAAATTACATTTACCTGCAGGGATAAAAATTTCTTATTATCTCTCAGCTTCAAATATTTTATGATTTATGTGGCATCACCAGCCTATAACTTTACGTGGCAACACCAGCCTACTGCTCTATTATTTATGTAATCTATCATTTATTTTCTTTACTCAATGCATGTACTTGTTGAAGATTTTTAAAGCTATAATAAAAGGGTACATAGTCTGGCAGCAGGCTCTTGATGAGCCGAGTATGCAAGTAGGTTTCACTTCTAGTTTGAAACCAACAGTATGCCATTGGAAAAGATGTGGAAGTATCATTAGATCTAACCATAAGGCGGCGAGCTGGCAGCAACGTTAGCACGCCGGACGAAATGCTCAGCGGTATTTCGTCTGCCGCTACGTTCTGAGTTCAAATTCGCCGAGGTCAACCTTGCCTTTCATCCTTTCATGGTCGATAAATTAAGCACCAGTTACGCACTGGAGTCGATATAATCGACTTAATCCGTTTGTCTGTCCTTGTTTGTTCCCTCTGTGTTTAGCCCCTTGTGGGTAGTAAAGAAATAGGTATTTTGTCTGCCGCTACGTTCTGAGTTCAAATTCCGGCGAGGTCGACTTTGCCTTTCATCCTTTCGGTGTCGATTAAATAAGTACCAGTTACGCACTGGGGTCGATATAATCGATTTAATCCGTTTGTCTGTCCTTGTTTGTCCTCTCTGTGTTTAGCCCCTTGTGGGTAGTAAAGAAATAGGTATTTCAAAGGCGGCGAGCTGGCGGAAACGTTAGCACGCCGGGCGAAATGCTTAGCGGTATTTCGTCTGCCGCTACGTTCTGAGTTCAAATTCCGCCGAGGTCGACTTTGCCTTTCATCCTTTCGGGGTCGATTAAATAAGTACCAGGTACGCACTGGGGTCAATGTAATCAACTTAATCCGTTTGTCTGTCCTTGTTTGTCCTCTCTGTGTTTAGCCCCTTGTGGGTAGTAAAGAAATAGGTATTTTACTCGTTTCTACATTCTGAGTTCAAATTCCGCCGAGGTCAATGTTGCCTTTCATTCTTTCGGGGTCGATAAATTAAGTACAGTTAAGTAGCAGTGTCGATCTGATCAACTTACCCGCTCCCCACAAATTTCATACCTTGTGCCTATATTAGAAAAGATTATTAGAACTAACCTTTTGGGCTATTTCTAATAGTATTTAGATTAGGTTTCATGCTTATTTGAGTACAGGAAAAAAAAATGCAGTATAGTGTAACATAGAATTACACCCATTTGCTATATTATAAGATAGGCAAAATCAAAAACTCCAGAAAGTATATTTATAACACGATATAATCGTCGTAGTGTCACACTAAGTTTTAACACAATGGGTCCGCGATACTGTTTCTTTCCCAGTTCAAACATATTTACTTCTTTAATGACAGTAGTACCCTTTCAACAAGTCTTGAATGTATAAGCCTATAACTACTTATAATTAGGAGCCGTAGATTATTAGAATCTTTAAGCATCAGACAAAATAGCTTGCATCCATTTGTTTCGGTTTTCTAGACTGATGATCCGCAAAGGCTAACGTTTTCTTTCATCCTTTCGGGCTTGATAAAATAGAGCAGCAGTCAAGTACTGGTGTCGATTTAAGTGACTAAGCCTCTATTCCTAAAAATGCTGGCCTTGTGCGTGAATTAGAATCAGTCCTGGTTCAATAAATTGCGGTTTTGTTTGTTTGTTTGTTCCTTCTCCAGCCATACCTGGCTCATAAGGGCCGGTTTCCCGGTGTCTTTGGCGTATAGGTTCCCCACCTGGACGGAATGTCAGTCCGTTGTAGGTGAGCTGCAAGATGCAGGAGGAAAGACTGAGAGAAAGTTGTAGCGAAAGAATCAGCAGAAGTTCGCCATTACCTTCTGCTGGAGCCACGTGGAGCTTAGGTGTCTCGCTCATAAACGCACATATCGTCCGGTCTGAGATACGAACCCGCGATCCATCGACCGCGAGTCCGCTGCTCTAACCATTGGGCCATGTGCCTACTAAATTGCAGTAGTTTGACAATATTATTAAAATGTCCAATAGAACAGCTTGTCATATTTTCCCAACTTTGTTCAAATCCTTATAGTTACAAAGAGCTTGAAACTTTAAATTTGGATACAGCAGACATTGCCCCCTTAAGCTGTACATAACTATTCCACATTTCCTCCGATTTTAGCAACAGATATAATGATTAAAAAAAAAAGAAGCAACCTAAAAATACAGCAGCATTTGCAATACTCATATCAAGAGCACGAAGATTATTATCATTGCGTATTGATTAGATCTCAATCTATAAATAATCTTGTACATAGATTAAATAACTACAGTTTGTATACAAGTCTCACAATTAAAATAGCTCATGTCCAAGTGTTATATTTCAGTATAATATCATGCAGAAAACAGCAGAAACTACACCCTCATCTTCGCTTATTGTATGGCTGAATTGCTTTGTCCGTCTGAAAGTCTTTTCAGTCACCAAAGAACTTTCGTCTTTCCCCATTACTTTCTGCTATAAAATCAGAAAAAAGCAGAGGGAGGTGAGTTTACTTCGGTTTTCATCTTTAAGCTCTCTGTTAAAAGGCAGTTTGTCAAAATGGATAACAGAGAGAAATTTCTGTTTTCCTGATTTTGAGATTATTATAATGATATAATTATTTACTAATGTGAAGTTTGACTAATTTTTTTCTAATTTCTGTCCAATTCATTTTAAAATAATATAGTGAAACCATAGTGTATTTAAATAATATAGAATTGTTAAGATATTGAGATTCTATATTTTCCCAACTACATCATTTAATTAGAGTAATTGGCTATTTGAAAAGTTTACCGTTTTACTTAGGATCATAGAATTTTGTTTCTAATTTCCCTCCAATTAGAAAGACTTTACAGCAATTAATAGCCAAAATATCTCGGAAATTATGCAGGATATAGAATTGTCAAGACATTAAAATTCTATTTTGGCAGCGACATCATTACCGTTAGAGTAGTCAATGACCTGAAAATAGTTCTATTTTAGTTAAAGCTATAAGTCTTTGTATTTAATTGAAGAAAGTTGGTGTGCATCATATTTGGTGGAATCGGTGTGTCTATCGTTTGGTTTAAATTTGTCTAGATTGTTGATTTAGGAAGAAAAGGAGACGACAGGAGTGAGTTCCAGAGTATTGTAGTTCTGAGAATAAATTATAAGACAAAGTTTAGTGTAGAATTTGCTGAATATGACACAGTAGGGGTGACAAGTGCAGAAATATTTGATACTTTGGATAGTTTTCAACGGAAGTGTTATGTAGACCGCTAAGAGAATAAAACTGTCAAAATAATTAAAGAAAATATAGACATGATAAATAGTTTGTCTGTTGTTTAGTATGTTCTTGACAGAATATTTGCCTGTAAGCTAGATATATTTTAGAGTAAGAAGTACTAATATATCGTATTTGACCTTTGTAGATGATCAGCAACTAGTCTGAGCCGAAGTTTTTCCTCACAAAACAGGAAGTCTAAACTGTGATGCAACTCAGCTATATTATATATGTTTAGTCATCATTGAAAGAACACCAGTGATTGTTAAGTGTAGAATTTAGTTGATTGTGTGCTATTCATGTATAAACGGAGGTTCAGTGCCAAACTGGTTCTTTGGCTTGAACAGCAATAGGCTATTTGTAGCGTCGTTGCAATCAGTAAACAGTTGAGTAAAAGCCTCCCAGATGGTAATGGTGGGGATTCAAGGTGTATGAGTAGTTCGGTAGAATCTTGTGAAGTTCGTAATTTTTTAAATTAGATTATGGTAAAACGACTCAGTGGCTATAGAGGTGATGAAAGTATTGATATGTGAGTGTACAACGGTGAGTGTATGCATGTGGTAGTGGGTGAGTAAGAATGAATGGGAATAATGGATGAGATAGAAAGAGATCGGCGGCGTGTCAACCTGTGCATGTGCTGGTAATTCAAAATAGCAAACGATTCAGATGTATCCATATCGACGTTGACGGATTACCGGACCAAGAAGAGTTAAATGTATTGAAATCCAGAGATTGATGATTTTATATAGAGGTGAGTCGAATAAGAATTCATCAAGAAGATAGCAAGTGGAGTTCGAAGAGCAGTAGAGTCAGTAGGAATATGGAAAAGAAATATAGAAGAAAGTCTTTGAGCTAGACAAATTAAAAGCCTTTGTTGTTGATATGCAAGTGAGACGGTATGATATAGAAGGTAGACAGTACAACAGACATTGAACGTAAATACACTTCTATTTAAAATTTTGTCTTCCATCTTTTCACGCATTTCATAGATAATACAATGCAAGAGAAGACAATAAAAAATGATGAATAAATTGTTCAGGCGGATTGTAGCTTGAAATAACTATTTTATTGTAGAGATATTGAATTGATGTCTGGTAATAATAATGGATAGTATGCTATATTATTATGCCTATTGAATATTAACGTTTACAAACTTAGACACGTTTCAAGGAGAGAGACACGACTTATCTCAGTTAACTTTTGTTGAATGCATTTTAATTAAATATTAAGTCGCAAATCGATTTTCTTTTTCTGTTTATTTTACTTCACTGTGTATTTTCAATGAACGTATAAACCAGATATCTAAGAAAACAAATGAAAATAAAAAAAAAACAAAGAACAAGAAAGATAAAAGATTAAAGCGACCTATCCACCTCGAAAATCAACTGACATTCCAAATTTCAATCTTCAAATTAAACAACTCAAAGAAATATTCAATAACATTATTTTTTACCTTTTAAAATCTTTTTAAATAGCAACAACTTTTAATCGAAATACTTTCCGTATATACCTTCAGCGTAAGTATCTATTCAGTGGGGAATTTCGAACTTCCAGCCAACTTAATTATTACTAAAATAAATAGAATAAGACAACTAATACCAAAGGATTTAGTTTTAGGAATATACTGAGCAGACAGTTTATCTGAATATCTGTTTCATTAATTTTATGACATGCTGCCATTCTGATAGAATTCCTATTCTATATTGATTTAATATGCATTGGTACACCAAAGAGATATTTTATTCTGAATATTGACTGACGCGGCAACAGTAAACTGCCCACAAGAAAGTAATTGTTCGTAGTTACAGCTTTGCTAAACACCATACTGGTTTGTATGCGTCCTAAAGTTAATTTTTAAAACGAAAGGCTGGATGCTTTTTCGCGTGTGTAAATTTATTTTTGTATTCACGCTATGCTACGGAACCCGGGTTGCTTTTTCGTGCGCAACCCTGTACATACAACAGGAAGAAAATAAACGTATACTTAGGGTTTACAAACACATAGAATGGACAAAATAATATATTAAAATGAAATGAGGGATGAAATATATATCTTAAAATTCTAATTCTTATTCGAACTGAAATGCATAAAAGACCTTTGAGAATTAAAGTATTTCGATGTTCCTTACAATTTGAAGCAACTATGGTTATTCTAATGCTAGTTGTTGATATCATTGTATTTTACCGTCAATAAATAACCGAAAATAGAGATATCACTTCACAGTCGGAGGTTATTGAGCAGCGTTGTGATTTAGAGCCAAGAAGGCAAGTTAATTTTTACTGAGCACTGGGTAATAGGTTATTTTTTTATAGAAATTATATGAAAAATTATATCCAGCAAGGACACATGTAACTATGATCGATTGTTTTGTAATACTATTACTAAAAGTCAAGCAACCAAATATGAGACAAAAATATCGCAGATACTTGCTGAAGAGAGTATTCTAACTGTTAAAAATTTAGACCAGATCTAAGTAAGTTTAGAATACGAACACCAAGTCAGTATATAATAATTTCCTTTCTAACGTGGAATGATGGTCAGAAATTTTTCGGGACTGGAATTGTTGATTATATCGAGCAGTATTTGAGTGTTACCCTTTTTATATCGTTCTCCGAAAGGATGAAAGGCAAAGTTGATCTTTAAGGGCAAGCTGGATAATTTACAAATTCCTTTCTAGAATCAAAGGGAGGCTAGCTATATATGGCGCATTACAGAAGAAACGCCATACAAAATTAACTGGAATCGGCAAGGCAGACCTGGAAAATAGCCAAATGAAAGTAGGCATCGCAACCTTTACTTGGCAGAAAGGAGAAGCATTTAAAAATATGTACACGATCAGGGGTTCTTCCTAAACTCAAAACGCGAAATATTTGGATGCTGTCCTCATCGAAAATTCGTTTTGACAACGCGACCTTCTACGCTTCTGGAATAGAGAACGACATACATGTACACACGCACATAGTTTAACCGCGGCTGACATCAATTCATAGGAAGTAACTGCTTTTTCATTTCCGAAAAATGTTATAATTTTTACTAAGTTTCGTTTCGGTTCTTTTTACTTACACCGTGTCATCCAACGTCTATGTATACCTCCAGCATAAAAAAGGCTATGCACTTCGGGCAGCATGTCTAAAGGGTCATCAATATTGCTATGTACAATAGTCGGCGCGAAACAAACAGTAACATTCCGACCAGTTATATGCTGAACGATATGAATATATATTTGCTATATTTCTCATATTGAGCGTGGTTTTTCCCCAGCTTTTGAACAACACACACAGATGCACAGACACACACACAAACACACGCACACACTCACTCATATATACATATATGTGCATGTGTGTGTGTGTGTGTGTGTGCGCGCATGCTCGCAAAAAGAAGAGAACAGATTGGAATAGTATTTCAAACTTGTGAATTAAAACAATTTGAAAAACAAAGTTATCCGTAGCTTTTTTTTGTAGCTGTAGGCAAAATCCCTTTGTTTTCATAAGATATGGTAAACAGTTGATCGGTATCAAAATTAATTACTGGAAATGGTTGACGTGTCTCTCCAGACAGAATATCTTAATTTCAGTCGACAGAGTAACACAAAATCGGAGAGTTGCCACTCCAAGCAGCAACAACATTGATGAACTAACGAGAGGGCTGCTACATGTTCGATTAACTTCCAAGAAATTACAGCTAAATATTCTGTCAAAAAGAGTACTGTCTTAAAGAAGAAAGATTACTGAAGAAATACAGTCTTAGATACATGAGAAAAAATAGAATGCCGTTTGAAGTTAGTCAGATTGGAAGAAATTGGTTTGGAGAGCAACAACAACGACTATAGCAACCACAAGCCAATGAGAAAACCACTGCTCGATCTACAGGAAATAACAGCAATTTTCTCCTTGAAAAATCACTCTCTGCTGTCTTAAAAATGGAAGAACACTTTAGAGAATGTAGCTATGAATATTAATGGAAAACAGAACAAGATAGTTTCAGAAAGAATGAATTTGATCATAGTCAGAACTGACCTGGAGTTAAGAATAACAACGACTTCATTAATATTGATTGACTACGATCCATCCTCGAAATCCTTATTTAAATATATCCGTGAACAGCTAACAATAAATATCGGATTATGCACGATGTGGGATTCACAAACTGAGATTTCTTTAGTCGATATGGTACACCAATTAATTATATGTAAGCTTGTTATTTTTATTGAAGTTGTAGTATTATGATGGTGGATTGAAAGGAGCATGGCAATCACCGTCAGACAGAATACTTCTGTTGACGCAGAAACAACACAAACGTTTTATAACGCCGGTTACGAAGATTACAGGAAAACATGAAACTCTAGTTGTCAAGAAAAAATATCGAAAACACGGCGAAATAAACCAATATTAAGCAAATGGCATATACTGCATATACTGAATGTACACTCATATTGAATGCATGTACGAAAATACTTCACTTGCTACACCACTTATGGGTTGACTACCGATGCTTTATCATATGATGACAAGCAAAAACATCCTAACAAGTTAAAATACTACATATCCTTATACAATTAGTCCTTTCTAGACATAATTTAATATTATATTTGATTTTATAGCATCTAATGTTATTGTAGAGTTGGTAAAGCTGAAAGTAATTTTAATTAAAAATTGTCTGTTAGTTCATTGAATATATAAGAACTAGAAGACTTACACGCTATGACAGGTCTGAGAAATAACACGAATGTGAATTGAATCAAGATCGTACACATCGAACCAACAGAATATGCACACATAGAAAAGAAATGTGAAATCATATTCTTATCAATGATGTTGTATGCAACATATTCCATTTATTGAAGAAAAACCAACGAGTATGCTTAATTATTACAATAAGTGCAGTAATTTTGACAGTGATGACTAACTCAATAAAAGGAACCATGAAGTTATGTCTTAGCTTCTCTTCTGTTAGTTCTGGAGACTCTGATAGTCTTCTCATCGGCTTCCTTATTGAACAAGAAATGACCATAAACAGCATGGGAAAAAATCAAATGATATAAAATCATGCGTAGAAAATGTCTGTACTCTCAAGGACATAGGAATAAAAAAAAAAAAATCGAATTAGTATTTAGAATAATTATGATATTTACAGCCTATACGTACAGAGAAAATTGCAAACTTAGAACAGTGAAAAGTTAATCGATATGTTCTATAATTTAGTCATTAGCAAAAGGGATATGGTACTCCGGTTAATTATATAGAAGCTTGTTCTTTATATTGAAGTTGATAGTGGATTGGAAAGAGCATGTTAATCGTTATCAGAGGGAATACTATGATCCCTGTTAGCACAAAAACAACAGACTCTCCCAGGCTGGTGAACTGGAAGTGACTTACGCACAAAAAGACATCTGCAGAAGAAAAAAGTATGTTTTTTTTTTCTGCATATATCATCTTGCTAGATTTTAAGCTTAGCCGACATGCTAAGGTTTACCGAGGCCGGAATGCATTAAGTGTTCTGTGTACAAGTTGTGGATCTTTTCCTTTTGAACGGCAGTTTTCAACACAATTTATAGTCAACTAAACACTTTTAAACTTCGTATACTGGTAGAATGTGTCAAAATAAAACATTTTTTTCTCTTGGCTTTCTTGAGAAAATTGTAATTTGTAAGTTTAACGTATTTTCGAATTTTAACCAATCCTATAGCCTCTATTGAGCTAAAATCATTTGCTGCGTCTAAAACTGAGACAACATCCTGTCACTAACCCTAACTCTAACCCTAACCCTAACCCTAACCCTAAATTTTAGCCTTTCGTTTTTTTCTTAATTATTAAATTAATTTAATTGTTACGCGTGTGTCTAAAATTATTCGTTTTGTTTTGTTTTGAGTTTTTGCTTTCGTTTTAGCCTTTCGTTTTTTTTTTCTTAATTGTTATCCTTAAATTAATTTAACAATTAAGAAAAAAAACGAAAGGCTAAAATTTAGGGTTAGCGTTAGGGTGAGGGTTAGAGTTAGTGACAGGATGTTGTCTGTTTTAGACGCAGCAAATGATTTTAGCTCAATAGAGGCCATAGGATTGGTTAAAATTCGAAAAATTAAACTACGTTAAACAAACGAATTACAATTTTCTCAAGAAAGCCAAGAGAAAAAAATGTTCTATTTTGACACATTCTACCAGTATACGAAGTTTAAAAGTGTTTAGTTAACTAGAAATTGTGTTGAAAACTGCCGTTCAAAAGGAAAAGATCCCAAGTTGTTATCGAGAAGAGAAATAAACCTAAGGGAGTAATGAAGGTGATTGTTTACGATTGTTCCATGTGTATGTATGTATGTGTGTGTGTGTATGCGTGTGTGTGTATGGTGTGCATGTCGGAGGAGGTGTTAGAAAAGGTTGGGTAGTGAATGAGGCCTTAACAACGTGATTTAAGAGGGTAAATTGAAACCCTGCTTTCTCAACGCCTGGAGTTCACGGATCCGGTGTCTAAGACAAAGAAAAATACCGAGATGCTGCAAGTAAGATGACAAATATTATCGTTTATATCTTCAGACAATAATTTTACCTATCCAAAATTATTGTAGCATTTAGTGATAACATATCGATCTCCTCTGTTATGCAAAATAAGCAGCGTTAATATTTTCTATTCCTCGGCGAGCTGGCAGAAACGGCACCACTTCGTTTGACGTCGGTTGTGTTTTTTTTCGGCTCCTGAGAGTTCGGTGGAAAGGAACAAAAAGTGAATAGTTGTGTTTATGTTAAAACCTGTTTTAATTGTCTTGTTTAAAAAATTGTTTGAACTGTTGCTGGTTTTGAACCAGGAAAACTTTGTTTTCCCCTCCTCACGGAGGGGAACTGCTGCACATTAAAATACACGAAAAAAACACACACATTTGTCCAAAAATGTCAAAAAATGATGAAATAGTAGGTTTACCTACACAAAAAAATATGAAAATTGCGGAAGAAGAAAAAATTGCGGAAGACACGACTTCCAAGGAAGCTTGTGAAAACAGCAAAAGCGAATGAAGGTTCGCCGATTAAAAAGGCTACGAAAACGGATAAGTTACGGAAGGTGTGACTTCCGATGAAACTGTGAAAACAGCAAATGTACCAAGTGAAAAAACCAAGATGTTCAACTTCGCTGCCGCTGCTGGTAGGAAGACAGAGGAAGTAAAGATGGAGGAGGTTGAATACGAAAAGTTTAAAAAAATGTTTAAAAAAGAAGGAAATAACGCGATAGCTGCCCTCCCACAAACAATCAAAGAGGAAACCGAGAAAGAACGATAATTTAAAATATTTTGTGATAAAAGAGAAGAGAATTGAAAGAATAACCAAAGACCAGGCGGAGAAATGCCTGAAACTAGTGTGGAGCGATATGGATTACGTGACGTGGGGGAGAAAGTTCGCAACCATAGAGGTACAATTCAGAGATGAAGAAACAGCAAAAAAACACTCCTTAACACCAATAAAGACGGAGGAAATAATTTTATTACCCTCGTATTTAGGAAGGAGAACCTCAAAAATCAGAGTGGAGGACGTGCCGCCACAGGTCGACGTGAGGTGGTTGCTTCCAGCACTGTTAATGGGGCTGGAAGAAAAAAACAGTAATAAACATCAGAAGAGTAATAAAAGAAAATTGGAGAGGACAAGCGTTGCACGTGGTGGTGCAAGCGACCCCGGAGGCAATGGAGGAGGTTCCAGAAGGTATTCAGTTCGGGAAGAGATTAACTTGCGGGTGGTGGTGGAGGGGCGAAAGCCACGTTGCTACGGATTGGGCGAGATAGGTCACATCCGTATGGAATGCCCCACCAGCAAGAAGGAAGAAGAAGGAAAAAGACGGAAGAGGAGGCGGAGAAGAAACGGAGGAAGAGGACGACTTCACAACGGTGAGCGGAAGAAAACGCCAAAAAGGAAAAACGCGGACATAGGCCCAACCAACCCGGCACAATCAAAAAGAAGTCCAACTCCCAGGGGGAAAACCATCCCCACCCAACCACGGTTCCCCACAAAAAGAGAAGCCCCCACCCAATCCACCCCCACCCCTCAGTGCCGAGCATTACCCCTCCTTTCAACCCCCCCTCGTGTTCCCCCCATCATACTCACCCCGGGGTCCTCCCCATCACCCCCCAAAGCCCACAAAAAAGCAGATTTACAGAAGCCCAATAGTATATGCGGCAATAGACAAAAATAATGACCGACTTAAAAGTGGAATGGGAAATATCCCAAGCGCAGAAAGGGTGAAAACCCACAGAAATCTTACAAAAAAATGTAGAAATTTATAAATTGGACTTACGGAACTTTAACATGTTAAATGCACTTCGCAGGGGACATAAAGGGTCCGCGACTCGGAGTGGACAAGTCACTGATTAATGTGGACTTCCCCGCCACGACCACGGAATAAAGGTAAGTAATGTCTCATATTCGTGTAGGGTGTTTTGAATGTGCGTGGCCTGATGCAGAGCTGGAAGCAAGGCGCTTCCTAAATGACATCAGGTCACGGGATTTAGATGTTGTCGTTGCCACAGAAACCCGGTTAAAGGGGCCAAGAGATCTGCTCCCGCTGTTCGGCGGTTACGAGAGTGTCATCTCTCCGAACCCGTCGGTCAGCGGAAGCGGGGTGTTGGTCCTGTGTAAAAAGAACCGGGTTTTCTGAGAAAAAGTTGATTTTTACGGATCCGGAAGGTAGGCTGGTCGTCGTTGAGTTGACGTTCAGTAGCCGTAAGACAATCAGGCTGGTTGCGGTTTACGCTCCCCCCAATAAGGGGAAAAGTGATTATTATCGGAACCTGGAGAAGTTTCTGAGTACATCGTGCCCAGTAGTAATGTTAGGGGACTTCAACACAATCTGCGATGTGCGGGTAGACTGTGAAGGCTCGCGAACAGACAGAAAAGGAAATACTTGCTTCCTGGATCTACTAAGACGTTTTGAGCTGGTAGATCCATATAGACTGGAACATCCGGGCGCTCCACTGTGGACGTGGTCAAATAGCGACGGATCGGCAAAGTCGTATATAGACAGGATATTAATTAGGAAGGTAGATAAGAACCTAGTTAAGAGTCCACAACTCCATATAGTCAGCTACAGTGACCACAAGATGGTCACCTGTAGGCTAGACGTAGATAAGATAACTAGAGGTCCTGGTTACTGGAAACTTAATACGTCCCTTTTGGCGATTAAGGAGTACAGGGACAGGATTAGGTTAATAATCCAGAGGGCCATGACCGGCTCCATTTGTAACAACAAATGGTGGTATGCCCTTAAGCGAGCCATAAAATATGAGTCCGTTAGATATAGTACTAACCATGTAGCTAGAGAGGCTAGAAGGGTAACTGCACTAGTTAAGGACTTAGAGGAAGCAATGCGAACTGGCAATGCAGACCAGGTGAAGGTCAAGAGACTGGTTCTTACCAGCACCTCGAAGCCCAACACATGGGTTGCATTGTCAGGGCTAGACAACGTGCGATGGGGAGCGAAGGAATCAAGGCTGCAGGATGGGCCCGAGTGGTGGAAGCCCAACGTGGCAATGATGCTACAATTCGATCTCTGGCGAACCAACAAGGTATGTTGACAGACGAGCCCGAGGAGATGTGTCAAGCTTTTCAGGACCACTTCGCCCAGCTTTTCGGGGGGAGCGGCGGACCGGATAGGGGAGGGACCTTACGGACCCCCTCGACGGGCTGCCGCGCCTCTCGGGCAGGATGCGAAGTGTAGTGAGGAGCCGATCACACCTGGGGAGGTAATAGAGGCCATGGCGGACTGCGGTGCAGGTAAGGCGCCGGGACTGGATGGTCTACCATACGAGCTTTATAAAAGTATGCCGGACTTGTTCGGGGACTTACTGACGGGCGTCTACGCAAACTGGCAGCAGAATGGGTTTATCCCCAGATCTGTGCGCCGGGGAGTGGTGACGCTAATCAGGAAGGACCAGAGCAAGGGGGACGTAATAGATAATTTCAGGCCCATCACTCTGCTTACGCAGAGTTGAAGATTTTGGCCAAAGTGTTATCGAACAGATTGGCGCGTGTCGCGAATGGACTGATTGGGAAAGCGCAAACGTGCGCCGTACCGGGCAGAGCCATTCAGGATAATCTCCATCTAATTAGATACACGATAGAGGGAATAAATAACGATCTCGGCAAGGGAGGGGCAGTGGTCCATTTAGACCAGTCTAAAGCGTTCGATAGGGTCGACCATCACTACCTGGTGTCCGTTCTGGCTCAGTTCGGCCTGGGTCTTGCTTCCTCAGGTGGATCATCGAAATGTATGACAACGCCGACTCGGTAGTTCAGGTGAACGGCTTTCTTTCTAAGCCGTTCAAGGTCAAACGCTCGGTTCGCCAGGGATGTCGCGCTCTCCCCGCTTTTGTATGTAGTGGCCCTGGAGCCGCTGCTGCGAAGACTGAGCGGCATCCCGAGGCAACCAGGACGTGATATGTCGGTTTCGGCGTACGCGGATGACATCACTATCATCGTGACTGAAGTGGACCACCTACGTAAAGTAGGCAAGGCCATAGAGGTTACGAGACGGTGACAGGAGCAAAAGTTAATCGTGAAAAGTCGGTCGGCTTGCAACTCGGCACCTGGAGAGGCAAGTCGATGCCTCCAGACAGCGTCGTGGGACGTTGGACGGAGGGCCCGATTAAGTTGCTCGGGGTCTGGTTCGGTCCGGACCTCCAAATAGAGAAGAACTGGAGCGAGGTATCGAGCAAGGTGGCTGCAATAGTCAAGATTTGGTCTTGCCGGTGGTTATCCTTGAAAGGTAGGGCGGAGGTGGCCAATGTGTTTATAGCATCGGTGATCACCTACCGCCTTGCCGTCGTGCCTTGCCCGGATTCGTGGTTGATCAAGTTGGAGAGACAGCTCTTTCGCTTCTTGTGGAAGGGATCGAAACCGCTTGTGAGACGCTCTGTCTGCTGTCAAAACCGTTACAGGTGGACTAGGGATGCCGTGGCTAATGATGCGCAGAAATGCGCTGAGGCTAAGGCACCTGTGGCTCCATCTGGGTAGTGAACGGGTGTGGTCTCCGCTGGCGAAACAGATGTTCCCCAGGTTCACCAGTTTCGGTGGCCGGGAGGCCTGGTATAATCGCAGATCGAAGTGGGCACGTGGTATACGGAGTGTCGCAGGCACTCCGACTATTCCGTCGCTCGGTAATGCCTGTGGCAGTGGTTCTACCGCTGTTTTTATAGAGGGTTTGTAGAGGCCGGTAACGATGATACGCTGGGGGAAGCCTAGGTTTCGACGATAATCAGCTGGCCAGTCTGTTCCAAAGTACATTTGGGCCGAAGACACTGGACAATTTCCAGAAGTCTTGGCTTGGCAGTGCTACCGAGGAGCCTTACCTGTTCGGGACAAGCTTGCAAGGCACGGTTGCCAAGTCAGCCCGACCTGTACGAGGTGTGGGCGAGAACGGGAAACCGTCTCGCACGCGATCGTGCAGTGTTCGGGGGTGAAAGATATGTGGGATTGTGCCGAACAACTAATGTCAGGTGAACGAAGAGTACAGCTATCAGCCGAATCTATTGTAAAAATCAGCCCACCTGATTTCTTAACGAAAGAAGGTAAGTTTGTTTTCTCTCGCCGTGGTTTCAACTGCGAAACAGGCAGTATGGAAGACAAGGATGAAAGGAATGATAACAGGCGACTTCATCTCTGGTTCAAGTCTGGTGGAATATTTTAAATTCCACCTGAAAAGACAATAGACTGGAGAGAAGGAGCCTGAGTAAGAAAGTGTTTTATGAAAGATGGAAAAATGTGCAGAGTAAAAGATCCCTCACAAATGTGAGATAGGAAGAAAAAGAAAACCACAAGGCTAAGTGTCGTGGCGGGGGCATGGGGTCGCGAACCCGCCCCTGCTCTTGTGTATTTTGTTGTGTCTATTGTATAATCATTCGATTTTTATTCATTTCGACCCCAAACGTTCATAATATTTTTTTTTCATCATTCGTCTTGTGTGTATTCTCTATGTCGCCCCTAGTGGGTAATAAAGAAATCAGAAACGGCACCACTTCGTTTGACGTCGGTTGTGTTTTTTTTTCGGCTCCTGAAAATTCGGTAAAAAAGAACAAAAAGCGTGGTTGTTGTTGTGGAAATTCTGAACGGCGTTAACGCGGTTTCGCGTTTCGCTCGTTCAGCGCGTTAAACTTTTTTCTGTTTTGGCGGCCGTTTTCGGTCTGTCAGACAGAAGGAAATGGACTATGAGTCTCTAACAGACTTGTCCACGACAGATGAGGAACTGGAACAGGCAATTGCAGTGAAGCTGATGGAGGAAAAGGCTGGAGTTTTCGAGTCTTTATCAGACTCGCCTACGTCTGAGAAGGAGCTAGAAATGGCAGCGAGGAATTTGGAAAAGAAGCTGAGTTATACTTATGCCGGTGTAACCAAGAAGGCGGAAGAGAAAGGGGTCGACTTGGCCAAGCTACCAAGTTACCAGAAACACATGAAAAAGGAAAGCGGTGAGGTGGAACTATCACCGACACCCAGGAGAAAAGAATGGTATGATAAGAGGACCATTGTTTACAGGGTGTTCGCAAACGAAAGGAAGAGGGTAGAAGTTGTAACCATGGAATGGATAGAGGAAGCCCTGCGAAGAACTGAGGAGGAAATAAATTTTCTGACTCGAGGATCCAAGTACGGGACCGTAGTTGTGCAATTTAAAAGTGAATCTGCAGCGAGGAAGATGGCAGCGAAGGCGGTGAAGTCGGAAAAGGTAACACTGTTACCTACGTATTTAAACAGGAGGATTACACGAATAAGGGTGGAGGGAGTGCCACCAAACGTGGAGGCAGAATGGATTGTGGCGGCTGTGATCAGCGGCCACGAGGACGAAGTGGATATTCTCCATGCCTCGGTTAAGTCCGAGGGCTGGAGAGGCGTAACAGTGGAGCTGAACGTACAGGCAGAGACCGAGGTACTGGTGGACCTGACGGAAAGCATCAGACTGGGAGAAGTGATCATGAGAGTGTGGGTGGAGGGCAGGGCTCCACGTTGTTACAAGTGTGGCCTGAGGGGTCACATAAGAGCCTTCTGCCCTCCCCCAGGGAAAGAAATGGATCCCGAACCAGAGAGAGAGAAGCAGAAACCAGAGGAGAAGGAAACAGAGGAAGAGAATACACAGAAATGGAAGGAAGCTGGAAG
This sequence comes from Octopus sinensis, assembly GCF_006345805.1. Lineage (NCBI taxonomy): Eukaryota > Metazoa > Mollusca > Cephalopoda > Octopoda > Octopodidae > Octopus > Octopus sinensis. The sequence continues at coordinate 45,210,360 of NC_043002.1, read as the reverse complement.
TAAGAGAAGAGAAGAATACGTGGAAAAAAAATAATATGGAACTCCAATCCACCCCAAAACCACCCACGCCCTCTGAGTCCCACCCTATCCATGCAGACATTGAACCCACCCGCTCCCCCCCAACAAGAAAACAAAAGAAAAAAAAGAATACACACACACAAGAGATTGAAATCGATATCAGGCCGTACATTTGTACTATGACTGAACAGAAAGAAGTTAAAAGTCTAATGGAAGAGTATAAATGGTATGATGTTGGTGAGACTAGGTATGCTGTGATTGAAAAGAAGAAATAGGTGACTTTATGGTGATGTGTGAATGCGAGAATTGGGAGGTGAAAGATATAAGAATGAGCGATGAATTCGTGGAAATATGGATGAGTATTTCGGAGTAAGAATGGATATGGAATTTGTTCGTATTGGCAAGGAACATTCAAGTGACTATGAAAAACAAAGGACAGGTAAGTGATGCTGACGGACGGGGCCGTTGGTATCGCTTTCATTTAATCATTTTTTCGTTTAACAATTCATGTTCATAAAGTTTAATTATAATGTTATATGTCCCCATGTTTCTTAGTGTCCCTTTCTGTGTCGCCCCTAGTGGGTAATAAAGAAATAAGAAACGTCACCACTTCGTTTGACGTCGGTTGTGTTTTTTCGGCTCCTGAAAATTCGGTAAAAAAGAAAAAAAGCGTGGTTGTTGTTGTGGAAACTCTGAACGGCGTTGACGCGGTTTCGCGTTTCGCTCGTTCAGCGCGTTAAACTTTTTTCTGTTTTGGCGGCCGTTTTCGGTCTGTCAGACAGAAGGAAATGGACTATGAGTCTCTAACAGACTTGTCCACGACAGATGAGGAACTGGAACAGGCAATTGCAGTGAAGCTGATGGAGGAAAAGGCTGGAGTTTTCGAGTCTTTATCAGACTCGCCTACGTCTGAGAAGGAGCTAGAAATGGCAGCGAGGAATTTGGAAAAGAAGCTGAGTTATACTTATGCCGGTGTAACCAAGAAGGCGGAAGAGAAAGGGTCGACTTGGCCAAGCTACCAAGTTACCAGAAACACATGAAAAAGGAAAGCGGTGAGGTGGAACTATCACCGACACCCAGGAGAAAGAATGGTATGATAAGAGGACCATTGTTTACAGGGTGTGCGCAAACGAAAGGAAGAGGGTAGAAGTTGTATCCATGGAATGGATAGAGGAAGCCCTGCGAAGAACTGAGGAGGAAATAAATTTCTGACTCGAGGATCCAAGTACGGGACCGTAGTTGTGCACTTTAAAAGTGAATCTGCAGCGAGGAAGATGGCAGCGAAGGCGGTGAAGTCGGAAAAGGTAACACTGTTACCTACGTATTTAAACAGGAGGATTACACGAATAAGGGTGGAGGGAGTGCCACCAAACGTGGAGGCAGAATGGATTGTGGCGGCTGTGATCAGCGGCCACGAGGACGAAGTGGATATTCTCCATGCCTCGGTTAAGTCCGAGGGCTGGAGAGGCGTAACAGTGGAGCTGAACGTACAGGCAGAGACCGAGGTACTGGTGGACCTGACGGAAAGCATCAGACTGGGAGAAGTGATCATGAGAGTGTGGGTGGAGGGCAGGGCTCCACGTTGTTACAAGTGTGGCCTGAGGGGTCACATAAGAGCCTTCTGCCCTCCCCCAGGGAAAGAAATGGATCCCGAACCAGAGAGAGAGAAGCAGAAACCAGAGGAGAAGGAAACAGAGGAAGAGAATACACAGAAATGGAAGGAAGCTGGAAGTAAGAGGAAGAGAAGAATACGTGGAAAAGAAAATAATATGGAACTCCAATCCACCCCAAACCACCCACGCCCTCTGAGTCCCACCCTATCCATGCAGACATTGAACCCACCCGCTCCCCCCAACAAGAAACAAAAGAAAAAAAGAATACACACACACAAGAGATTGAAATCGATATCAGGCCGTACATTTGTACTATGACTGAACAGAAAGAAGTTAAAAGTCTAATGGAAGAGTATAAATGGTATGATGTTGGTGAGACTAGGTATGCTGTGATTGAAAAGAAGAACATAGGTGACTTTATGGTGATGTGTGAATGCGAGAATTGGGAGGTGAAAGATATAAGAATGAGCGATGAATTCGTGGAAAATATGGATGAGTATTTCGGAGTAAGAATGGATATGGAATTTGTTCGTATTGGCAAGAACATTCAAGTGACTATGAAAAACAAAGGACAGGTAAGTGATGCTGACGGACGGGGCCGTTGGTATCGCTTTCATTTAATCATTTTTTCGTTTAACAATTCATGTTCATAAAGTTTAATTATAATGTTATATGTCCCCATGTTTCTTAGTGTCCCTTTCTGTGTCGCCCCTAGTGGGTAATAAAGAAATAAGAAACGTCACACTTCGTTTGACGTCGGTTGTGTTTTTTTCGGCTCCTGAAAATTCGGTAAAAAAAAAACAAAAAGCGTTGTTGTTGTTGTGGAAATTCTGAACGGCGTTGACGCGGTTTCGCGTTTCGCTCGTTCAGCGCGTTAAACTTTTTTCTGTTTTGGCGGCCGTTTTCGGTCTGTCAGACAGAAGGAAATGGACTATGAGTCTCTAACAGACTTGTCCACGACAGATGAGGAACTGGAACAGGCAATTGCAGTGAAGCTGATGGAGGAAAAGGCTGGAGTTTTCGAGTCTTTATCAGACTGTCTGAGAAGGAGCTAGAAATGGCAGCAGCGAGAATTTGGAAAAGAAGCTGAGTTATACTTATGCCGGTGTAACCAAGAAGGCGGAAGAGAAAGGGTCGACTTGGCCAAGCTACCAAGTTACCAGAAACACATGAAAAAGGAAAGCGGTGAGGTGGAACTATCACCGACACCCAGGAGAAAAGAATGGTATGATAAGAGGACCATTGTTTACAGGGTGTTCGCAAACGAAAGGAAGAGGGTAGAAGTTGTAACCATGGAATGGATAGAGGAAGCCCTGCGAAGAACTGAGGAGGAAATAAATTTTCTGACTCGAGGATCCAAGTATGGGACCGTAGTTGTGCATTTTAAAAGTGAATCTGCAGCGAGGAAGATGGCAGCGAAGGCGGTGAAGTCGGAAAAGGTAACACTGTTACCTACGTATTTAAACAGGAGGATTACACGAATAAGGGTGGAGGGAGTGCCACCAAACGTGGAGGCAGAATGGATTGTGGCGGCTGTGATCAGCGGCCACGAGGACGAAGTGATATTCTCCATGCCTCGGTTAAGTCCGAGGGCTGGAGAGGCGTAACAGTGGAGCTGAACGTACAGGCAGAGACCGAGGTACTGGTGGACCTGACGGAAAGCATCAGACTGGGAGAAGTGATCATGAGAGTGTGGGTGGAGGGCAGGGCTCCACGTTGTTACAAGTGTGGCCTGAGGGGTCACATAAGAGCCTTCTGCCCTCCCCCAGGGAAAGAAATGGATCCCGAACCAGAGAGAGAGAAGCAGAAACCAGAGGAGAAGGAAACAGAGGAAGAGAATACACAGAAATGGAAGGAAGCTGGAAGTAAGAGGAAGAGAAGAATACGTGGAAAAAAAATAATATGGAACTCCAATCCACCCCAAAACCACCCACGCCCTCTGAGTCCCACCCTATCCATGCAGACATTGAACCCACCCGCTCCCCCCCAACAAGAAAACAAAAGAAAAAAAAGAATACACACACACAAGAGATTGAAATCGATATCAGGCCGTACATTTGTACTATGACTGAACAGAAAGAAGTTAAAAGTCTAATGGAAGAGTATAAATGGTATGATGTTGGTGAGACTAGGTATGCTGTGATTGAAAAGAAGAACATAGGTGAGTTTATGGGGAGGTGTGAAAGGAAGAATTGGGAGGTGAAAGATATAAGAATGAGCGATGAATTCGTGGAAAACATGGATGAGTATTTCGGAGTAAGAATGGATATGGAATTTATTCGTATTGGCAAGAACATTCAAGTGACTATGAAAAACAAAGGACAGGTAAGTGATGCTGACGGACGGGGCCGTTGGTATCGCTTTCATTTAATCATTTTTTCGTTTAACAATTCATGTTCATAAAATTTAATTATAATGTTATATGTCCCCATGTTTCTTAGTGTCCCTTTCTGTGTCGCCCCTAGTGGGTAATAAAGAAATAAGAAACGTTAGCACGCCGGGCGAAATGCGTAGCCGTATTTCGACTGTCGCACATGTGTTCGTGAAGTAAGAATTGCTGTTTCGTGGTGTTAATATTGTTAACAACTGTTGTTTCTTGTTAAACTGTTGAATAACTTAACTGTTGGAGTTTTCAATTGAAAACACTTAGTGCTTGTGGTAGCACGCGTTGTTCATTCCCCCTTTGGGGGGAAGAATGTCGTCTAGCATGGAGCCTACCGTTGGAGCAGAAATACTTGTTTCTCCTGTTGAGAGGAGGAAATACATGTCCGCGCGAGGAGCCAACTACAGACAAGGAAATAGGGTTTCCCCGCTACAAGAAGGAATAGCAGAGAGGATAATATATTTGATATTTTTGGAGATGTGTCTGAGAGCTCGTCAGAACTTTCACCAGAAGAGTTTCCGACTTTGCCAGAGAACAAAGGCATTGTGTCGAAGAGAATAATTGATGTGCCTAGCATCCAGATAGAACCAAAAATGGAAAAAAATTTTGCGTTGGCTGCTGGGGGTGGAACCCAGATACTGTCGACGAATAAAAGCGAAATTATGAAATACAGCAAAATGATGGAAATAACTGACAACAGTGTGAAAATTGAACCTCCGCAAAAGTTATTACAGGAAAAAAGCAAAAAACAATAATTTTCAAAACATATTGTCTACAAAATAGAAAATTGAAAGAATGTCAGAAGAGAAAATAGAAAAGTGCTTAAAGCCAATATTGGGCGACGTAGTATTTCTGAGAAGAGGAAAAAAATTCGGAACGGTGGAAGTAAGGTTCACCAATAAAGAAATAGCACACAAGAACTCAGTTGAAACGTTGAAAACGAACGACGTGGAGTTAATACCCTATTATATGGGGATGAGGACGTCGCGAATAAAAATTACAAGGGTCCCGCCAGAGGTCGAACCTATGTGGTTGTTGGCGGCAGTCCTAATCAAAGAGGTAGAAAAAACTCTCCTCCTCCAGGCTACCGCTACGGAAAACCCACGCTGGGATGGTCAAACAATTAATCTTCTCATTCAAGCGGACCCTAAAATAATTCAAACAATTCCTGAGACAATTGAGGTAGGGGAGGAGAACCTCGTGGTGTTTGTTGAGGGCCGAAAACCTCGATGTTTTTTATGTGGTCAATTAGGCCACATTCGAAGGAACTGCAAGGAAAATGAAGAAGAGGAGGAAGAGGAGAAAAAAGACAAAGAGGAAGAAGATAAAGAAGAAACAGATGAGAAAAAACAACAAACAAAAGAAAATACAATCAGCAACCCAGCCGAGAGCGGCGACTACTACAGAACAACGACCAAAAAAGACTGCCAGAAGAGAAAAAGAAGAAAAAGGCATAATAGCCGTATACACTAAAGATACTGAGCTCATGAGAGACATTCAACTCATAAAGACTGTAAAAAAATTGATAACCTTTCAGAGGAATTTATCAATTACGACATATATGAAGTCTCAAATAAGACTTATAGAATTCTACAAAATAAGTACAGAAAGACTGTATCTTCATTGAGATTAGATTTTAACAAGTCGATATTTCATGGATTACCATCTCCGATCCCGCGAGAAAAGGAAAAGGTGGAGATTCCCCCTCCACCTGATAATTCTGTGTCGGTGGTGAGACGGGATTTTGACAAATCTATTTCCCAAGACCGTCCACCTCCGACCCTGGATAAAAAAAAGGTGGAGGGTCCCCCTCCACCGGACAATCCTAATTAAACAGGTAAGTGATGGCTATTCACATTGGTTGTTTAAATGTTCATGGCCTGTTGTCAAGCTGGAAGCAAGGACGCTTTCTGAATGACATCAGGTCGAGAAATTTGGATGTAATTGTTGCAACGGAAACCCGGGTGAAGGGGCCAAGAGATCTGCTCCCCCTCCTGAACGGCTACGAGAAATACGTTTCTCCGAGTCGGGCGGGAGGTGGGGGTGGGGTGTTGGTCCTACTAAAAGAAACCGGGTAGCCGAGAAAAAGTTGGTTTTTTCTGACCCAGAAGGCAGGCTGGTCGTTCTCGACTTGACATTCAGTTGTGGCAAGACAATCAGGCTGGTCGCTATTTATGCACCAAACATTATTGGCCCGCAAACTGAATATTTTCGTGGCCTAGGAAAGTTCCTAGCCACGTCGCATTCACTAGTAGTGTTAGGAGACTCTAATACAATATGTGCAGCACACACAGATTGTGTTGGCTCAAACTCGAACATGAACAGAAATGTAACACAGGCTTTCGGGATCTGCTAAGTCAATTTCAGCTAGCAGATCCATATAGGTTGGAGCACCCGAACACTCCACAGTGGACGTGGTCAAATAGTGACGGGTCTACCAGAACATATCTAGATAGGATTTTAATTAGAGAAAAAGATAAGTCCATAGTTGAGTGTCCACAGTTTTTTCTAGTCAGCTACAGTGACCACAAGATGGTTACCTGTAAACTGACGGTAGATAAGTTGCATAGACAGGGATCTGGCTACTGGAAACTCAATACGTCCCTTTTGGCGATTGAGGAGTACAGAAAGCGGATCAAGATGTTAATACAGAGGGCATTAACAGGTACCATCATTAATAACAAATGGTGGTACGCCCTAAAAGAGCCATCAAATATGAGTCTATTAGGTTTAGCATAAGTTTAGCTAAGAAGGGACGTAAAATAGGAGATGGTCTAGTTAAGGAACTAGAAGAAGCCTGGAGGACTGGTAATACAGACCAAGCGAGGGTGAAAAGACTGGAGTTAAACCAGCATCTTGAAGCCCACCACATGGGAAGTATTACCAGAGCTAAGTTACGTGCAATGGGAAGTGAAGGAATCAAAGCCGCTGGATGGGCCCGAGTGGTGGAAGCTCGGCAAGGAAATAGTTCCTCTATTCGGTCTTTGACGAATCAAAATGGTGTCTTGATAAACGAACCCGAGAAAATGTGTGAGGTCTTTCGGGAGTACTTTCGCCCAGCTGTTCGGGGTGACGGCGGTCCTGGTGGTGGGAGAGCCCTCGAGGACTTTCTTACCGGGCTGCCGTGCCTCTCGGGGTCGGATGCGGAGTCTTGCGAAGGGCCAATCACACTTGAGGAGGTGATGGAGGCTTTGGCCGATTGTAAAGCGGGTAAGTCACCGGGACTTGATGGTCTTCCGTACGAGCTGTATAAATGTATGCCAGACTTGTTCGGGCAACTACTGACTGACGTGTACGCGAACTGGAAACAGAATGGGTTTATCCCCAGATCTGTGCGCCGGGGAGTAGTGACGTTGGTCAGAAAGGACCCGGACAAGGGGGACGTTCTAGAGAATTTCAGGCCCATCACTCTGTTAAACGCAGAAGTGAAGATTTTGGCCAAGGTTCTAGCAAAAAGGTTGGCGCGTGTCGCGAATGGTATAGTCGGGGAGGCACAGACATGTGCCATCCCAGGCAGAACCATTCAGGATACCCTCCATCTTATTCGCTATACCATAGAGAGGTTTGGTAATAAATCTGGCAAAGGTGGGGCATTGGTGCATTTGGACCAGTCTAAAGCTTTTGATAGGGTTGACCATCGATACCTAGCGACTGTACTTGCGCGGTTTGGCCTGGCCTTGGCTTCCTCAGGTGGTTTATCGCTTTGTACCACAACATTGACTCGATAGTTCGGGTGAACGGTTTCCTTTCGAAGCCGTTCTGCATCAGACGCTCGGTTCGTCAAGGATGTCCGCTTTCACCACTTTTGTATGTGATGGCTCTCGAGCCATTACTGCAAAGGTTGAGTGGCATCCCGAGAGAACCAGGACTAGAGGAGTTTGTTACGGCTTTCGCGGATGATATCACTATCAGTGTAACCACAGTGGCACGCCTACGTGAAGTAGGTAAGACTATTGAGGCTTACGAGGAGGTAGCAGGAGCAAAGATTAACCGGGAAAAGTCGGTCGGCTTGCAGCTCGGCACCTGGGTTGGCAAGTCGATGCCTTCAGACAGTGTTGTTAGGCGCTGGACGGAGGGACCGGTTAAGTTGCTGGGAGTCTGGTTTGGACCAGGCCTCCAGATAGAGAAGAACTGGACGGAGGTATTGAGCAGGGTGGCTGCAGTAGTCAAGACCTGGTCTTGGCGGTGGCTATCCCTGAAAGGGAGGGCGGAAGTGGCCAATGTTTTATCGCATCGGTCATTACCTACCGCCTGACTGTCGTGCCCTGTCCGGATTCGTGGTTGATCAGGTTGGAGAGACAGCTCTTTCGCTTTTTGTGGAAGGGCAGGTCGCCACTTGTGAAACGCTCTGTCTGCTGTCAAAAGCCTTTAAATGGAGGTTTAGGGATGCCTTGGTTAATGATGCGCAGACATGCGTTGAGGTTGAGGCACCTCTGGATTCTCCTGGATAGTGAACGGGTGTGGTCTCCGCTGGCCAGACAAATGTTCCCTGAGTTCAAGAGTTTTTGCGAACAGGAAGCCTGGTGTTCTCGTAGACCGAGGTCGAGTGAGTGGCATAAAGAGTGCCGTAAGGCCCTCTTGCTGTTCCGGCGCTCGGGCAACGCCAGCGGTGGGGGTTCCACACGGATTTTATATAGTGGGTTGGTAGAGTCTGAATGCGACGATGGCCTGGGGTCGACTCTAGGTCTCGGATTTATTCAACTGGACAGCTTGTTTCATCGTACATTCGGGTTGAGAACGTTGGACAACTTCCAAAAGTCCTTAACCTGGCAATGCTACAGAGGTGCCTTGCCCGTTTGGGATAAGCTCGCAAGACATGGTAAACGTCAGTCGCCGACCTGTCCAAGATGCGGGGGGACAGGGAACCGTCCCTCACGCTATTGTTCAGTGTCCGGAGATAACTGAAATGTGGGCTTATGCTGAACATCTGTTGTCCGGCGAAGGAAGAGTACGGCTGTCGACTGAGTCAATTATAAAAATTGACCCACCGGGAGTTCTAACGAACGAAGGTAAGAATTGTTTTCTCACGGTTGTAGCAATAGCAAAAGAGGCTGTATGGAATACTAGGATAAAGGAATTAAGACAGGCAACTTTATCTCTGGTGACAATTTACGATCCTTTTTTTCTTTTCATTTGAAAAGGAAACTGTGGCTGGAGAAGAGGTGTCTGTCAGAGTGTACGTTCCAAAAGAGATGGAAGTATGTTGCACGAGTGTTGTGCGTGCAAGGAACCGTGTGAATAGACGAGGAAAAAAAAAAGGAAAAATAAAAGGTATCAGCGGTAGATCGGGGCTTGTGGGATCGGAGCGTAACTTGATCATCGCTTCATTTGTATTGTTTTTGTACTGTGTATTCCATTCGATTTTTATGTATTGTATTTTATTTTTGATGTCACATTTATGTAAAATCATATCGATTCACTGATCCCATCAGTTGTACTGTCCATATCTATGTTTGGCCCCCGGTGGGCAATAAAGAAATTCGTATTTCGTCTGCCGTTACGTTCTGAGTTCAAATTCCGCCGAGGTCGACTTTGCCTTTCATCCTTTCGGGGGTCGATAAATTAAGTACCAGTTACGCACTGGGGTCGATGTAATCGGCTTAATCCGTTTGTCTGTCCTTGTTTGTCCTCTCTGTGTTTAGCCCCTTGTGGGTAATAAAGAAATAGGCATTTCTTCCGTCTTTACGATCTGAGTTCAAATTCCTCCGAGGTGACTTTGCCCTTCATTCTTTCGGGTCGATGAAATAAGTTCCAGTTGTACACTCGTGTCAATGTAATCAACTTCCCCCACCCCCGAAGTTACTGGCTTTGTGCGAAAATTCGAAACTAATATTTTTTATTCCTGGAATAATAAATAAAATAAAAAAGCAAACATATCACTCAAAATTAGGCTGCGGCTACTGGTTCGAATTAGACTTCTCTGTTGTTCTGTTGTGGGTTACCCACAAATTTGCTATAATTAAGCAGTTCTGTGATCAGAGACGTCACACCCGTGACCAAAGTTTTATTCTTTAAGCGTAGTTCAACTAGAACATGTTTAGGCTTTCTCATTTATTGAATCTACAATATCTATTAACACAGTCCTGCATCTCCGGGTATGTTTCTATACATGTTTTGACGATATCTTTTTAGTGTTAGCTTCAAATTAGGTTTGTATCTAGCAGTCTCTCTGTCTGTGTCTGTCCCCTCATTTCCTTATCGTTCTCTCTCTCTCTCTCTCTCACATATATACACACATACATAAATAAATAAATAAATACATACATACGTACACACACATACATACACACACATACATATTCAATTAAAAAAGTATATATAAATTCAATTCCATTGTGCAATGACCCGAGCAGTTTTCTATTAAATCTAAATTTTAGATATTGGCAAATTTAATCTAATTTATGTCAAAAAGCCTTCTTCAATTACAGATTATTATCTATATTAAATTTCTGTCGAATATTTTGTCGTGTAGCATTTAAAAAAAACATTTAATTTCATTTTATGTCTTCATCTAAACTAATTTTTTCTGGTAATTATTTTGTTTTTAATATAAATATTTTGTAGCCGTAGATATTCTATATAGGAACCTATAAAAAATGTATAATGTATAAAAATTAATAAAATATATATCGTAATTATAACAAATAAATGGGAAATTATTCATCAGTATCACTGTTCTTCAGAGGCAGTGAACTCATAAATAATTATTATTAGGAGTGGAGACAGAAACAAAATTATTGTGTACTTAACACCTTGAAGTTGCAAAGCAATCATTTAAGCAATTAGATATCCTAAGCAGCTTTGGAATATCTCAAATTATATATTATGTTTATCCTTTATATATAACACGAATACACATACGCTCACTTACTATAATTTCCGACCTATTTTTGTAGTCCCAAACTAAAATTACCCGATATCCAATTGTAAAGTTCTTTGTTGGATGTTTTACGCAGTTCTTTCTCAGAATTCTCCACCACCACGAGAACTCTGATCCCGTGCATTTTCCTTTCGAACTATTAATTTGTAGCAATTACACCAACCATACTAGCCAGATCCAATTATTTATGTTCCTATATCACCCACCCATTTCTACATATGTACACATGTGTTCACATGCACACACACACACACACACTACATACACACACACACACACACACACCACACACACACACACACACCACACACACATATATATATATTCACCATGTTGAACTGTTAATCTCTATACATTTCTTTCTTTCTCTGTCTTTTTTCTTAATCTCTTCGTCTTTTCCCTTCAACCCTTACTGTCGAAGAGCGTAGGCTCGAAACGTCGAAGACGTTTCCATTCTTCCCAAGTGTCAAACTAATACAACTGCTTGTTGTTCCCTCACCTGTCTTCGTCTTTTGTTTTCTGTAAATTTGAATAATATATGTGTGTGTGAGTGCAAGGGAGAGGGAGAGGAGAGAGAGGAGGAGAGAGAGGAGCTGATCTAGTTAGTCCGCAATTTTGTAAGAACGAATGTGGAACGCAAAGTCCTTTGTGAATAAGTTATTCATTATTCATCTCTCACATGTCCAGCGGTGTTTCAGCATAGCAAATATTTCATATGCCCCGTCAGAGAAGTCTTGTGACAGAAACTACAAATTGAGCCGTTCTGATTGGTTTTGATTGATTGATTGATTGATTGAGAGAGAGAGAGAGAGAGAGAGAGAGAGAGAGAGAGAGAGAGAGAGAAAGAAAGTGAAAGAGAGAGAGAGAGAGAGAGAGAGAGAGAGAGAGAGTCATGAGATATGCCAAGAGAGAAGTTTTTGAAGGAAAAGGCTAAATGAAACGATGGACAGAAGAAAAGAGGCTAAGGAAAGGATTGACTAGGATGGATAAAAGAGAGATAGGGATAAAGTAGAAAGAGCGTCGGTGGAGTCAAGGTTCAAAGTAATAGATATTATAGGAACGCGGGAGTTGTAAGGGGGAGAAGACGAGAAAAAGAAGATTGGAAATTGATGATGGTGGAAGATGCGCCGAAGTAATAAAGTTGGAGGGAGCAGGAAAAAATCAAAGTTTTGATACACACACGGATATTTGGAATAAATAATAACGTTAAGCGTTGTTATATTTTAAGACGGGATAAATTTTTACAAATCTAAAGGATGATAAATTATAGTAACTTACTGGAAATGTGTTATACAGGGAAAAACAATAGATAGAACACTGCTAATAATTCTAACCATAAAAATATATAAAAAATGGACATTTTTAAGGTAGTTAACAAATGCTCATGATAAATATAATGGCAACAACAAAAAAGAATGCTAAAAAAAGCAGCGAGTAACTGGCACTCCGTGGGTTACGATGACCAGTGTTCCAGTTGGTCTGACCAATAGAACAGCCTGCACATGATATTAACGTGCAAGTGTCTAGGTACTCCACAGACACGTATACCCTTAATGTAGTTCTCAGGGAAACTGAGAGATAAGAAACAGAAAGGTCTGGTCCTTTGAATTATAGGCACTACTCATTTTTGCCAGCTGAGTAGACTGGAGCAACGTGAAATAAAATGTCTTGCTCAAGGACACAATACGCCACCAGGAATCGAACTCACAAGCATGATTATCCTAATCACTAAGCTATGTGTATGATAATAAATAAAAGCGCAATACTAACCAAAAGGACAATAGTGAACGTGATAAAACCAGAAACCGTTACAGAGTGGGTTAGGAATGCCTTGGCTGATGATGCGCATGTATGCGCTGAGGCTGAGACACACCTCTGGCTCTACCTGGATCGTGAACGGGTGTGGTCACCATATGTTAAGTTCTTCCTGCCACAATTGACGTAGGTGCATGGTTCACGCGGAGACAGAAAATGAGCGAATGACAGAAGGAGTTCAGACATGGACTCGCCCTGTTCTCCTGTGTGAGCAATACTGGCAGCGGGGTTACCACTGCGGATTTTTATAGGGGGTTGGTAGAGCACATGTTCGACGACGTCCTAGTGGAGACTCTAAGCTTCGACGAAGAACAGCTTGTCAACCTGTTCGGAAGAACATTCGGGCCGAGGTATCTGGACAACTTCCAGAAATTCCTGACCTGGTTGTGTTACCGAGCGGCTTTGCCAGTTTGAGAGAGGTTGTCAAGGCATGGTGCTAGTATCCCACCCACATGCCCGAGTGAAACTGTCACACACGCCTTCGTACATTTTGAGGAACTAAGGGGACTGATAACCTATGCTGAACAATTGGTGTCAGATATGGAAAGAGCACGGTTATCGACTGAGTCTATCATCAGGATTGTGCCGCCTCCCTCCTTTAACAAGGAAAAGGAGGTTTCAGTTTTCTGCGTACTAGCCGTATTGAAAGAGACTTTATGGGTGACGTGTGGAAGAAGAATTGAGACAGGCAACTTTATCTCCGAACACGGGTTGGTTAGATTTTTTTAACTACCACCTGTCCAGAAAGATCAGTCTGGAGAAAAGATGCCTACCTCGATGTCTCGAAGAGCGTTTGAGAAAAGATGGACAAATGTCGTAAGGAAGTTGAGAGTGAATGTGGCCGCGCTAGTGTAGCCGGTCTGAACAGAAAAAAAGGAAAAAAAAAAACGGAAGGAAAAAATAATTAAAAAAGGGTATTATAAAAAGTTAAAGAAAAAGGAAAAAACCGGCGGGTCGAACACGAACCCAAGCAATATATCAAAATATAATTTAAAAATTCATTTCGATCTCATTGTACTGTGTAAATTCATCCGATTTCATTATATTCGATTTTTCACTAAGGTATAACCCCAGCCCCTAAATGTTTTTGTTATGACCTTGTGTTGTCCCCTCTGTGTTATGGCCTGTATGCCGAATAAAAGAAATTAGTGAACGTGATAAAATGTCTAATCTTGGTTTTTTTACGCGTCTCAGTTATGAGGCAACCGCTGCATAAGGCCGCCACCTTCAAGAGTTTAGTCGATCAAATCAACTTCGTACTAAATTTGAACCTGACACTTATTTTTGCCGAACAACTACGTTTCAGATATGTAAACGAACAAATAGCGGTTGTCAAGCGCCAAGAGAGAAACACAAGTAAAAAGACACCTCTCCTGCTCCCCGCATGATGATGTTCACGATGTGGTGTTGAACCAAATTAAGGTATTTTCAAAATTCTACTGCGAAGAACGAATGCTCGTTATAAACTTTCTCTCACCAATGCCAATTTTTACTGGCAGCGCAGTTGAAAATAACACACACATACATATATATACACGTATGCATGCATACTTACATACTCTTTGTGGCTTCCTTCTGTCATTAATGACCATGAATGAAGTTTGTCTGCTCTACTGGAAGTATAGGGTGTCCGATAGGATCGAAGCTTGGGCAGTATGATATGGGGGACAGGTTGTTGCCCATGTAAGGTGTCCCTCTCTACATCACTAATGGATGCAAAAGAACAACACGGCCGTTACTATTTGGCATCAGTTTCGTCGTAGGATGTGACATAACGAGGTTGTTGAACCGTCTCAGAGGCTCTGACTTCAATTTTTCAACCAGGGTTAACTTTCCAAGCCTTTACCATAGCTGGATATCACTACCAGCTAGGGTAGGTTTGGAATCAAAGTTTTCTGTTCCTTAGATGGGTTGCCGTTCCACAGGATAACGAGATCCATCTGCCCGACTGACTTACTAATTAACCCATATCTGGGAGCTTGACTGGTGCTACGACACTGGTTCAGAGTAGTTCTGGGAACAATAATGGCTAAGAAGTGATTCCACACTCTTCAGAACCCTGGAAATCCCTAGCCAGGACCCACTACTGGGGGTATTTAGGACCAATATACTTACATACATACATACATACATACGTGATTCTATATATACATATACATACATACATACATGCATACATATAGATACATGCACATACATACACACATACATACACTACATATAATCACGATATCTCGGGCTATACCAATTGTTTTCATAACATTTTTAACGCTTTGAATTAAATGTGACCATTTTGCGTTGAGTCTGCAGTTTGAATCACTTTAACCAAATTTTAGCAGGCCGGATTTTTGATCATCATGATACATCGCCAGCGACTCCCTGAAATCCCCGTTGAGAAATACTGATCTAAAAGAATAATTCAACAATGCAATTATTTGATCAACAAAAATTTATGAAACGCTTCTACGTACTTCCTATTGAGGAAATGGAACACATAAGCGCAAAAATAGAGGGCATTAAATGCTTGATTTTAAAACCAAAATAATTGAATTTTGATTGAACTTCATCCAAGTTTGGCTTAATTCGCGCGTGCATAGAACGCACGAGCCGGGCAATACTGCTAGTTTATTCTAAAATAAAAAAAACAGAAAGACAGCAAAAAAAGAAAGAAAGAAAGAAACAACGTTTTGTTGAATTGTGGATTGCGTTGCATGGGTATTGTCAGAGTCGTTATTTTTCGGAATTCTACGGCCAGCAGGTTGCAAAAATACATGTGATGCAAGGAGGAAGCGGGGTGCAAGGAGGAAGCAGGATGCAAGGAGGAAGCGAAATGTTGGGAACTTAAGTAACAAAGAAGTAATATTCATGAGAGACAGCTTGAATACTGTTACTCATATTTAAATTTTGGGGGAGAAAACAGTCACTTGCATTGGTTTAGAAACTTGAAGGGAACTTATTGTATCCACTATATCAGAGAGATGAAAGGGACTTCGACAGGATTCTTACATAAAACGTAATATAAATGCTTGTTGGGAGTTTGTCCAGAGCCTAACCAACTCAACCATCCGCCCCTTACATTGTCCACTCTTTCCATCCTTTTTTAATGCTAGCTCCTTTCCGAACCATATAGACTCATAGGGCCGGTTTCCCGAATTCTCTGGTGTATATATATATACTCTCCGCTAGACGGGACGCCGGTTTCTCGCAAGTATACTCATTTTTTCCATCTGAGACCTGGAGCAAAGTGAAATGAAGTGTTTTGCTCAAGAACACCACACATCACCTAATCCAAAAATTGAACTCATGAGTCGTAGAACCCTAACCAGTAAGCCACTCGCCTCCACTTTAAACGCTTGAATATGATTTGAAAGAATTTGATACTATTACTTGTTGGTACGTTACTAGATTAGAATATAAAACAAAACCAGTAATAGGATATGAACTTACAACTAGTATCTTTATCCACTCGAAACATTCTTATTTTTATTTTCAAATATTCAGAAAGTCATGGAGTGGCAATGTCAGGGAGATGGAAATCAATATTATGTCTAGTTACATAGTTTTACAATGTACGTGACTATCTCGCCGGGTTTATTTAGCTCTATTGCCAATTCTTCAAGTTATAATGCAAGATTTTCTTCAAGTAATGCCTCAAGGAGCTTATCATCAAACTCAACTGAACGTCCTCTTCGATCTTCAACTTCAAGTTTGAAATCTTCACTTCTGAATTTTGCAAACCATCTTCTGCAAATTCTTTCGTTCAAGCACTCTTTCCCATAAACTGAGTGTATGTTTCAAGTCGCTTCGGCGGCAGAGTTTCCTCTTTTGTACTCATAAAGCATTATGTGCCTCAAATGCTGTTTGGATACTTCCATGTTAGAAAGGGTTTTAATCAAAGAAATTTTAATTCTATTATTCTGTAAATTAGTTTAAATGTACACAAATGCATAAAAGTAATTTTAAATTCCATTAGACATTCTAAAATACTATTAAATTTTATTCAATTTTAAAAAGGTAAAATCGGACAGAACTTATGGGATGACCTAATAGGTACATATTTAAAGAGCTTCTCAGTTGCAACGAAAAGAGTATCTTATCGGTTTCTGAGACTTATACCCTATCTCTCCATTATTTCTGTCTCAAATTTCGTTGTTTAATGAATTTTTTGCAATAATGAAAAGTTCAAAGGTATATCTAATCATCTAGCTTCCTACATCCGAAAACTAAAGCAAATGTGGGATCAGCTTCATGGTCTCTCATTCTGTGAGAAATAGTAACTAAATATTACTCTCATTTCACTCTATAGTCTTAAAAATACGAACACATTGGAAAATATACTTACATAAACACTGTGGATGAAAAAAATAAACATTTATAGATATCCTTGTGAATAATCTTTATGACAACATTATAAATGAAGGCGCGTGGCTTAGTGGTTAGCGTATTCGGATCACAATCGTAAGCTCGCGAGTTAAATTCTCGGCGACGCGTTGAGTCCTTGAGCAAGACACTTTATTTCACGTTGCTCCAGTCCACTCACCAGGCAAGAATGAGTAGTACCTGTATTTCAAAGGGCCAGCCACGTCACAATCTGTGTCACGCTGAATCTCCCTGAAAACTAGGTTAAGAGTAAGGGTGTCTGTGGAGTGCTCAGCCACTTGCAATTTAATTTCCCGAGCAGGCTGTCTGTTGATTGGATCAACTGCGACCCTCGTCGTCGTAATCGATAGAGTGCCTGTTTTTTGCCCTCGCCATAATTTTTGCGAGCAACATTAGTATCTACTATTTTCTGCCATTTGCATATGTCATTCCATCAAGTAACACGAGTGTATAATTGAAAGAATAATAGCAAAACAATGCCACATTTGCAGCCTGTATTCAGTTTCTTTGTTTAAATCTTTTATCACGCAAACTTCGTTTACTTTTCGAAAATGAAAACAATTGCTGAAAATTTTTTCCTTCTTAAGAGAAGAAATTTTTCCATCATACATATTGCAAAACAATACTTCATAATCTATGCTGAAAATAATAAGTTCAAATATATTTTAACTATTGTTTTGTCAATCAATCTAATTTTAGGTTTTGTTCGTTCTTTTAAAAACTATTAATTGATTATTGATAAAAAAAACTTCCCATTGGAGAGAATCTTTATAGAAATGGGTAGGTTAAATATTGAGTAATTCTTTATTGTTTTTAATATACTGACCTCGTTATTTTCCATTTTTTTATTGGTAATTCTGAGGAATACTGCGAGGGTCAGGAATAAATGGATGATTAAGATCAAAAGGAAAGTTAGCTGTATACTGCACGTTCGAATAAGTTTCAATTGTTATCGGTTAAAACTTGACGGGAAAATCTGAGTAAGAAGAGACTTCGAATTCATACTTGTTTCTCCCTCTTTCTCTCTCTCTCTCTCTCTCTCTCTCTCTCACACGGACACACAGACGGACAGACGGACAGACAGACACACACACACAATCACTCGTTCACTCACCCAACCAAACATCCATACATTTTCCTTCTAACTAGCTTTCTGAAAAAAAGCCCAAACTTCAAACGTCAAAGACACTTCCACTTTTTTTATCTCTCGTTGAGTATTGGACTAAGTCCATCTCTTCATTTTGTAATTTTCGTCGTTAATTTCGAATATCTATCTATCTATCTATCTATCTATCTATCTATCTATCTATCTATCTATCTATCTATCTATCTATCTATCTATCTGTGGAGGCGCAATGGCTCAGTGATTAGGGCAGCGGACTCGCGGTTTCGATTCCCAGACCGAGCGTTGTGTGTGTTTATTGAGCGAAAACACCTAAAGCTCTACGAGGCTCCGGCAGGGGGTGGTGGCGACCCTTGTTGTACTCTTTCGCCCCAACTTTCTCTCACTCTTTCTTCCTGTTTCTTGGGTAACGCTGCGATGGACTGGCATCCCGCCCAGCTGGGCGGAACACATATACCACAGAAACTGGGAAACCGGGCCTATGAGCCTGGCTAGGCTTGAAAAGGGCGCATAAATAAAAAATATCTATCTATCTATCTATCTATCTATCTATCTATCTATCTATCTATCTATATCTATCTATCTATCTATCTATCTATCTGTCTGTCTGTCTGTCTGTCTGTCTGTCTGTCTGTCTGTCTGTCTGTCTGTCTGTCTGTCGGTCGGTCGGTCTCTCTCCCTGTTTATATATAGAAGGTGATCCAGGAATCCATTCCGTTCCTCATTAGGCAAATGTAGAATAGAAGCATATGTTTCGTACAAACTGAAAATTCAGGAAGTTTTCTTCAATTGCTGAGTATAAAATAAGCAAAAGATAGAAAAACTGATGCCACATTTATTCTTTGATTATAGTTCTTTCAAGAACATTTGGGCCGAAAAGAAAATCATTTAACAACATGAATATGCACAATAATTATGGGGCACTAATTTTATATTCAGTATTATAAAGGATGGGCCAAAAGTCACACACCAAAACATTTGACATTATTATTGTTGCCTTTGCAAAGCTTCTAACGCTGGAGATGTACTACAGTGTCAGTTGTTCACTACCAGTGACCAAAGGTAAGGCCTCTTATTTTTTGAGCAACTTCCGGAGTATTCGAGCGGTTCCAAGCAGTGCTGTTTTCTGCAAGTGCTCCACCCTTATTGCAGCCCCTTTTTTATTCCACGTACCTCCCGGGACTTTTGCTCACTGTTCCCAGGGTTCCGACAGTTATTGGTACTACTGCTACTCTTTTCATCGACCACAACTGCTTAACTTCCCAAACTAACCTGTCATATCTCTCGACTTTTCTTTCTTCCTTATCGCATATCTTGTTGTCAGCTGGGCGTGCTATGTCTATGATCCAGCATAGTTTCCTATTCTCAATCTCATGGTCGCATTGAATCATAAAATCTCATAGGATCTTTGCATTTCTATTTTCGACAATGCATTCAGGTTTGTGGTCGTACCAATTTTTTGCTCTGTCAAGTCCATACTTGTTGCAAAGTGTCCAATGGACAAGCCTGGCTATATTGTCGTGGCGTCTCTTATATTACTTCTGGACTAGTGGCGTACATTGGCTTTTAATATGTCATACGGTTTCACCGTTTTGTCTACAGATTCTGCACATATCACTTTCTGATGTGCTGTCTATTCTGTATTTTATGTAGTTTGTTCTTAGTGCTTACTCTTGGGCAGCACAGATCAGAGCCTCTGTTTCCGGTTTTAAATCACTTTTAGTCATCCACAGCCATCTTTTTTCTCTGTCTGTCTTATCTTCAACATCCCTGTGAAATTGACCATGCATTCTTTTCTTTACCCACCTATTTTCAATTTCATTCGTTTTCAATTTCATGTATAGTGCTTTGTCATTGCAATCTTTCATCTTACACAAGCCTGACCTTCCTACTTCTAATAATAGCAGTTCTGTGGCATTTTACATACCATGCTATGTTGTTTATCATCATCATCATCATTTATTCTGATCATCATATACAAGTACGTGTGTATTCATTATTATTTTATTTATTTTATTCAATTTTTGAAAAATTGAAACATGTTTTTGACAATTCCGCATTGTATTGAACTTAGTGCGTGACTTTTGGTCCACCTTTTATAATCAATATCACCGATAAATCCGTTTTCCAACTTGAATCATTTATTTAATCTATATGTTAAATCATTTATGTTCTTGAAACAGCTGTAATCAGGGAATAAAAGGGATAATACAGTTCCTTTATTATTATGCACACACACACACACATACACATCAAAAGTAAAACTAGAAATGCCTTGTAATACGATTTTATTTGTACGAGCAAATAAATCTTGTAGATTCAAAATTGTTGTAATAGTAAAGGCAGTAGCTTAAGTAATATTTTGGCGTGTATTTATTTACGAATAAGATATTCTTCTTTGGCTTTTCGAAAATGCTTATTTTCTGCCCATATTTTTAAACAATAGGAATATTTCGAATTTTCTTTTGCTACAGTTTTCAAAATGTTCATAACCTAATCTAATAGAGAGATTATGAATTCGCTGCTTATGTACCCTTACTCTCTCATACAATCCAATACTCGTCTTCCCAATATAGAATTTTTGCATTCTGGGAAAGTAGCACCGTAAATCATGTTTCTCGGTTTGCAACTTTAAAATGGTAGTTTCTTCGTGTGCCATTCTATAGTAAATTTTATCGAGGCATGTAGATTCTTTAAAAGTGAGTGGAAGATTTCCTGATCTTGATTTTTGTTCCAAAATATAAAGCAGTCATTTAAATATCGCTTCTGATTGTTCTTTATGTAAATCGAGAATTGTTGATTAAAAGTTTCTTATAAGTTGGGATGAGAGTTTCTCCTCTAAGAAACCTATTACGAGCTCTGCGTAAATAGGTGCTACTTTTGTCACCATCACTGTTCTTTTTATTCAATAAAAGTTATTGTCAGAGGAGACGTGATTGTTTTCAATCAGGAACTTCAATCCTTCTAAAAGAAATGTTTTGAGAATCTTTCCTTTATATGGTTTGAATAGGTTTTGGGGATTGACATGTATATTTTTTCTTTTATGATGTCGTGAATTTGTTTCGATTAAAGAATTTTAGGTTGTTCAGAGAGGTTACTGGTCTTCACTTAGAAGTTGGTTAAATAATTTACCTCATTCTCTCTAATGATATTTTTATGTTTTGAGACGATTTACTTTGTTCGTGGTACTTTTATTTTCGTTTTTCTTTAGCTTCTTGTAAAAGCGTTGGTCTTTAAGCTGTTCCAATAATATATATATATATATATATATATATATCTATAAATTTATAAATAAGGATAATATCGATATTTAAATATCGGTATTATCAAGTAGTCAGCATGGGAATAAATACCATACAAAGATAATAAATGTTTTACAACTAAAAATAAGGGTGTCTGAGAGACACCACCATGCCGAAATAGCAGTCAAATCCCTGACTCTAAAAACCACCTTAAATGTTCATATCGCACCATGAGATAAGACAGAGGGACAAAATAGACTAGCAAAAAATATTACTGAATAATTCAAGATCCTGGATTTCTAGCTTTGCTCCAAATAATCTCTGCCTTCATCGGTTGAATATATTAGATGGACGCATAAATACATACATATATATATATATATATATATATAATATATATATATATATATATACAGAACAAACGTTATACTTATCTCATGGTGCGATATGAAAATTTAAGGTGGTTCTTAGAGTCAGGGATTTGACTGCTATTTCGGCATGGTGGTGTCTCTCAGACACCCTTATTTTTAGTTGTAAAAAATGTATTACCTTTGTATGGTATTTATTCCCATGCTGACCACTTGATAATACCGATATTATCCTTATTTATAAATTTATATAATTCGTCACTATATTCACTGCGGTGTTTATTTTGACCATATCGTGCATATGAGGTGGTTGGCGGGCAATTTGAACTGGCCTTGTACATACGTGCATATATATGTATGTATGGACGATCGTATATGTAAGTATAACGTTTGTTCTGTATATATGTATATATATTATATATATATATATATATATATATATATATATATATATCAGTGAGAGAAAGCGAAGGAGACAGACTGACAGAGAAAGAATGATAGGGTGGGGGAGTGAGTTTTTACTATGAAAAGAGATACTGTATGTATAAAGCTCAGGCTTGTTATTCGGATTCTCTTAAAGTTGTCAAATTTCATGGAGTGTAGAATTTCATTTCCTGAAGCCTCTTCATTTCTTTTATATCTTATACTGCATTATTAATCGAAATTTGTTAAATGTTTGACCCATCTGGATCGCCATCTATGTATTCCGTGTCTGCGGGAAATAGCTAAATCCCTCCAGGTCATACCTAAGGAAGAATAGATTGTGTAATGCAGTTTTAGATACATTATGCATAAAACATGACTAGATGATTGAGAATGGACATTATTGATCGTAGTGCAAATTTCCAGGGACTGGCATGAAGTTAAACAACTCTTGTTAAAAGCTGTTAACTGTAATTTAAGTTAACAATGTGTAGACATCGGAGCTATATCTAAACGGCTGTTCAAGTGCACATATACCTTCAGCTTCTACACAAAAAATAAAATTTTGTGATGGGTAAAAATGTCTAATGTATTTATGGTTTTGTAAATTCAACATGTGAAAGATGTACTGAAATAAAAAAGATAGCGAGAGAGAAATCAACCAGAACATATGTAGATTTAATATTTAAACGAACGAAACCGAGAAATTGCTCTCCTTATATTAAATTCGAAATACAAGAACGCTGAGCTAGATGCTCTACTCTGCTTAGTTTTCACCATTTGTCTTTAAATCTCGCTGGGATTTGGCTTTTATCCTTCTCAAGTCAAAAGAATAAATACAACCTGTAGAAAAGATGTTAACTCAATTATTTACAATTATATGTCTAATTATCTTTTACTTGTTTCTGTCATTAGACGGCGGTCATGCTGGGATACCATTGAAGGAAGCAGATTAACCACCATATGCCGAAACCCGGTATTGAACCAGAAACCTTTAGATATTTAGTTTAACTCTCTCCTGACTGAGCGTTCTATATTTGAATAGGAGTGTAGCAAGTACTAAATTCGTTGGACTGTATCTGTGAATCAATTTTGATTCCCGATGAGACAGCACTTCCAAAAATTTTAACGAATGGATGTTGGAGTATCCAAGTATATTACTTTACTTTTTCGACTCGCTACTTTCAAATCCCACTGGAGTCAACTTCGTCGTTCATGGAAGATCATGTTTTGACATCAGTAACATAAAGAAATCTATTCAATCGACTATATTCACCTCTTTTGCTAAAATTTAGTCCTACGAGTATTGAAAAGAAATCCATATTTAAACGAGTGAAGTTTATCTATGTAACGATTTTAACTCATCAAATCAGTTTTGTCTATTCATTGTTTTTATCATAAAATAACGTCTGTTACATACAAAGACATCTCATCAAAAACAAAACACTTTACAATGAAGAGATTCGTTCTTTTCTTACTTATTGCAACGAATCATGCTTATACGTTTGTTTATTCTGACAGCAGATGATTAAACCAAAGGTATTTACGGTAAGTGATCTGTGTAA
This sequence comes from Octopus sinensis, assembly GCF_006345805.1. Taxonomy (NCBI): domain Eukaryota; kingdom Metazoa; phylum Mollusca; class Cephalopoda; order Octopoda; family Octopodidae; genus Octopus; species Octopus sinensis. The sequence continues at coordinate 45,186,550 of NC_043002.1, read as the reverse complement.
TAGATGTTTCATTAAAAAAAATTACTATTAGGAATGTTACTGTGGATTCAGCAATAACACTTGTTAATTCGGTCCTCTTATTTTCTTTCCATTAACTGCACTTTTAGATTCCGATATACAGGTATTCTGAGAGAAGGCTCTCAGCAGTCTCAGTACACTTTCATTTAGAAATGCTAATCAAATCATGATATCCAACAATGTTTGGACCAAATAATTTCAAGCTTTCTTCATTACCGTGAAAGATCGGTATGATATAAAAGGCAATTACGATCATTGGAATGCTGATGGCTACAGTGCATCACAAAGATTGTTACTGTTAAATGTCAGGACCATATCAAAAGCAGGAACATTTATAGAATACCAAAGAGACAATTAAGTTAATGCTAGTAAAGTTTCTTGAATGTCGAAATACCTATGTAATCAAGGCAAATGTTACTATGTCGTGTCGCATAATTTAGAAGAACAATTTCAACGGCAAACGAAACTATCACAAATTTAAAGTGCTATTTAAAAATGGTGAAGAAGTTACTCTAGAGACTCAAACACATATAGGAACACAGATATTTGTGTATAATATGATACTTATATATGTCGTAGGTAATAACGGAAATTTCGAAGTCGTGACAGAATTCAAAATTAAATGCGTCATTTGTTCGTACTCCTCAAAGTGAAGAGTGCATAATTTCAAATAATTACGAAAAAGCTCCTCAAGTTCACCTAATATGCTTAGGGAACGGACAGTTGAATCTTTCTTTTCAAGGAAGCAAAAACTGTGTGCATACGTTTTGGTATGTTTGACATCGCCATCGTAGTACAGTTTAACATAACGTGCAGATCAGTAGATATATTTTTACACAGAAAGAATAAATATAAAAATTTTTGAATGGGAATAATTTACGTAATTGTCACAAACTTATTTCAATCATTAGACTGCAGATATGCTGGGGCACTGCCCTGAAGAATTTGAGTCGAGCGAATCGACCCCAATATTTATTTTTTAAGCCTTGTACTTTTTCTATCGTTTCTTTTGCCGAACCACTAATTTACGGGGAAAAAAACACAAAAACACCGGTTGTCAAGCCGTGGGGGAAGGACAAGCACACACACACACACACACACACACACACACACACACACACACACACACACACACACACACACACGCATACACACAGTGGGTTTCTTTTAGTTTCCGTGTACCAAACCCACTTACAAGGGTTTGGTAGGCCCGAGGCTATAATGGAAGACATGGAGCTGAACCATGTTGTTGGGAAGCAAACTTATACATATATGAATATGTATATATTTAATACACACACACACACACACACACACACACACACACACACACCACACACACACACCAACACACACACACACACACACAACACACACACACACACACACACACACATATATATATATCATATATATATATATATCATATATATATATATATTCATATATATATATATATCATATATATATATATATCATATATATATATATATATCATATATATTATATATCATATATATATATATATCATATATATATATTATCATATATATATTATATATCATATATATATATATATATATCATATTATATATATCATATATATCATATATATATATATATATATCATATATAATATATCATATATATATATATCATATATATATCATATATATATATATATCATATATATATATATATATCTATATATATATATCATATATATATATCATATATATATATATATCATATATATATATATCATATATATATATATAATCAAATATATCATATATATATCATATATATATATCATATATATATATATAAATCAAATATATCATATATCATATATATCATATATCATATATATATATATATATCATATATATATATATATATATATATTATATATATATATATACATATATATATACACACATATTAATCCGAGGGGAGGCAATGTGAGGAACAACTAGAGGAATATTACAAAATCCACAGAAAGATCAAACACATACATATATTCATATTCATTTATATCTACATTTATATGTTCTGTATTTATATCTGTTCTGTATTTATATCTGTTCTGTATTTATATCTGTTCTGTAGATATAAATGAATATGAATATATGTATGTGGTTGATCTTTCTGTGGATTTTGTAATGTTCCTCTAGTTGCTGCTCACATTGCTTCCCCTCGGATTACTAAGTGTATACAGCTCATTTGAGCACTACAATTCCATTCTGTTATATATTTTGAGTGTCGTTGTCATATATATATATATATATATATATATATATAAAATCAGAAAATGGAGAAAACCTCAGATCAATAAGCCCATCGATTGGACCACATTTATAGCTTATTATTTAATACAAAACATAGCATAACATTCATGTGACATAACAAATCTAATGGTCGTTTACGCATCCGGTGCCGATCAATGTTTACAAATATTTGCGAAAATAAAATTCTTCATCTTCATAGGTCCTTTGAATCAAGGCACGGTGCTTCATCAGTAAAACAAAAGCATCCAAAATAAACAAAAGGAAAAAGGAAAAGGAAAGAAAACATGGCCTAGAAAAGAAGTCTGGAAGCCCAAAATGTTAGTGGCTTTAGCATTGTGCATTTTAGTGTACCTACAAGATAGAATTTTCTTAGGTACCTGTATACATCTAATTCTCACCATAATTTGCTATATATGATGTTAAGTCCAATATTTTTAGCAGTTTTTATATATAAATTTTTTACCAATACCTGTACTAGTTGCATCCCCTTAACTACAAGTCTTGCCTAGTGTCCATTTAGCCGTTTTTTTCAGGTATGCTATATCGATAAGCTGCAGGACTTAAGGGGCCCCGAACCACTTATATCGTTGTCTGCTCCCCCCGTACCCTTTACTTATATTGCTATTCTTGTCTTGTCTTGAGACAGCATTCACCCAGGGTGGGTTGAGCTGGCTTCATTCATCCTCAATGCTGCATCTCTCACAAACACCGACCAGACCTGGCGATTTTGTTATTCATTCATCTTAATTTACATATCTATTGTAACGGTTTAAACTTATGCCCTCTGTTCAAATATAATTGACCAATTGTAGACATCACTGGACTTAACTAGTCCCATTGCGGACAACAGGAGGGGTTCTCTGTAATATTTCTGTGAGTACACTATCTTAAGCACCCTACGGTAATGTTTTGATACATTCTAACTTGAGGTTTTTCGTTAGCATAAGTAATGCTCATTGATAGTCATGTTAGTAAGCTTCCTTGTATTATTATTTTTTTATATTTTCTTTTCATAACTTTTAAAACATCTTGGTTCCCCCTTATTTTGGAATTACCCATGAAAAAAATTTTTTACTCCCTAGACCTGTACTAGTTCACCATCTTACCTACGGACTTTGTAACCCTAAGGTGGTAAATTATATGCTTTTAATATTTTAGGTTTCCAGACTTCTTTTCTAGGTCAGGTTACTCCTATTACAAGACTTGACAAACTTCATCACTGAGAACAATGATTCACAGGCATATGTTGAGGAAAACATGGATATTAGTACTGTTGCAAAGTTTTTTAAACTGGAAAAATTTTCTGGAATGACATTCAAAGTCTTTAATATATCGTTTTCTGCACTCCTCTGTGGTACTCCTGTCTCTAATCGTCGTTTCTTCAGTATTTTCTAAATCAACTCTAAGGTCAATAACTTTTTGTTTCCAAATCGAGATACTTTGAACTTTAATCAACTGCATTTCAAAATCAGCCATGTTTATCCATGAAAACTTTTGTAAGTTTAGTTCTTTCAGTTTGATAATGTTTGGAACTTCGTGAATTTTGCTGTCTCTTCCAGTTTCCTGAATTTAGCAAACCTTATAAAAAACTGCTCAACAGTTGACTCAATGTTTACAAACAGCTTTTGTTCTGTCATCTTTTGAGAGATCAATGATGCACCTCTTTAGGTTTGGGAAGTATCTAAATCTCTCATTGTCCACATGCCGCTTCAAAACTTCTAGTTTCATTTCAAAAGCCTTTATGTCACCAAACATAACATCAAGTGTCTTGCCAGGGTCCTGTAATTTAACATTCAAGTCATTCAAATGTTCACAAAAATATGCAAATTACATTAGTTTACAAACCTACATGATGTCAAACAATTCTTGGTCAGAAACATGTTGGTCATTCAGAAAGAGCTTTGTCTCATTCAAGCATTCAACAAATCGTTTCAGTACCAAACTTAGGCTAAGCCATCGAACATTGTCGTACATTTTCAGTTCTTTATACACAAATTCTACCTCATTTAGTAAAACTTGAAATTGTTTCTTACTACTTTTGAAATGTCAATTTGTCGAGAAGAGAATTCGTTCACAGCTGCTTTATATATTTCAGCCCCGGTAGTATGCTCAGGCAGTGTTAGAAGGGGAGCCATATTTCATCACCTTTACAAAATCGAGAAAAAAGGGCTAACCTAGCTGTTGATATAATGTCTGTACTTTCATCAATACAAATAGAAAAACACTTACATGAAGACAAATCTTTTGTCAGTTGTTCAGAAGTATTCTTCTCCAACTTAAGTATTCTACCCTTAACTGTTTTTCTACTCTCAGACAATTCTTTAATGTGCCGAATAATTTTTTCCTTTTCTGAAAAATTGTCAAAAAGGAAAGGTGCACACTCTAGCCAAGCTTCTTTAATATACTCCCAGCCACTGATTGGCTTTCCATGTTGGGCAATAACTTTTGAAACCTCATAACTAACAGCAACTAAGTTGGAATTGGGATTACCCAGATAAAGTTTATAAAAATATCAGCCTGTTTTTTTGTTTTACTGAGTTCACGAGAAATTAATTCTCTTTGTTCCGCTTCAGTTTTATTGCTTAAGTTCTTCTGAACACTTTCAAAATATCTTTTTACAGTTCTACAAACAACAGTTTCGAAATAGAAAATACAAAATGCTTTATTATTTTTCTTAATCATACCTAAATTTTCAGTCTAGTGTTTTTGAAATTCTCTAATAACCTCTTTCAGTTGAACGACATCGTTTCTTAGCTGGCGGTCCTGACATTCTTCACAATGTATAAAGTGCAGAAAAAAATGCATGAGATAATGATATACGTGAAAAAGGAGTAAGAAGAAAAGTAAAATGTCATTAAGTGAGTAATAAGTTTGAACAAACCACTTTACTTTTTATTAGTTTTTTATTGAAATAAAAAAAGTTTGCTATCCCCACAAAATTAAAGGATGGTCCAGCGTAAAGATCGGTTAAGAAAAACAAAACATGCAACAAATCGCGAAATTTTATGGCAGCGAATAATTTGACGTTTACAGTAAATCATTTCAAGAAGCGATGACATATGCAACAGTTCAAGCCCGAAATAACAATCCAGTATATGCATAATCTTGTACATATGCAATACATGTACTCGATATGCACAATGTACACACAACTACGACGAAAACATTACTACGGTTAACTAACTGTACCCAGACTTGCATGCAGGCTGAATTTAGCAGCATCGACCCGTGGTCCTCTGAATATGATTTAGTCACTTGAACATCGATGGACATCAAATGATCTGCGTAACAAAAATTACAATACAGTACTGGCTTATGTATTAGAAATTGTTGAAAAATGTTGTGATATTATTGTATTCAAGCTGTACAAGTATATTTACTGTGTTCATGTCATAACAAATAGCATGATAGGAAATTCAGGGAAGAACTGCATAAAGCTAAGTGTATTTTTCAACTTACGTTTAACATATAGAACGGATCTGTATTACAAAGAAAAATATCTAGAAGACTTATCAATTCTCAAAAGGATTTCTAATCTGACTGGATATATGTACTATGGAGCATATTTTACACTCGTATAGGCAGCATAATCAAACTTGTTGTCACACAAGATTAGTATCACTCAAACCTGCAGTCACGCAAGACACAAGATATAAAACCATGCCGATGACTCACCCGCAAAAAATACGCCACTGAAGTCCACTAGCATAGCTGGGTGGGGGCGGGGAGAGATAGCACTTTAAACAGCCTCAGCGTTTGCTTGTCATTCATTCGCTAACCCACTTTACACTATTCAGCACTGCAAGAATACAGCATAATGATGACGTCACTGATGTAGCGCGCATCGAAGGGAATTTTGAACATGTAGGTGAGGTGGTTGTCTTGTCAACGAATACCAGTTGCGGAGCCTGAAGCCAAAACACTGGTCGGATCTGGGAGGAGATCATTAAATAAAAGTAGGCCTAATTTGTAATGTAAAATGGATCTGAGCAATAAAAAGTCGCTATATATTGAAAGAAAGGCGTTTAATGGAAGGTTACTAGAGGGAGGGTTTCGCGAGCCAGAAACAAGTTATTGGCGTGCCTTGTTTGGCATGCGTGCCAGGGGTTGCCCACCCCTACTCTAGGGTGTCCGACAAGTCGTAAGCGCCCCTATATCTGATTAGCTTGTATTCTTTTATTTTTCACCCTTACATTTGATTTATTTTTTCTTTCTTCTTCCCTTACCTTTAATTGTTTTATGAACTCTCCTTACTTACCATTACGCCAAGCTTACTATAATAAATTATCTCCTACACCCTACTCCAGCCTACCTAGAAACTAGCCTAGCAGACAATTTCTAGCCCGGGTCACTGACCTCGCATATCATATTACACCTTTTTCTTAACCTAAACGGCCGACATAGCTTCTCATTCTCCCATTTTACAACTGGCTTCGACAGACTCTATTAAAACTAATGCATATTGTGAAATGTACCATAATCTACTATGTGCATGGTTGAGTTCCATTAACATTGAGATAGCAGCACGCCAAAACATTGGGGTGGCCTAATACTTTTGGCTAAAGCTGTACATATATATATATATATATATATATATATATATATATATATTTGGCATCGAGAGTCACACAAATGCCAGAACCGGACGCCACTGTGTAGTACCAAGGACTCCAAATTTGCCATCAAAATGTAGGACAAGATATTGTGATAGCCTGGGCTTCAGAGGCCCACGGCTCTTCAATATCCTCCCGAAGAACCTGAGGGACCTGCATGGTGTGGATGCGGATGTCTTTAAAGTAGGACTGGATCTCTTCCTGTCAGGTGTCCCGGATGAACCAACTTCACACGGCAGGAGGTGCAGATGAGAGCAGCAGCTGCATCGAACTCTCTCATGCACCAGATGGCGTTTGCCAACAAACATCCGTGAGGTAAACCGTGTAGCAAACCAAATGGCGGTGCCCCAGCATGGCCACAGCTCATTAGCTGAAACTGGAAAAATCAAAATCAAAATCAAATATTATATATATATTATATATATATATATTATATATATATATTATATATATATATATATTATATATATATATATATATTATATATATATATTGATTGATTGATTGATTGATTCTAGTTTCAGCTTATGAGCTGTGGCCATGCTGGGGCACCGCCATTTGGTGTTGCTACTTGGTTTCACTTCATGGAGGCTTTCTAGCAACTGCTATTTGGTGCATGAGAGAGTTCGATGCCCTGCCCTCATCTGCCCCTCCTGCCGTGAAGTTGGTTCATCTGGGACACCTGACAGGAAGAGATCCAGCTTCATTTTAAAGACATCTGTATCCACCCCATGCAGGTCTCTCAGGTTCTTCGGGAGGATATTGAAGAGCTGTGGGCCTCGGAAGCCCAGGCTATCACAGAATCTTGTCCTACATCTTGATGGCAGGTTTGGAGTCCTAGGCACCACGCAGTGGCGCCCAGTTCTGGCATTTGCGTAACTCTCGATGCCAAAGTTCAGGACACTTCCCTCCAGGATCTTCCAGATGTATATTATGGCATATCTTCCGCCCTACGCTCCAGAGAATATAATTTTAATCTCTTGAGTCTTTCCCAGTAGCTTACATTCTGCATAGAGGCTATCTTCTTTGTGTAGCTTCGTTGGATCGCCTCAAGTTCTGTGATCAACTTGACACTGGATTGGTGACCATAGCTGAGAGCAATAGTCAAAGTGGCTTAGGACAAGTGTCTTCCAGAGGACCATCATGGTTTTTTGTTCTCTGTTCTAAAGGTTCTAAGAATCCATCCAGCCAGCCGTCTACATTTCATTGTCAGTTTAGCAACATGTACATGAAAGGTCGCGTCATCACTCATGTGAATACCCAGGTCACGCACTGATTGTGCCTCTGGGATTGCAATCCCTCCGGGTCCAGTGTATTCATTGGGTATTGCATTCAGTTTTGCATGCTGATAGTATAAAGCTTGAAACTTTCCAGCATTGAACTGCATGCTATTCTTTTCAGCCCACTTTATATTTCGTCCAGCTCACATTGCAGGTGTTTAGTGTCCTCAGGGTTCTGTATTGCCTGTGAAACTTTGTATCATCTGCATAACTTGTGATCGTGGCTCTCTGCGTGGCTGAGGGCATGTCTGAGAGGGCCATTATGAACAGTAGTGGTCCAGAACAGTGCCCTGCGGAACACCGCTCACTATTTGTGTGTTA